>NC_053445.1:30633318-30995491 GCF_007990345.1 Gossypium hirsutum | reverse complement strand
ATATCTTTGAAGTCACATTGGAGTAGATTTAAACTATAAGGCATATATCAGAAGATGCAATGAACCAAGGCTATCTGAACAAGAAGAGCACCAACGAAGTCAAGACTCAGCAAGACTGGGCAAAATTGGCCTTTCATCGTGTCTTTGCTCCATTACCGTTGCACGACAATGAGCAAAGAGGGGCAGCTGTACATACCCAATTTTGCCAAACCCAAATACATTTCAAACCCTTACTAACCCAAGCTTGTTTACAATATTTTCAGCCCAATTAGCATAACCCAAGTACTACTAGCCCAATACCCTAAATTAACCTAGCCCAGCAGCCCAAAACAAATCAGCAGAGAGGAAACCCTAATTCCACTTGTTCTGACACCAGCCATCAGCCCCATACCCTGGCACCCCAGCTCTCCATGCCACCATGTCGGCCACCTGCTCCTCTGTACCACCATGCCTCTGTCACCTTCACCCATTCCCTGCAGGACCAGAAAGAAGACAAGACAATAAATATTAAATACAATTTTGTAAAGGCTATAAAAGCCTATTTGGCTTTCTGTAAAAAGGGGTTCTTGATTTTTAGATCTTTTGAATACACATAAATTTCAAAAAAGTCAGTAGATATAGCAAGAATACCAGTCTGAAATAGATATCAACACAAACAAAACAACCACCAAATCGGCGCACAAAACACCAAGATTGCAAATCGAAAACAAGAGGTGGTTCTAGATTTATTTTCATTTTTGTTTATTTTCTCACAAATACATACATTAAATACGTTAAATGTATGAAAGTATAATATAAAAAATACAAGAAATAAAAAATAAAAAAATAAATTTTTTTACCTTTTCCGGCCACCGCGTGTGGTGGCCGTCCGGTGACCGGCCCCTGGCCGGATTCCCCTCTCTCCTCTCTCCCTTCTCTCTTCCCTCTCTCTTCTTTTTTTTTCTTTCCCTCTCCCCAAATGATTTTTTTGGTTATTTTAGGCCTTATATAGCCCTCCAAAACGACGTCGTTTTGGGGGCTACACTTAAGCCCCAAAACGACGTCGTTTTGGCCATGCCCGACCCATCCGACCCGACCCGCTAGAGGATCCGCGTATTTTCGTTTGAATGAGATATTTATGCGCGCAGTCCTTCCACTTTTCTAATGCTTCACAATTAAGTTTTTTATTGTTTTCAATTCGGCCCCATGATTTTTTGAGGTTATCAAATTAGTCCTGTTAATGCGTTGCGTTTAGAGGGAGTGGAAATATTGTTGTTTCGATCCTCCCAACGTTTCACGCGCGTACAATTAAGTCCCTTTTCTTTGTTTTCATTTCAAATTGGCCCCACAACTTTGTTTTTAATTCAATTTTAGTCCTTTTTTCGTTTATTTTTATATCTTTATTAAATATCCTTGTTATTTTTATATTATTAGTATTATTAGTATTACTATTATTATTATTATGTATTAGTATATATTTTTATTATGTACGTGTATACATATATATATTTTCATATTTAATATTTTTATTTCACTTTATTTTAATATTTTATTAATGTTATGTTTGTTTCTTTTATATTCCAATGTTATCATTATTATTATTATTAGTTTATGCTTTGTTATATATTTATATATTTATAATACGTATATATACTTGATATATTTGTATATACCTCGGTAATATTATTACTAGTTTTTAATATACGCATATATTACCTAAATATTTTAGTATTATGTATATTCTTCATGTATTATATATATGTGTTCTTAATACTATACTTTATTTGTGTCATGTTTTTTATGTTGTATTATTATATTTTAATATTATATTATATAATTATATATACATATATCTTTTATATATATTATCATTGTATATATTTTAATATTATTAGTTATATTTTCTTTTACACTATTATACACATATTTCTAATATTATATTGTATATACTATTGTTTATATATATATGTGTGTATGTATTTATGTAGTGTACAAAATAGTTTTATTATTATTCTTATCATTTCTAAGGTATGCATATACTGTATATGTTCTATGCGTGTTGTATGGATTTTTAATATTGCTAAATATACATATATCATCGTACGCACGCATTCTTAATATTATTATTACGTGTATACATTCATTATTTTCATTTCGTGTTCAATTCCATTATTACATTATACCTTCATCTTTTCTAATATTATTGTCACCTCGATTATCTGTTTCAATATATTCCTAGCTCTTTCATTTATTGATTTTTATTTCATATTATTTTACTTTGCATTATTTCGAAAATTTTCTTATTCATGATTTAAATCAATTTCAATAATCAAGGCAATATACCGATTTAACATTAAGTCATCGAGTTCGTCGCTATGTTGGGTGAACGTCAATTGACTCATGTTAAAGCGACATACCCTTCTAAAAAAAAGCGAAATAAACCAAAATTTCTCGTTTTTTTAATCGAATTATGATTAAATTTTACATTGAACTCGTATTTTGTGAAAATCAAGACAACACATGGTTATGAGATACCAATTTTGGGCGTCGCGAGGGTGCTAATACCTTCCTCGCGCGTAACCGACTCCCAAACCCTAATTTTTCTCTGGCTTTTAACGTAGACCTAAATTCAGCCTTCCTTTTGTTTTAAAAAATGAATCTAATAGGTGTCCGATCACACATAGGAAAAAGGATCGGTGGCGACTCCCTCTTTATTTTAAAATCGAACTTCAGTTTCCAAACTTTTTCACAAGATCGCCACAATTAGCGACCCCGGAACCAATTTTTACGTCGCTACAGTCATGTCAGGCTGAATTTCAACATCTGTGGGCAGATAATATGTGAAAGATTTGACCGATATCATTTTAGCATAGACAAGTGAAAGAAATTGTAAATTTTGTCAAATTCTGGTGGTAGAGCTAATCAGTACGCAACAGGTCCGATTCTTTCAATAATCTCATATGGCCTGATAAATTGCAGACTTAGTTTTCTTTTACAGTCAAACCGAAGAACTTTCTTCCAAGGCGAAACTTTCAGAAATACTTTATCGCCAACTTGAATTCTATTTCTTTTCGTTTAAGATCCGCATAGGATTTCTGATGATCAAAGGCTGCTTTTAAGCTATCCCGGATCACTTTCACCTTTTCTTCAGTCTCACGGATCAAATCAACTCATGTATCTTCTTCTTAATGAGCTTAGTCCAATACAATGAAGTTCTACATTTACGACCATACAGAGCTTCGTACGGTGCCATCTTTGTGCTTGACTGATAACTGTTATTATATACAAATTCGACTAATGGCAGATATTTTTCCCAATTACCTTCGAATTCTAATACACAGCACCAAAGCATATCTTCAGAATCTGAATCAAACGCTCTGACTAACCATCAGTTTGAGGGTGGAATGTAGTACTGAAATGTAATTACGTACCCAGAGCTTCTTGCAACTTGTTCCAAAATCGGGATGTAAACCTAGGATCTCTCTCAGAAATAATAGAGTCCGACACTCCATATAACCTGACAATTTTTGAAACATATAACTCTACTAATCTGTCTAGGGAGAAATCCATACGTGCTAGAATAAAGTGTGCAGACTTCGTCAAACGATCAATGATTACCCAAATGACATCTTTCTTTTTCGGAGATAGTGGCAACCCTGATACAAAGTAACTCTTTCCCATTTCCATTTCGGTATTGTTACTGGATGTAATAATCCTGAAGGTACCTGATGTTCAGCTTTGACTTGCTGACATATCAAACATCTAGATACGAATTCAGAAATATCACGTTTCATTCTCGGCCACCAATATATCTTTTTCAAATCATTATACATTTTATTACTCTCTAGATGAATAGACATAGTACCATTATGAGCCTCGTGCAAAATCTTTTGTACAAGCTTTGAATTATTTGGTACATAGACTCTACCTCGGAATAACAGACAATCATCAGGTCCAATCTGAGATTCTGAATCAGAAGTTGTTTCACATTGTACCCATTTAGCTTGCAACTCATTATCATTTTTTTAAGCTTCGCTGATTTGCTGTAGAAATATCGGTTTAAATTTTAGCTCAGCTAAGATTGAACAATCATCAGACAGTGTCAATCGGGTATTCATAGCTCGCAGGGCAAACAGAGACTTTCTACTCAGAGCATCAACAATCACATTTGCTTTTCCCTGATGATAATCGATAACCAGATCATAATCATTCAATAGTTCAAGCCACATGCACTGTCTCAGATTCAAATCTTTCTTCGACATCAAATACTTTAAACTTTTATGATCAGTGAATATATGACAATTTTCACCGAACAAATAGTGTCGCCAAATTTTCAGAGCAAATACAATAGCTGGTAATTCAAGATCATGTATCGGGTAATTCTTTTCATGTGGCTTTAGCTGCCTGGAAGCATAGGCTATTACTTTACCTTCTTGCATCAAGACACAACCTAAACTATTCAATAATGCATCACTGTAAATCATGAAATCTTTATCTGATTCAGGTTGAGCCAAAACTGGTGCTTCGGTTAATAAGGCTTTCAACTAATCAAAGCTTTGCTGGCATTTATCAGACCATTCAAATTTCATATCGTTTTGCAACAACCGTGTCATCGGAGAAGCTATCATTAAAAACCCTTTTACAAATCTTCGATAATAACCAGCTAATCCCAAAAAATTTATAACTTCAGACACATTTTTCAGTGGCTTCCAATTAACAATAGCTGAAATTTTACTCGGATCAACTCTAATACCTTTAGCCGACACTATATGTCCCAGAAAGCCAACTTTCCAAAGCCAAAATTTACATTTGCTAAATTTGGCATATAGTTGTTTATCACACAGAGTTTGTAGAACAATTTTCAAATGATCAGCACGTTTATTTTTATCTCATGAATATAGCAAGATGTCATCAATAAACACTACCACAAATCTATCCAGACATGGTCTGAAAATTCTATTCATCAAGTCCATAAAATACTGCAAGTGCATTTGTCAAGCCAAACGGCATCACAAGAAATTCATAATGCCCGTACTTGGTTCTGAAGGTTGTTTTCGGTATATCTGAATCTTTCACTCGTAACTAATAATAGCCAGAACGAATATCAATCTTTGAAAACACTGTAACACCTTTTAACTGGTCAAATAAATCATAGATCCGAGGTAATGGATACTTATTCTTGATTGTAACCTTGTTGAGCTGCTGGTAATCAATACATAATCTCAAAGATCCATCCTTTTTCTTAACAAACAGAACCGATGCACCCCAAGGTTAAAAACTGGGTCAAGCAAAACCTCTATCAGTTAACTTTTGTAACTATGCTTTTAACTCTTTTAATTTTATCGGAGCCATTTTATAGGGTGCTATAGATATCGGTGTTAATCTCAGAACAAGATATATAGAAAATTCAACTTCTCTTATCGACATTAATCCAAGTAACTCTTCTAGAAACACATCAGGATACTCACAGACTACTGGCACTGACTTAATCTTTGACTCAGATACTTTAGTGTCCAACACATAAGCAAGGCAAGCATCATACCCTTTTCTGACATATTTTTGTGCTGATATGGCTGATATCACATTACACACCCTATCCAATTTATCTAATTCAATACGAAGCATTTCACCATTCTGACATTTCAATACAATATGATTTTGTTTACAATTTACCACAGTATCATACTGAGTTAACCAATCCACACCCAGAATCACATCAAATTCATCAAATAGAAATAACATCAAATCAGCCGAGAAACAAAAACCCCGTATCATTAATGGACTATTCTTGCAAATTTTATCCACCATTACATACTGGCCCAGGGGGTTCGATACTTTTAACCATAAATTCAGTGGATTCAACAAGTAAATTTTTATTATTCACTAGATTCGTGCAAATATATGAATGGATTAAACCAATATCAATTAAAACAATTATATCAGTATCAAGAAGAGAAAAAGTACCAATAATCACATCAGGTGCTGAAGCACCCTCTTGTGCACGAATAGCATATGTTCTGGTTGGTGCTCGTGCCTCAGATTTGATGGTTGAATCTTTTGTCATACCCCGACTACCACTCACATTTCTGGGATTACAAGGTGGTCTACCTCTGGTAGCTGTATTGCTCGATCTTGAAGTCTGGACTGTATCTTTTTCAAGCTTTTCCGGGCAGCCTCTTAGATAGTGGTCAAAAGAACCACATCTAAAACAAGATCTTCTTTTCATGCGGCACTCTCCAAAATAAAATTTATTACAGTGTTTGCACCTGGATTTGGTGTTTTTAACACTACCTACACTTGCTACAGATGTAGCCTGAGATCTTAGAATGGAATATCGGGTACCTCTGTCTCTACTGGAGTATCCTATAGAGGTAGTAAAACAATCATGGTATTTCTTTGATTTCTTTGAAACCGACTGTTGTGACTTCCCTGTAAATCTTTTACTTGAAGTTTTGGCTTTCATCTCAGCTTGTTTCTTTTCTTTATTAAGTTTTTCGGCTTTGTATGCCCGATCAACAAGTACAACAAATTCTTTTAATTCAAGAATCCCAACTAACAATTTTATATCTTCATTCAGACCTTCTTCAAACCGCTTACACATTGCGGTTTTAGTTGGAATACATTTTCTGGCATATTTGCTTAACCGAACAAATTCCCATTCATACTCAGATATAGTCATGCGACCCTATTTAAGTTTTAAAAATTCCTTCCATTTTTTATCAAGAAACCTCTGGCTGATATACTTTTTTCTGAACTCAGTTTGGAAAAATTCTCATACGACCCTCTTTTTCGGTACAACAGAAATCAGTGTATTCCACCATTGGTAAGCTGAATCTTTTAACAGGGATACAACATATTTTAGACATTTAGCCGGTGTGCAAGATAATTCATCCAAAACCCTTATAGTGTTTTCTACCCGGAATCAGCCCTTTTCGGATTATCTTTAGTGGTAGCTCTAAATTCTTCTGCCCCATATTTACGAATTTTATCTACAAGAGGCTTACCAGTTCTAACAATTTATGTACCTTGTGGCATATCAGGAATCAGTTGAGAGACAGGAGGGGGTAGAGGTTGTTGTACTGCCGAATTTGTTCTTACAAATTCTGTAAACCATTCATTCATCATTTGGAAGAAGGCTTCTTTAGCCTCTCCTCCTCGGCCCTCAGATACGAGCCTTCTACTACTGGATGCTACTCTTTGTACTGAAGCTTGAGCATTGCTCTCAGCTTCTTCAAATTTAGCTAGGTTAGATGACATTACTATATGAAAAACATGTTTTAAAATGGTCAAAAGATATCACACTATCACAGGTTATATAATGGCATGTATAGGTAGACTCGTATAAGCTACGTTAGTCTGAGAATTAGCTAAACTATAGTTCTGATACCAATAAATGTAACACCTCTAACTCATATTCATTGTTGAAATAGGGTTACAAAGCATTACCAAAATTTACAAAATGTATAACAGACATTTCATATAATTTATCAATCATATCAGAATCTATTCAAAACCAATCATATTGTCCCTTTTATGAGCCCTCGAGGCCTAAAATATGCATTAGAAACAAGTCGGGACTAAATCGGGTACTTAAAGAATTTTTTTAAAATCTCAAAAATTTTTCTAGATGCAGGGGACACACACCCGTGTGGCCAGGCCGTGTGGACATTCAAAGTAGGGACACATGGCTGTGTCCCAACCTGTGTCCAAATTAGGGTGGTTACTGACTTGGGTCACAAGACCAAGCCACACGCCTGTGTGCTAGGCCGTGTGAACATACTGACTTGCATAAATAAGGTGCAGGGGTTACACGGCCAAGCTACACGCCCGTGTGGATAATTTTGAGCATTCTGTTTCTCAATTTTTAAGATGCAAGGGACACACGGCCAGATCACACGCCCATGTGCTAGGCCGTGTGTCACACACGGCTGAGACACACACCTGTGTCTCTACCCGTGTGGATGAAAATAGGCCATTTCTAAACCATTTTTCTCACCCAATATGTCTTCCACCTACATTAACACTTTAAAAACATTTACCAGCCAATATAAATCATTCAAATCAAGCCAAAACCAAGTTTTATTTAAGACATCAACACATATGTTCAAGTATCCATACTTACCAAATACACATATATGTATATTTGTTTTACCAAATATGCTATCTCAAATCAATTATCAATGTGCCTATATGGTTTTCATCATTCAACCATTTCAAGAACACATCAAACACATTAAGGCCATATATATACACATCAAAACATGTCCATCTCAAGCCATTCCAATGGTTATTTACAACCAAAACATTTTTTTTGCCAACATTGACTAATTAACCTATACAGGTCATTATAACCAAAAGTAATTTGCTATTTATACGGAAATGAGCCGAAGGATAGTTTGATGCAATCTCCGGTCAACTTCCAACCTTAGCAAGCTTCCAAGTTACTATAAAACAGGGAAAATAAAATAGAGTAAGCATTTAATACTTAGTAAGTTTGTATAACGGGAAATTAACTTACCATTCATTTACATTTAAGGTAAGCATGCAAAATTCATCTAAAGAAATTTGGCAATTAGGCTAATGACATATAACCTCATCAAACATGTTATTCATATACTTCATGTAAATATCAAGAAACAATGATGAGCTCATCTTGTAACAATTTCCAAGTATTTTTAGGTAGACACAAATAATGATTCATTCAGAACTTATCTTAACTTATATCAGAACTTTGCCCATTGAGCCATATGAAATATCGATGGACATACTGGTAATACACACGAAGTGTACGAATCTGTAATCCGTTAATTAATATTCAGGAATGCTCATTAGAGCATATAATTAGGAAGCTCTCTCTCGAGCCATATAACGGGAAGCTCATACAAGTCATGTAACGGGAAGCTTACCTGGGCTGTATAACGAGAAGCTCGTAAGAGCCATAATCAGGAAGCTCATGTGAGCCAATAACGGGTAGCTCTGAAGAGCCATTAATCGGAAAGATCCGAGGAGCCATATATCAGGACACTCATAAGAGCTGCAGTGTGTCCACAACACATGTAGGATTACAACCAATCGGGATGCTCCAAAGAGCTATTAACGGGAAGCTCGCAAGAACCATATAGCGAGAAGCTTGAGAGGGCTAAACATCGGGATACTCATGAGAGCTAATAACGGGACGCTCTTTCGAGATGTGGTGTGTCTGCAACACATGCAAGACCACAACGAATTCGAGAACCCTATATCCATTGAATTTCATTTATCCAAATGAGATTTAATACTCATCAGACATTATCGGATATGTTATTAATTTTTATACATGTCAATTACACAATTCAATTCACATACACAACATTCAATTCAAAAATATAAATATACAATTTAGTTACACGAACTTACCTTGACAAGTATTCGCGTGCAAAAATCTACTAATCACACTTTTTTTTCCACGATCTAATTTCGTATTTGATCTATCTGGATCTATAAGAATGAGTTTAACATCAATTTAATACAATTCATACTCAATTCTGTCCAATTCACATCTTAGGCAAAATTATCGTTTTTCCCCTATACTTTTAATTAATTTTGATTTCGTCCCTAGGATCGGAAACTGAAATTTATGCAATTTAATCCTCATTCCAAGCCTAGCTAATTTTTACATGTAACATTAGCAGCCCATATATTTCACAAAATTCATAATTTTTTAATAAATTTTACATCTTTTCAATTTAGTCCCGAAATCATGAATTCATCAAAATTTCCTTAACAAAAGTTGTTTATCTATCAACAACCTTTCATTTCCTACCATAAAAATTCATAATTCATGCATATTAATCCATGGAAAAACCCTAACACTTTGATAACTTTACAAATTAATCACCGAGATAGCTAGATTAAGCTATTACGATATCGGAAATATAAAAATTACTAAAAATGAGACAAAAATTCATACCTAATTAAGCCAAATAAGCTTGCTTTAGCTCAATTCTCATAGCTAGTATTTCCATATATTTATTTGGGAAAGATGATGATAAATGATGATATTTGTATTATTTAATCCATTTATCATCTTTATTTTTTTATCTTTCCAATTTCATCATTTTCTTTATTTAATTTTCTATGGATGAATCATCATGCTTATCTACTAACTCCTCTTAATGGTCTATTTGTCATATAAGGACCTCAAACTTTGAATTCCATAGCTATTTGATACTTATAGCTATTAGAACTCAACTTTTACATTTTATGCAATTTGGTCCTTTCCACCTAATTAAACATGAAATCAGTAAAATTTCTGTACGAAATTTTCATACGATATTTCTATCAAAATTTAGACCATAAAATAATATTAAAATAAATTTTATTTCAGACTTGAATTTGTAGTCCCGAAACTACTACTCCGATTTCACTGAAAACGGGCTGTTACAATACTAAAGTATCCTTTTTTTTGCTTTAATTTTTTTTCAAATTTATGTGCTCTAACATGAAATTAGTTATACTATAACAAGATTTTAATTTGACATGTTTAATTTTGTAATTTAACTCGAATAATTTCACTCGATTCGACTCGAATTGAAGTTTATTTCACTTGACTCAATTTGAAAAAAAAATCAAAATGAGTCAGGATGATAAAATATGACACGCCAACTTGATTAACTCGAAATTTTTTCATTCGATTCGACTTGAGTCGATTAAACGCTCACCCCTATACGAAACCCAAATTCCTTTTGAGTTTATAATCTTGAATCTTGCATGCTAAGCTAAGCTAAAAGTAAATAAAAAAAATCCTTGCAATTAATTTAACTAATTAATTTTATCTTCCATGCGAAACAAAACTCATAATTTTTTCATCACTTATTTATCTAAACAAAGAAAAAGCAATTAATTTAATTAATTGCAAGGATTTTTTGCCTTTTTCTTTTAGCTTACCATTGAACATTTGAGATTATATGATTAAAAGAAATTTAAGTTTTGCAAATAATTATTAAGTATGAATTATTTAAGTTGATTTCGTTAAGGATAATCTAGAAACATAAAATAAAAATTTAAAATTTAGAAAGATATTAAATTAATTATTTCAATATTATAGTAATAAATCGGTTGACATTATTAATAGATAAAAAAATTTCAACAGTTTATTTAATTTATTTTGATGTTTGGAAGTTTAAAATTTCAATATTAAAAAAGAAAACTTAGAATTTTTAGTAATAGGATAAATAAGAAAAAAGTGACAATTTTTGTGTACTATTTTAGTTTCTATCACTTTTTCACTTTAATCATTATTTTTTTACTCCAACCAACACTTAAAAAAGATATTTTTTATGTGACCAAAATGAAAGCAATCTAGAATGTGTGACCAAAATGAAAGTGTAAACATGATACGTGTGTATAGTTAATCGTCATTGGAGATTTAATACTTTGGTCACTAAAATAAAAACGCTCTAAAAGTTGGGTGGCAAAATTGCAAAGATTTCATTTTAGGCGACCAAAATAAAAACACCCTAAAAGTTGGGTGACCAACTAGGTAATTTACCCTTTTTATTTATATTTTGATCAACCAATTGTTCATGGAATTGATGATACATTATCAAAAATTTGTCAAGTTCAGGGACTAACTTGGAGAAAAAAGTTCAAGTCCCAATGTGAAAACAATTGTTTAGTTTGACCCAAATATGAGAACAATTACAAGTCAAGGACCTAACTTTGACAAAAAAAAGACTTAGATCCC
This sequence comes from Gossypium hirsutum, assembly GCF_007990345.1. Taxonomy (NCBI): domain Eukaryota; kingdom Viridiplantae; phylum Streptophyta; class Magnoliopsida; order Malvales; family Malvaceae; genus Gossypium; species Gossypium hirsutum. Next base: position 30,983,787 of record NC_053445.1, on the reverse strand, counting down.
AATGTAAAAATAATTACCAAGTTCAATCCCCAAATAATAATTTAACCCTTAATTATCTATGATTTATTCTTCTAACCAAAAAATATAATCTATTTAAATTAAAAACATTTTAGAGATTTAAATTTAAATTTTTAATATAATAATAATTTCTTATCTTTTAAGTATTTTAAAAAAATGATATTTTAAGGTCTGCTACCCTAGCACGGCTCTGTCTGCCCTTCTAGCAAGTCTAGGTTTTTTCAACAGTTTCTTGATTTGACGGCTGAGATCTCCAGTGTTTTGAATAATCTTCTCTTTCTATTCCTTACGTACATCACCCATGGAATCAGATTTTGCAGCTCTATCCCTTGATGATGAAGAAGAAGAAATCCTACAAGCGGAAGGAGAAATAGAATTGGTTACTGAAGAAGAAGCACTAAGCCTAGTTGGTTCTTTCCTTACAGCCAGTATCATCCACTATCCTGCAATGAAAAGTACCACGGCTAATTTATGGCATCCTATCAAGGGGGTTCAAATCAGAGATCTAGGAGAAAAGAGGTATATTTTTAAATTCTTTCATATTATGGATATGGAAAGAGTTATAAAAGGGTCCCCTTGGACATTTAATAACCATCTGCTGATTTTGCATAAGTTGCAATGGGGAGAGGACCCACTCCGAATTCCATTAATTTCATCACCTTTCTGGGTACAAGTTCATGATGTTCCCATTAGTTTTTATTCTAAAAGCCTGGCCAGGCAATTAGGAAATTTTATTAGAATTTTCCAAGAGTATGATGTTTCTAGTTTGGGGAAAGAAAATATGAATTATATGCGGATCAGGGTACACATTGATATCCGAAGTCCTTTCAAAAGGAAAAAACAGGTTCAGTTTAAGAATAAGTGTTCTTATGTTCGATTTAAGTATGAGAGATTAACTCTTTTTTGCTTCTTCTGTGGTCGGTTAGGACATAATGATTCCTATTGCGAAGCAAAAATGCAAACAGGGTATGAAATAGAAGAGATGGGATGGGACCTGTCCTTGCAAGCACAGTCAAGGAGAGCCCAAGCAATGAGCAGTGCATGGCTAAGGGAGGAGGGAGGACTAATAGGCAGAAATAGTAGAGAAGAATTCAGGAGCAACGAAGATTGGAGGAAGGCAAGAAAAGTTGAGAATATTCCTGATCCAATTCTAAGGTTTAATCTGGAAGGTAACGGGCTTAAATTAGAGTTAGGGAGTTCAAGGAAGTTAATTGGCAATAATAACAAAGAGATGGAGTACGATTTCGAGAATGAGATGATTATAGGAGAGGAGGGGAAAAAGAGGGCTAGAGGGGAAATGGATGAAAGTATGGAGGTGGGAGGGAGGAATAGGAGAAGGGCTGAAGCTAACCATTTGTTATCGGCAGCTGCCAAGAGGCAAGCCGACCGGTCGCAATGAAACTCTTAAGCTGGAATGTCCGAGTGTTGGGAAATCCTCAAACAGTTCGAAGACTTCGGCATTCGCTGAAGCAACATCATCCCCAAGTGGTCTTCTTAATGGAGACAAAATTAAACAAAAATGGAATGGAAAAAGTACGACGAAGCTGTGGATTTCAGTTTGGCATTGATGTTGACTCGATAGGATCGAAAGGTGGACTAAGTCAGTCGTGGCTTGGAAAAGTTAACATTACACTTCGAAGTTTTTCAAATCGACATATTGATGTTTTTGTTGAGGAAGGAGAAGTTGGAAAAATATGGAGACTCACAGGTTTCTATGGTTCTCCTTATTCACAAGACAGGAATGCAGCATGGAATTTGTTGAGGCAATTGAGGAATCAGGGAGATTATCCTTGGCTGGTTTGCGGGGATTTCAATGAGATATTATATGGATTCGAAAAGAAAGGTGGACTACCTAGGGAGGAAAGAAGAATGGAGGCATTTAGACAAGTTCTAGATGATTGTAATCTGGTTGATTTGGGATATTCTGGATGGTGGTTCACATGGGAGAGAGGGAACTTTCTTGAAATAAATGTTCAGGAAAGACTTGACAGAGGTCTTGCAACGGAGCAATGGAGCGCTTTATTCCCAAATAATTTGATACGGCATCTTCCACATTCATTCTCTGACCAATGTCCAATCCTTTTAGATACAGCTTACAAAAATGGAGAGGCGGTTAAAAGAAAATTCAAGTTTGAAGCGTGGTGGGTACTTGAAGAAACATTCTTTAGCGAAACTAAACGAATTTGGGAAAATTCTACAGGAGACCTTGTGAACAAGTTGGAAATCCTCAAAAAAAAGTTGGAGAAGTGGGGAGCTAGAATCCAATCGAAAAATGAAAACAGAGGGTTTGACTTCAAAACTGCTAGAATTACTTGAAGTCGACAAAAGTGATGAGAACTTGGCAGAGATTATTAATACAAAAATCCAGCTGAATTTTGAAATTGAAAAGGATGAGAGAGTTACTGGGAACAGAGGGCCCGAATTAATTGGCTATAATTAGGCGATAGAAATACAGCTTTCTTCCACAAACAAGCGACTCAAAGAAGAAAGCTAAACCAGATCCATAAGTTGCAGTTTGAAGATGAAAGGGAGACAGACGAGTGGAAGGAAAAGGAGGAGATCGCTAGAATGTATTTTAAAAAATTGTTTAACACAGGAGGGCAAAATCATGATGAAAGAATCCTAATAGGAATTGAAGGGTGTATCACAGAGGGAGACAATAAAACTTTAAAGGCAAGATACAGGAAGGAAGAAATACTGGAAGCTCTTTCAGAAATGGGACCTACAAAAGCTCCAGGGGAGGATGGTTTTCCAGTCCTTTTTTATCAGAAGTGCTGGCCAATTGTTGGAGAAGATGTTTCCAATTTTTGTCTTCAGAGGTTAAATGAAGGTATGGATTTACATTCAATCAATAAAACAAACATTGTGCTTATCCCAAAAGTCCCGAATCCTTCGAGGATTACCCAGTTTAGATCAATTAGCTTATGCAATGTGATATACAAGCTGATAGCGAAAGTTATTGCTAGGCGACTCAGAGGAGTAATGCATAAATGTATTGATTTAGCTCAAAGTGCTTTCGTCCCAAGAAGGCTGATTTCAGATAATGTCTTACTTGCGTATGAAATCCTACATACTCTAAAACTCAAAAGGGTGGGGAAAAAAGGATTCATGGCTATCAAACTTGATATGAGTAAAGCATACGATAGAGTTGAATGGGGCTTTGTGGAAAGGGTAATGAAAAAATTGGGATTTGATCCAGGATGGGTTGATTCAATTTTGAAATGTGTCTCTACGGTCTCATATGAGGTGATTATCAATGGCAACAGAGGACAAACTATAAATCCATGTCTCCTCTCAGTCCGTTTCTATTTCTGTTTTGTGCAGAAGGATTATCAAGTTTAATGCGGCTTGCAAAAGAAGAAAATATTCTCAAAGGAGTTAAAGCAAGTCAAAGAGGACCAGCTATCTCTCATTTACTCTTTGCCGATGACTGTATTTTATTTGCAGAAGCTTCAGAAAGGGGGGCACAATCTTTAAAACAGATTCTAAAGGAATATGAATTGAACTTAGGACAATGTGTGAATTATGAAAAATCGGCTGTCTTCTTCAGCACAAATACAGAAGAGAGTGTAAGGGATAATGTCTCAAGGACCCTCGGAGTTAGAAGAGCGAATGATATTGAAAGATACCTAGGGCTTCCTAGTATGGTGGGAAAGAGGAAAAAAACATCTTTTCAAGGTTTGAAGGACAGACTCAAACAAAGGATTGATAATTGGAGGACAAGGTTTCTATCCCAAGGAGGCAAGGAAGTTTTTATTAAATCGGTCTTACAAGCTATCCCAACGTATTCAATGGCATGTTTTCTACTACCCAAGACTCTATGGTCAGACCTGGAAAGAATTGTTGCTAATTTCTGGTGGCGGAAGAGATGGAATAAAAAAAGTGTTCATTGGTGTACCTGGGAAAATCTGTGCTTATTAAAAGAAAATAGTGGTCTTGGATTTCGATATTTTATGAAGTTTAATATTTCTTTATTAGCGAAACAAGGATGGCATCTTGTTAATTACCCAAATTCATTGTTGGCTCGTGTTTTGAAATCAAAGTATTATCCCAATTCAGAGTTTTTAAAAGCTCATCTAGGAAATTTACCTTCACTTACCTGGAGAAGTGTTTGGCCCGCGAAAGGTCTGCTTGAAAAGGGTTTATGTTGGAGAGTGGGGCGAGGTGAGAGGATTTCCATCCGAGATGATCTGTGGGTGCCAGGAAAAGAAATGGTTAGAATGCCGAATCAAGAAGTAAATGGTAATTTTGAATTTGTTTCAGATTTGCTCGACCCAAGTACCAGAAGATGGAAAATAGAGCTAATAAGGGATACCTTTCAACCAGTTGTAGCGGAGAAAATATTGAGGATCCCTTTGGCGGAGATGGAATATGAAGATCTTCAAGTTTGGAGAGGGGAGCCGACCAGAGAATTCTCAGTTAGAAGTGCCTATAAACTATTACAGGAGACTACCTTGGATCCTAATGAGTTGTTTTTACATACCGAAACTATTAACTTTTACAGAAAACTTTGGTCATTACAAATTCCATCTAAGATCAAAATGCTTTTATGGAGGATTTCATGGAACTATATCCCCTCCTTCCTCAACCTCAAAATAAAGCGAGTTCTGGTGAATACCAAATGTCCCAGATGCGAGTGTGAAGAAGAAAGCAGTCGCCATATTTTCCAACAGTACCCTGCAACGATGGAGGTCTGGAATCATCTTAATCTAGCGTGGATACAGAATCACAATAATGGGGATATGTGGAGATAGCTTACCGGAATCTTTGGCCAAGGAAACGAAGAGCAGTTGCGACTCTTCTGCTGCGGACTATGGTACATCTGGTTCAGTAGAAATCAACTCATTTATGAAAAAAGGCAAATGTCAGGATCAGAAATAGCAAGGAAAATTAGAAACTATCTAACAGAACTCGAAGCAGCAAAAAAAGAAAAACCTACCATTCACACTTCTGACAGTTATCAGCAGATCTTCAAAAGGGGAAAAGCAACAGTTCAGTTTGATGCAGCGTTTGATAGCCAGACGTCCACATCGGCATCGGGGCTATTAGCCTGGAACGAGGAAGGGAAAATCCTTGCGTCACTAGCAGTTCTTCACTCCAACATCGAAGATCCATTCACAGCAGAGGCTCATGCAGGATTACAAGCAATCAATCTAGGTATTAGGTTGGGAATCAACAAAATGGAGATAATGGGCGACTCAAAAACAGTTATCAAAAAGTGTCAATGTTTCAATACAGATAGATCGATCATTGGAGCAATAATCAGAGATATACGGAACCGGAAAGAGAGATACGAGGAGATTATGTTTTCTTTTATCCCAAAAGCAAAAAACATCTACGCTCACACCATTGCTACAGAGGCTCTTAAGAGAAGTGAAAGTTTTTACTTGGAGAAGGGAGTACCGGAGATGATCCGTCGAGAGCTGGAGAGGCGCGGACTAAAACCTCCTAACTGAAGAGATGAAAGACTTTTATGCAATAAAGGATAGCAGAGTAATAGAAGCATTGGAACCTGCTATCATTAAAGCTGGTAGGTGGCTCTGAACGGAAATGACATTGTGGTGTCCAGCTATATCGTTTGACTGGGATTGGATAAGTATAAGTTTTATTTTATTCTTTTATTGGTTAGGCCCATTATGTTTCTTTGTTTCCAGACTTTTCTTTTGTAAGGCCTTAGGCCATTTTCATTTGTTCTCCATTTATATATATATAAATCCAGTCAATTTAATCAAAAAAATGATATTTAAAATATTTTGATATAATAATATTTTATTATAATTTGGTAACCTAATGAATAATAAAAATATTTTGATCGACCTTAATACCATTTTCTATTTTTAAAATAATAAAATATTTAAAAATATATTTAATTAAACTGAAATAAAATTAAAAGTAGATTATTTAAACTTGACCTGCATTGAAGCTTAAGAGTTGGTGGATGGGCAATAGCACATGCTCGCCTAGCTTCAAATTCTGTTTATTCAATGCAGAATTGGATCATTTTTATTGGTAGGATAATACATCATAATCAAAACTTCAGATTTAAGACCCTTTCTTATTTGACTAAAACTAGGTAATCTTGTAGGAACCATGGCGTTTCTCACACTAGCTTTAGCTTGGCTTACTGCACCATAACTTCCATTGATAATCATCCAAGTTCCATAATCCATCCCAAACAACATCCTCGTTCGATGTCTCATTGCCATTACCCATGGGATAAAACAAGCTTTGTTCTTCCACCATGTTGGGGCATGAAGTAGCCGCCCCCATTTCTTGTCGCAGCTGTGGCATAAATGGAGCTTTGGGTTCAGTTTCTTCCAGTAAAGACATCATCCTTTTCATGTCGGATTCATTCAACTGTAAGTACTGCTGCTGTTGTTTTTGTTGCAGAAGTTGCTGTTGAAAATGTTGCCTTTTAAGTGTTCGAGCTTTTGCCTGGTCGGAGTTATCCGGTGATAGTTTAGCCTTTTTCTTGAAATGAGTCCTCCAATAGTTTTTTATCTCATTGTCAGTTCTTCCTGGTAAGCTTCTTGCAATGGTTGACCACCTTAAAAGTTTTGTTCAACTACGAATATTAAATACGAATACTTCAAGAAAGATTAATCCGAACAAATTTATATATTAAAATCATTACCTGTTTCCCCATCTTGCATGTAGCTCAAGAATTATACTCTCTTCATGAGGGGTTATTTGGCCCCTTTTAAGGTCTGGCCTTAAATAATTCACCCACCTTAGCCTGCAACTCTTCCCATTCCTTTTTAACCCTAAACAGATGTTATTATAAACAACAAATTATTTCATTTCTATTTAATAAATAATTTTGCCTTCAACACAGCTTTCTAATTGAATTCTAACAAATCAAAACATATGGGGTTTAACTAATAAAATTCAGACTTTTTAATATTGTAACATGATTATAACACTACAAAATACACAAACACAACACCCTATCTAACAAATTAAAAAATAAGATAGGGTCTCTTTACTGCATGTATAAATATGTGAAACACCAACCCTAGTAGGCATATATTTGAAGAAAAAAAACCCAAAAAGACCCAAAAAAATAAAAAAAAACCTTCACTTTAAAGCATTTTTAAAGGGTTCTCTTAGCATTTAAAAAGAAAGAAAGAACGAAAGATGTCTTTGGCAATGATGGGAGAACAGTTTGGTTGGGGTGTAATTGAAGAAGAAGCGTGGAGGAAAGGTCCTTGGACTGCTGAAGAAGATAGGCTTCTTACTGAATATGTTAGATTACATGGTGAAGGCAGATGGAACTCTGTCGCTAGGCAAATAAGTCCTTAAGTTTTAATTTACCCCTAAACAAATTACTCTTTACTTAAATCAACAATTTGTTTAGGGGTAAATTAAAACTTAAGGACTTATTTGGATAAAAAAGATAATAGTTAAGGGTTGTTTGAGCATTTATTTGATCGTAATAACAGTATAAGAGTTTACTTAAATAAAGTTATATATTTTGAGGGCTTCTTTTATGATTTTTACCTTATTCTTTTTATCAAATACAATGTGAGGGAGGAGGGATGGGGAATGGCATGGCCTGAACCGATGTGATCAAGAAGAGTTTTTACTATTACTTCACTCTAAGTGTCAATAACTTAAAAAAACATTCAATAGAAAAAGGAAAAGGAGCTTAAGATGAAACCACAAAATTGCTTTGAGGAAAAATAGAATTATAAATTTTAGAAAGAAGTTATAGTGTAATTTTATTAATATATTGATTTGTAATTTTATAAAAAATTAAAAAAATTAATAAGTGAGAGTTGGTGGCTGAGGCAAGGGGCAAGTAGTGCCATGGTTATCTTAAAATAGAAAATTTTTTTATTTAGACCTTTTATAATTTATAAAATTTTAAATTAATAATGATAAAATTGCACTTTAGCTTCCAAAGTAATAAAAATTTGATTTATTCCTTTAAAAATTATAAAATAGTCTATTAAAATAGTGAAATTACATTTTTACTATCGTAAAGATATACAATTTAATTCCACCCCAAAATTTTTTTTGATGAAATTATATTTTTACTATCATAAAAATATACAATTTAATCTACCCCTAAAAAATTTTTTGACTCCGCCACTGGCGAGAGTTAAGACCCTATCAACCCGTTGCATACCCTTAAAGGGGCCGTATGAAGTCTGAATATTGACAAAAAGATTTGATATCCATCATAAGTGCTTAACTAATATACCAATGGCATGGGTGATAATATGAATCTTTTTTGTGATATAGGTTGTGATATGTTAATATTTTGTACTTAATTATCAATATTTTTTATAGTTGAAATCTCATTATATTCATAAATATGTTGTAAATTAAAAAAAAATTTAACTCACATAATTTTTAGGGGAAAAGATTATATGAAATAGAAACCCCACAACATCTTATACCCTTATCAATTATTTAATGTCATTTCAACTTTTTTTTTATGTCATTGAAGAGAAATGATTGTATGAAATTGGGATATGGATGACGTGGAATCACAGTTTCATACAATTCTTTTTCGTCATTGACATATAATTTTGGTAATTTTTTTTAATCTCAACCCAGGACCCTCAACCTTGAACTTTGGACCCAAAACCTTAAACTCTTGACCCTAAATCTTAAACTTTAAACCCAGAACCCTAAACCATAAACCTTGGACCTTAAATCCTAGACCCTTGAACTTGGACCCTCGACCTTAAACTTTGGGTCTAGGGTCCAGTGTATAAAGTCTAAGGTTTCAAGGTTCAAGATCGAGAGTCCAGGGTTGAGGTTAAAAAAAATTACTAAAATGACGTATCAATAACATTAAATAATTGGTAAATAATATAAGATGATGTGGCGTTTCTATTTTGTACAATTATTTTCTTAATTTTTAGAGAGTTAAACTCGAATTTAAATACTCAAATTCAACTTTGTTGATATAAAATTTTGACTTTTAAAAGATTTTATTGATTTGATTTTAAAGCCACTCATCAAGGAATTAGGTGGCGTGTTTTAATTTATTATCCAATTAGCATATATTTGCTTTTGATGCTAAAGAGGAACAAAGGGAAACTAGAATCTCATAGACTTATGCCACGTATAACCTAATGTTTGTGCAAATGTATTATATTTTAATAATTAATAATCAATTTATTGTAAATCATTCATAATGGTATTTGTATTATATTAATTGAGAATATTATATTTAAATATTTAAATTATTAATTTAGTTAATATTGTTGTTATAAAAATTTAAAAATGTGAGTTTAAATATATATTTTTTATTTTTTTAGGGCTTAAGGAGGATTACGGATAATTTAGGTATCCTATAAAAATAAATAAAAATATTTTTAATTATTTGAATTTAAATTATATAATTTTTACATAAATAAATCATAAAATGCAACTTGCTAGGTAAAATATGGGCATTTATGTCATTAACATATTCAAATTATTTAATTTTTAATATTCGAAATTATTAAGGTTTGATTTTATTATTTTTAGAGTGAAATTTAAGGGTTAAATACTTTACAAACCGATTAAATAAATTATTGATGTAGTAATAAATTTTAAGTATAATATCAAATTTAGTTCTTAATATTTATTATTTTTATCAAATTTTTTTAGCTAAATTTGATCATTAACCTTTCAAAAAAAGTTAAATTATCTTTTTCTTTTAATGAGAATACTTATTAAAACATTATATTTTAATGATGTTGGCGTGACAACTCTCATGACAGTCCATATTATACTTCATGCTAATATGATACTATTTATCTTATATGACACGTTAACAAGTAATTTAAAAATGATAAAATATTCAAAATTCAACAAAAAAAAGTTAAAATAGCATAAAAATTCCTTTAAAATAACATGAAGTATGAGTTAATAGGGGTGACAGTAAGGGGCTGGCAAGGGCCTCAACCTCCCTAAAATTGGAAATTTAAAATTTGGTCTTCAAAAATTTATGAAATTTTAAATTAATACATGATAAAATTTCACTTTAACCCTAAAAATGATAAAATTTTGATTTAATTTTTTAAAAATTATAAAGATATAAACAATTAAAATAGTGAAATTATATTTGAGCTTTTATAAAATTATACAACTCCTCCCTAAAAGAAAAAGTTTTTGAATTCGCGATGCCTAAAATTTATGCTCTTTTAACTTTTGATTGACATCAATCTAAAGTTCCAATTCTGAACATTTTTTTTCCTTTTCACATAAGGCCAAAAAATTAATAATTAATAAATTTTAAAATGGTAAAAGTGTAATATTTTGTGTTTGTATTTTACCTTTTAATGTCTTTTCCAAGAGATTACAAAGGTTTAGGATGCTTCTTAAGCAACATTAATTAAACTAATCCTTTTTGCTTTTTGCTTTTAAAAAAACAACTTCATTGGAAGGGAATGTTTTAGCTTTGCTTTTTTCTAGAAACCCTATAATTTGGCAAAATAATTCTTCTAAATTCAATCAAATTAGATAAATACATATATCAAGTAATTTGTCTAGCTGAAAATTCTGATCTAAATTCAAGTAACATCATTTTAATTTTAATTTAATTCAATTTAAAGATATCCTTAATTAATAAAATCATTTTTACTTAAATTTAATGAATATATATAATATAAATAAAGTAAAATTTTAGCATGTAAATTTATGTCAAACATCCTATATTCAAGTTGTGGGGTAAATTATACTTAAGATTACTAAACTAAACTATTAGTAAGTTTATGTTTTGGCCACTTAAATTCAAAAAGTTACAAAATGGTTGTTGAACTATTTGAAAATCTTCATTTAAGTCATTGTACTGTTAAAATCGCTATTGTATGGCTTTTTTGTTTGCACCACTTGTACCAATCCAAAGCTCTCCTTCCCCTTCTCTTCTACAGTTCAGCTTTTATTCATAAAATAATTTTAAACGTCACGAATCTGTGAACCAAAATCCAAGCAACATTCTCCTTCAATCTTCGACACCAACCGCCAGATCGACTTAGATTTAATGTATGTTTTTCTACTTGTCAATGGGCGCTAATCCACCATATTGGTCGTCGAATCGTCGCTTGGAGCTTGCTAGTTGAACTTTTTAAAGGCAAGAGCTTAGCAACCCAGTGACTTAAATAAAAACTTTTAAATAGTTCAGTGATTCCAATGAAAATTTTTGAATAGTTTAATAATCATTTTGTAACTTTTTGAAATGACCTTGGGTGCAATTTACCCATTTATATATTGTCTCCAAACCTAGGATTGCTATCAGCCAATTATATTTGGACAAGACAATTTTTTGATGACAAAAATATAAAAGTAAGGTTAGCATCATACTTACATGGATTATCAATATTATATTAAGATTCAAGATTGGGTTTGGCCCTTTGTTTATGGATCGTTAATTGTGAAGTACAGCTATATCAAATTTGATAAATATAATTATCATTAATTAACCGAAAGGTAAATTTGTTTAAGGAAATAATCAATTAGGTAAGCTAGAATATTTGAGTTGGTGATTTGTTCATGGTTCTAGGGGAAAAGGGTAAACTACACAATTAGTCTTCTAATTTTCATAACTTTTTATTTTGTATATTGAAACTAAAATAACCTTACATTTTAGGCAACAACCGTTTTAATTTCGGTCGCTTGCCATTAATTCAATTTTCATTTTGATAACTCATTTTATGCTTTTAAATTTTAAATTTTTTCTGTTTTTTAGAATTAATTTTAATTTTTCTAGTAAAAGAAAAAATTGGGGTTTTACTGTGCTACAAGGAGTTACTTGAGATTTTATAGAAAAAGTTGGAGTTTTTACATGAAAAAATTCTTTTGTCTTTTCAATTCCTTTATTTTTTTTCATTTTTTTAGAATTAATTTTAGTTTTTTTAGTGAAAGGAAAAATTCAAAAATTTTACAAGAAAAAACCATTTTATCTTTTTAATTTTTTTCCCAAAAGAACCCGGGTTTTTATAGGAGAAATCTTAGTTTTTACCGAAAAAATCATTTTATCTTTTTAATTTTCTTTATCTTTTTAGATTTATTTTAGTTTTTCCAATAAAAAGTGAAATACTTGGGTTTTTATAGGGAATTGAGTTATAAGGTCCACAACTGAATAACTCAATTCCCTGTAAAAAATCATTTAAAAAAATAAAATTAATTCTAAAAAAAATGAGTAACCAAAATGAAAACTTACAAAAATTGGGTGACTGAAATGAGTATAAAATAGCATTGCCTAACCCCAAATTAACGACGAGTGACCAAAATGAACACGATCGTTAACAGCGATGCCTAAAATGTATTTTTTTTATATTTTCAGTGCTCAAAATAAAAGTTTATAAAATTTGGGTGATTAACTATGTAACTTATCCTAAGAAAAATTGGAAAAATAGATAAATGAACCAAACTAAGGTGTTTGAACTATTTATAAATACAAGTTAAAAAAATCTTGATTATCCAAATTGAACTAAATTCTATCTTTTTATTTAGTTTCTTATTAATTTAAATTTATTATGATGTAAAAAAAGGTTTATATTTAAAATAGTAAAAGTAACTTAAAAATGCTATATAAAATATATATATTTAAAAATACTGTATTATTATGAATATCTTATTAAGTGGATGTCCATCATGATCAAGATAAAGTTTTGATGTACTTTAAATTCTAATAGTTATTAGAATTAGATCTCTACTTCTTTTATACTTCTTATACCTATAAATAGAGACTCTAATGAAGCATTGTAATCATCCATTTTGATCAATAAAGTATATTCTCTATTGCTTTCATATTTTCTTTGTACTTTATTCTCTCTATCTCTCTTTATTTTATAACACGTTGTCAGCACGATGATTCTCTTTATTTTACAACTTCATCTTCAGGATGTTGAAAGATTCATTCTCAGAATGGATTGTGGTTCTTATTCCCAACCTTTGATTTATAATTGTATAAGTATGGGTAAAGAATAGATTTGTCAATGTGATGACGATGATGTTAAAGATCTTTAGCTATATTTTACTATATTTTATTTATTATATCATGTTTATTATAATTGGAGACTAATCATGACAACATGAATAGATAGATTCTAATTTAAAATCCACGCATGTTTGCGATGGTGATTATGAAATAAAGAATCTATTGGGACGTTTATAAGTTCGCCCTAGTAAATATATTGCATTCCCCGAAGTGAATGTAAATGTAAAGAAAATAAAAGATATACTCATGGACCACTAAAAGTGAGAATATAGTAATAAATAAGAGAGCAATGAGAGTTCTAAAGATAACTTTTCAAAGCATAAAGATAACTTATGTTATCAATGTGATATGAAAGATTATTGGTCACATATGTGGTGTATGCCCAAATATTTTGTCTCTGTTAATATTCTTTAAGGAAAGATATGAGAATGTAGTAATGAATTTTATCATTACAGATAGAAAATATTTATCTTATTTGGTATTGAAACAAACAAATATTATTCCAATATTTGAGAGTACAAAATTAGTTGAAAGCTCTAGAAGAGCTAATATATCAATATCTAAACAGCACAAAATTTGTGATGGTTAATGCATTACTTTTAAAATATATTCATAATGGATCTCATATTGAGATTGTGAATGAAGAAAAGATTATATTTCATATGAATCAAAAGATGATTAGTTTATTTATATTTTGAATCGAACTTGGCACCTCTCGCACTCTAAGCGAGAATCATACCACTAGACCAAATGCTTTACATTTGAAGATTTTGACATATCCCTGAAGCAAATATTACATATAATTGTTTAAAAATTATATTTATTCATTGACTTAGTGGGATTATAGACTTCACATTGATTTAGACATTTCCAAAAGTAAATGTCACAATAGTATTTATATGTGGATACAAAATAAAAAGAATGACAATAAAATTATCAATTGTCAAAATTTATATTTACATTATTAGTACAATGAAAAACATGTTAAAGTAAACCAGAAGTTTACTAATACAAATACATTTACTATTTGGCGTGACCAGTTAGACTATCCTGAATCATATATGATGCGGGAATTAATTAAGAATTTATATGAATATTCATTAAAGAACCAAAAGATTCTTTAATTTAAAAAATTCTCATTTGTTGTTTGTTCTCAATGAAAATTGATTCTTAGAAACTCGCTAGCTAAAGTTGAGATTTAATATTTTGCATGAAACGAATATGGGCCCATTCATCGACCATGTGGATGGTTTTGATATTATATGATTTTGGTAGATGCATCTACAAAATAATCACATATGTGTTATCAATTTGCAACCTGTCGTTTGCAAGATTGCTTGTTTAAATAATTAATTTCAAATCATACAATATTATTATTGAAATAATGAAATAAAAAGAGGATCTTGAATAAATCTATTGAGAAATATATATATGGATGTCGAAACCTTTTTTTGAAGTCGACTTTTTATTTATAAAAATAGGAAACTAAAATGGGAGTCGCCACCAATCCTTTTTATTTAGGTGTGATTGGGTCACCTTAAAACTCATTTTAATAAAATGTTAGACTTATTAAAACGATACTTTTCTATCTACAAAATCCAGGAAATGGGTTTGGAAGTCGGTTACGTATAAGGAAGGATTAGCACCCTCATAACGCCCAAAATTGGTACCTAATTGATTACTTGATGTCTTAGTGTCGAAAATTGAAAATTTGAAGAGAATTTAAAACACGATCCCATCTTGCATTTTAACTTAAAATCACTTAAGTAAATTAAAACATATGTAAAAGACTTTCTTATCTCGAGGTAAACGAAAAGGTCATGTCCCGTAAGTTAGAACACTACATCTCGAATCCTCAAAAATAAGTTTGCTCATTATTCAATTATTAATTAAATCTTATGTGTTTTAATTTTAAAAGTGATGTTCAGTTATCTAGGTTCAAGGAGAAAGTCGAACCCCATAAGTTAGGACACGATTACTCGAATTTCTAAATAAGAACGTTGCCTTGGTTTTTAAATACTCCTTTTTACGCATTGAATAAAAAATTCAATATGACGTTTAAAGTGGTGTATATTTAATTTATTCTGGTACAATACAAAACGGACAAATATGTCTAAATATAATGTATGGAATAGTGATAATGAAATAATATAAAATGGCTAGGTAGATAGAATATTAGAATGATAGATAATAAGTAAATAAAGGAATACTATAATAACATAATAATAAGGTAAAGTAAAATAAAAATAAAATGGAAAATACATGATTAAAAAGGATAAATAAACATGATCTAAAATAATAAAAAATGAGAAAAGAAATAAAAATAAAATAATAACGACAATAATAAAACAAATACACAAATAAAAGAGCATAAACAATCTAATATCTAAGTGTAAAAAAGAAAAAAAAAACAAAATAGATAAATAAATAAACGCTCGATGAAAAGAAAATAAATAAATAAAACAATTTCAAATATAACAAAAAGTAAAGGAATGATAAATAACCAAATAAGTAAATAAATAAATAAAAGAATTAAAATAAGTAAAGGACTTAATCTTAACTTAAATTAAATTAAAAGGATAATTTTGGATAAAATAAATAAATAAAAGACCAATGTGAAAAGAGTGAAAAAGAACGAGGACCAAATGAGCAATTATCCCAATCCTCAAGACACGCGTCCCTTCTCCAGGAGATTAGCAAACCAAGGACTTAATTGAAAGCGGGGTAAAATTGAATGGTAAAATTTCTAAAAAGAAAATAATAGTAAAATTAGGACTAAATTAAAAGAACCCAAAAGGCGGAAGAACTAGGAGCGCAAATATCCCCTCGAGGTGAAAACATGCGGATCTTAGGGGATGGATCGGGTCGGGCCGCGGGTCACGTCAAAACGACGTTGTTTTGACGTCTGAAAATCGGCCGAAAACGGAGCCGTTTAAATCGCCTATTTAAACCAAAAAAAATTCAAAAAAAAATCATTCATTCATTCAATTAAAAAATGAAATCCCCCTTTTTCTCTCAAAGCCTCCTTTGGCTGGCCTTGGCGTCGGCGAGTCCCTGCCACAATGGCCACCGGTCACTGGCGATAGCTCCATAGTCCATGGTGGCCGAAAAACCTAAACGACCCCTATTTTTGGCCTTTTGGCTCCCAAAATCCAGATTTGGGGTCGGTTTCCTCGAAAACTCCTCAAAAGTCACAAAAAATAAAAAAACAAAATATCCTTCGATTTTAAGGTTTTAAAAAAATCTCCGTCACAAAAAGGGTCACCATTCATCGGTGGTGACGACCTCAACCAACTCACAGTGGCAAACCACGACATGTCAGGTAAGTTTTTTTCTTTTTTCTTTTATTTTTCATATATATAAGAAATATATATATATAAAAGGGAAAATCACCTTCGAATTTGTATTCTGTTTGTTCTTTTTTGATTGCTCTTTTTTTTGAAAGGAAAAGAAGATCCCTTTTTATGTTACAAAAATTAGTTTTTATAACCGAGAAAGTATTACAATATATGTTTTTTCAATTGCTTTCTTATGCTTCTTTTCCTTTTTTTGTGTTTCTTGTAAGGGCGGTAGAAGTCAACGAGGTTACTACTGTTGTTTTGGTGCAAAGGGGAAGTTTTCGGGCACCGCGTCTGCTGACATGTCAGGGAGCGGCGCGGTAGAAGGGGCTAGGGTTTTTTTGGCTTTTACTGAAAATGTTTAGGTTGTGGGCCTGTAATTGGGTCTTAGGGGTTTTATTTATTTGGTCTATTTAGGCCTGATATATTTTTTGTAAATGGACTTTGGGACCGTTATTTTTTTATTTTTTATTTTTATTTGGTTTGGTTTGGGCCCGGGAAAAAATGGCCTGTTACAGCTACCCCTCTTTACTCGTTGTCGTGTAACGGGAATGGAGCAAAGACTTTTAAAAGGGTCAATTTTTCTTGGTCTTGCCGAATCTCATCTTCTTTAGTGCTTCTCTTCTTCAAGTAGTCTCATTCCAACCCACTGCAACTTTAAGGGTATAAGAATTGTAATTTCAATCTACTCCACTGTAACTTCGGGGAGATATTCATATCTTCAACCTATTCTGCTGCAACTTTAGGGAGATAAGATTTGTAGCTTGTAGCTTTAGTCTATTCCAGTGCAACTTCAGGGAGATAAGACTTGCTATAGTAGATTTAATCCGACCCACTACAACTTCGGAGGTATGGGACTTATCGCTTCAATCTGCTCCACTGCAACTTTATGGAGATAAGATTTGTAGCTTGTAGCTTTAGTCTATTCCACTGCAACTTCAGAGAGATAAGACTTGCTATTGTAGATTTAATCTGACCCACTGCAACTTCAGAGGTATAGGACTTGTCGCTTCAATCTGCTCCACTGCAACTTCAAGGAGATAAGATTCGCCATGGTAGATTTAATCCGACTTAATGCAACTTGAGAGGTATAGGATTTAGTTTCAATCTACTCCGCTACAACTTCAAGGAGATAAGATTCGTAACTTGTAGCTTTAATCTGTTCCACTGCAACTTCAAGGAAATAAGATTCACTATGATGACTTTAATCCGTCCCACTATAACTTTAGGGGTATAGGATTTGTGGTTTCACTGATCTGTTACACCATTCTCTAGGGAACATGACATATAGAATCCATTTCATGGGCCTATATTTATGCCAAGCAATTAGGATGTTATGATCAGAATAAATCAAATGCTCCTAACTAGATGTGTAAGAATAATGTTTGCATGAATGTAGAATGTCATGTTTTTTGAGAATGATCTCCTTTTAATGCTTAGGTTGACATTGCTCGTTGTTTATCAAGGTTCTATCACTGACGCATTACCCTACCTTCTTGTTCAGCCAATATCTTTGATAGAAAACTCGAGGAAATGATCACAATTTAAACTATTCGTTCCCAAACCTTTCCAACTCTTAGATTTAGTTAATTCTGACTAGTGGTCTTGTTTCAGATCCTTTTACTATTTAGAAAACTTTTAGAGCAAAATGCAAGAAATCCTTTTACTTGAATATTATTAGTCCATTAATCATTATTTCAATAAAAAATGCTTAAAAATGATTGTAACAATGGACAAGGTTGAAATTTATTGGGAGCAAAAATCGAAACGAATAGATTAATCAAAATGGAAAATGATGCTAAAATACAAAATGAATAAGATGAAACTAGGTGCCCCAGATATCGTAGTATGAGCTTCTTCGCACTAACTTCTCGAGGACCCTTTTGAGCCTGATATGTGTTTAGGAGATCCAGAGTACTTTGTTGATACCCCAAGATGTAACATTCTTCCTTCTGAGAAGACCCTACCATCACATGTTCAATCTTCAATCCAAATTTGAGCTGCCCTTTTCTGAGTTTTCAACTCAAAACCCTTTTGGTCCCAAGGCTCCCTTTACGGGTTTTCGCCTTGGCCTCTCCTCCTTCTTTTTCTTTTATTTTTTTAGGTGAAGTATTTCTTGATTGAATCTATCTCGGTCAAAATCAATACTCCTCCAGAAAAGGCCTTTTTTACCATATAAGGTCCTTCCTAGTTTGGCATCCACTTTCCTCTGAAATCCTTTTGTATGGGAATGATCTCTTTCAATACAAGACCCCCTCCTGAAATTCTCTAGAGTGAACCTTCTTGTTATAAGCTTGCATCATTCATTTTTGGTACATCTAACCATGACGAATAACCCTTAGCCTCTTTTCTTTGATCAAGTTCAACTGATCATATCGAAATTGGATCCATTCTGCTTCATCTAACTTCAGTTATGACAAAATTCAGTGGGAAGGAATCTTGACTTCAATGGGCAAAACTTCCTCTATTCCATAAACCAATAAGGAATGCGTTGCCCCGGTGGAGTCCTAATAGACGTTTGATAAGCATAGAGAGCGAATGGTAACTTCTCATGCCAATCTTTATAAGTCTCAGTCATTTTTCCCACGATCTTCTTAATGTTCTTATTGGCTGCCTCGAGCGCAACGTTCATTTTTGGGCGATATGGTGATGAGTTGTGGTGTTTGATTTTGAACTGACTACAGACTTCTGATATCGTGCTGTTGTTCAAATTTAATGCATTGTCAGGTGTGATCCTTTATGGCATTCCATACTAGTATATGATCTCTTTTTTCAAGAATTTGCTAACTATTTTCTTTGTGGCATTGGCATAAAAAGTGACTTCTATCCACTTAGTGAAGTAGTCGATGACCAAAAAGATGAACCGATACCCGTTGGAAGCTTTTGGTAAGATCGACCTAATGACATCCATGCCCCACATAGAGAAAGGTCATGGAGAAGTCATAACATGAAAAGGTGAAGGAGACACATGAATTTTGTCTCCATAAATTTGGCACTTATGGCATCTCTTAGCATAACTAATAAATCTTCTCCCATGGTGGACCAATAATATCCAAATCTCATGATCTGCCTGACCATTGTAAAACCATTAGCATGTGTTCTGCAAACACCCTCATGGACTTCTTCCAAGATTTTCTTAGCCTCAACAACATCCACACATCTTAGTAGCACCTAATCCTTTCTTCTTTTGTATAGGATCTCCCCATTTAAGACATAATCATTGGCCAATCTTCTCAATGTCCTTTTATCATTCTCAGTTGCTTGGTCAGGGTATTCACGATTCTTCATATATTGTAGTATATCGTGGTACCAAAGGTGATCGTCCTTTTTTTCTTCCTCAATGTTGTAACAATGAGCCAGAGCCTCATAAATACTCATCTGGATAGGTTTTGCATCCTATTGTTTGTTCACTTTGATCGTGGAAGCTAAAATAGCCAAGGCATCAGCCAGCTGGTTTTCATCTCGTGGGAGGTAGCAAAAGGTGATGTCATCAAACTCCTCAATTAACTCAAGAACCAGCTTTCAATAATTGATCAAATTGGGGTATCTCGTCTTCCATTCACCTTTAAGTTGATAGATCACTAGCGCAGAATCCTCATATATCTCCAGTACTTTGATCTTACGTTCTATGGCTACACGAATACTCATGATACATGCTTCATATTCTGCCATATTGTTTGTACAATCAAAATCCAATTTACCAGTAAAGGGATAAAGATTTCTATTTTGGGATACCAAGACTGCCCTGATTCCATTATCTATAGCATTTGACGCTCCGTCAAAATTTAGTTTCCAATGATGTCCTTCCTGAGCATTTTCTTCAGTGGTAGCAACATACATCAAATCTTCATTTGGGAAATCAAAGTTCAAAGGCTCGTAATCTTCTAGAGCTCTACTGGTTAAAAAATCTACTATTGCACTCCCTTTTATTGCCTTATGGTTCACATAAATTATATCAAATTCAAAAATCAAAATTTGCCATCGGGCCATTCTTCCATTTAGAGCAGTTGACTCCATCATGTATTTTAGAGGGTCCATTTTTTAGATGAGTCAAGTTTTGTGGTACAACATGTACTGTCTCAGTCTTCGGGTTGTCCAGATCAATGCGCAACACAACTTCTCGATTGGCGAATATCTTGTCTCACATTTAGTGAATTTCTTATTGAGATGGTATATAACTCTTTCTTTTCTTCCTGACTTATCAAGTTGACCAAACACGCATCCCATGGAATTCTTGAATACTATCAAGTATAGTATCAACGGCTTATCTAGGCTATGTGGCATCAGCACTGGGACAGGTAATGTTTAACCTTGTCAAAAGTTTTCTGATACCCCTCATCCCATACACTTAGATTGTGTTTCTTAAGGAGACAAAATATGAGATTGCATTTCTCGGTCAACTGTGAAATGAATAGGGCGATGTAATTTAGTCTTCCTAGGAAACCTCAAACTTTTTTTGAATGCACGACGGAGACAGCTCTTGTATAGCCTTGAATTTATCTGGGTTGATCTCAATCCCCTTTTCACTGACTACGAATCCTAGCAATTTCCCCGACCTATTCTCGAAGGTACATTTTGCTAAATTGAGCTTTAGTTGGAATTTTCTCAACCTCAAGAACAAATTCTCAAAGACTTGTATGTGCTCCTTTTCTGTCCGAGACTTTGCGGTAATATCATGGACATAAACCTTGAATTCCTTGTACATCATATCATGAAACAAATTACCATGACTCTTTGATACGCCGCTCCCGTATTTTTCAGTCCGAATGGCATCACTTTATAGTAAAATGTTCCCTACATGATTACGAATGTGGTCTTTTCCATATCTTCAGTATGCATCTTTATCTGGTTGTAACCGGAGAAACCATCCATGAAAGAGAACAATGAATAACCTGCTGTGTTGTCCACTGAGGTTTCGATGTGAGGCAACAAGAAATTGTCCTTCAGGCTGGCTTTGTTTAAATCCTTGTAGTCTACACACATTCGCACTTTCCCATCTTCTTAGGGACGAGGAATATATTACCTTCCCACTCCGAGTATTTAACCACTTGTAGAAAACCATCGTCAAATTGCTTCTTGACCTCTTCTTTTATTTTTAGCAGGACGCCAGGCCTCATCCTTCAGAGTTTCTGTTGAACTGGCTTACATTCTTCCTTTATGGGGAGCTAGTGTACCATGATATCAGTACTTAACCCAGGCATGTCTTGATACGACCATATGAAGACATATTTGAATTCTTGGAGTAACTCAATGAGGTCTCGTATTGTCTCTGTGGTGATGCAAGCTCCGATCTTCACTTCTTTCTCTTCTTTTAAGCTCATAATTTCTACTGACTCTTTGTAAGGTAAGATTTGTTTCTCATCTTGTTCTACCATCCTTAACAGATCGGGAGATAGGTTACAATTTTGATCATCTTCAAAGTCTCGAGGTTCCTCTGAACACATATCTTACTCAAAAGGAGACCCTGAGTCAATAGTAGCGTCACTCATATCATTGATATCTGGAGACCTGTTATAGTAACGAAAGAAGACCCAAAGAATAAAAGAATTTAAGAATAATTATTTGTGTGGTATGAGTATGAATGAAATGGAAGAAATAAAAAAATATTTTTCAAAATGAGACACAAATATGCATTTTTATTGAAATAAAAATATTGGGCATATGCATTTTCACAAAAGGATTCTTATTACTCCCAGGCTTAGAGTAATAAGCGTGTTTTGAACATTAATCTGAATTAGTTCTAAAGATTACAGGGATCTCTTCCACAGTCCAATTGTTTAGAACACTTCCGGGGATATAAGGGCAAATGCTTGATAAGGTTTTCCCAACTCCTTCAGATATAGCGTTGATGCTCAGATTTTCTAACATTTCTTCCGCAGCTTCCTTTCTTGACATCTTTCGTTCAAGATAAATGGTTCCTCCTGACACAAATCTTCTGGATATATGGGGAAAAGTAATCGGTTCCCACTTGACCTCTCTCCCACTCAGTCACGCTTTTCTCATTTCTTGCTTCTTCTCTAGCTCTCTCTTAAGCCAAAGCAATCTCGTTTGTCCATCAACACTAGTACCTCAACCCTTCTTTGTAGGTATTTTCTGAGTCCTTTCCCGGGTAAGGCTCATTTCCCAATCGTCAGCTGCAGGCCCATCCTCGTAATTTTGGATATTTTGGGCATTGGTGTAACACCCTGAACCCGAGACCGACACCGGAGTCGAACACGAGGTGTTCACAGACTTTAAAAAAATAATTTCCCAGACACTGCCAATCTACATACTAGTTACTTTAAAAATCATATCTTGAGTTCAGAAACTTGGAATCCAGTTCCGTAAATTTTCCCTGAAACTAGACTCATATGTCCATCTACATATTTTTTTCTAGAATTTTTGGTTGGGCCAATTAGTACAGTTTATTAGTCAAATTCTCCCATGTTACAGGGATCGACTACACTGACCTTTGCGCATTACGACTTGGATATCTCCATGTACAGGGCTTCAATACTGATGCCGTTTGTTTATATAGAAACTAGACTCAGAGAGGAATCTATACATATATGGCTTGAATCTTAATTGTCTCTGGTTAATTTGTAATGAATTTCCAAAGTTGGAACAGGAAATCCAGAAACCGTTCTGGCCCTGTCTCACAAGAACCTGAATATCTCTTAACATACTATCCGTATGATTGTTTCGTTACTTTCCTATGAAAATAGATTCATCAAGGTTCGTTTACATAATTTATTCACTATTTAATTCCATTTCTACTATTTTTAGTGATTTTCTGAATCTACATCACTGCTGCTGTCAGCATCTGCCTTTAAGGTAGACTTTACCTATTTCATGGTTTCCATGATTCAACTAGCCCTTTTTGCATAAATAGCACAATTTATGATAGTGATTAACCATTCCCATGGCCAATCCTTGTCAAGAATATCCACACCAAATGATTATAACATTATACTCAAACACATATAAGCCATTTTCGCATGGCTATCCAAAATTATACAAGTCCAAAGGGTCCATGACCCACAACAAACGGGTAGTCCTATACATGCCATTTCGAAGTTCAACCAAAATTGTACCAAAAGGGGGCTTTGATAGTGTGGGCGACTTCGACTTCAAAATCCCGAGTCCGATAGCTGGAGAACCAAAATCTATAAAACAGAGGATCAAAGAAACGGAGTAAGCAATTTATGCTTAGTAAGTTTTGAGCAAGGAATTCCAGCACAACAAAAGTATATCATTCATGTAGCTAAACGGATAATTTCATATGCACAATTTTTCAATATCATACTTGGTTCACATTACCAACCCTTATGTACATACACAAAAGATCAACTTAGCCAAAGGCCGGTAGCTCGTTTATCAACTGAGCGAATACTTATTTGTAAGGGCTCAACTAAATTCAAGCACACACGAAACATACCTCAATGTTGGGATGTTTCTAGAGTATTTACTGAAATTTTTACAGCAAGATCATTCATTCCCAAATCACGTACCTTCGGAATTTAACCGGATATAGCTACTCGTTCAAATGCCTTTGGGACATAGCCCGGTTATAGTAACTCGCACAATTGCCTTCGGGACTTAACCCGGATTTAGTAACTCGCACAAATGCCTTCGGGCTTAGCCCGGAATTAGTATCTCGTACAAATGCCTTCGGATCTTAGTCCGGATATGGTCACTTAGCACAAAGCCTTCGGGACTTAGCCCGGACATCATTCAAATAACCATGCACATTTAACAATAAATCATGGCACATTCGTATTTCGTTCTCGTTAGCAAAACTCAAACACAAGACATTTATCATTCTTGCAATTTCGGCTCAATAGCCACACAAAGAGCATGATTTTAATTTGCTTAAAACCTGATCTAATCAAATCATAATTTAAGCTCTTTTACTCAAGAACTTACCTCGGATGTTGTCGAATGATTCCGATAGCTATTCGACCACTTTTTCCTTCCCTTTATCGGATTTAGATCCCCTTTGCTCTTGAGCTTAATTAGACAAATAAATTGATTTAATCATTTGAGCATCGAAAAGAGGAACACAAGGCACTTAGCCCATATTTATACACTGGACATTAAAGTCACATACATGTGAAATCATGCATCAACTCAACATATTATCCCACACTCCTTTTAGCCGATTGTCTAAGCCAAGATATAAGCATTAATATGCTTGCCTCTAACCGAATACATGCAACGCCAATCCATCTCATGTGGCCGAATATGCATGTCTACGTTGAGGCCAATTATATACTTAGTACCACATATAAATGACATACATTTTACTAACTAATGCATTACATATTACAACTCAATATGCATCCATCATTCACTCCATAACTAAACCATCACCATATATAAACATATACCTTGGGATGACATATATATGTATCATACCAATACACCATGTGAAAATATATATATATGCAAAAGCCGAATCACAAGGCTGATTATAGCCATCTCATATATATTTTTTTTCATCCCATACCCGAATGCACAAGTACATTATAATAGCTTCCAACTTAATTCATCATAAATTTCCCCTTTTTTTTTGTTTTCATGGCCGAATGCTCCTTCTACACCATTTACCTTCACAAAGCATGAATTTCATCATCCAACTTACAAGCTTACAATCTCATGAAGTTTAACCTCATAGTACCTATCAAACTCTCACTCATTAGCTTCTATCATAAACCTCCAACAACACCAACTAAACATATACTTCGTGGGTCTATGGTAGAGCCAAGAAAGGAACTCATAGATATCAAGATGTAAGCAACTACCATTATTAATCTAAGTTTTGCATGAAACACAATCATCACCCTTATTAATCTTTTATAGCCGAAAACCATACTCACCCCCAAAAATCAAAATTTTAACATGGTTTACAAAAATCACTTGATAACTCACTCAATATCAACTAAAATTTCAAAAGCTAGTACAAACTTCCTTACCTTAATAGTGACCTAAGATGACCGATTGCTTCACTCCCTTCTTCTTCCTTTCAATTCGGCCAAGAAGAACCAAAGAACACAACTTGTTTTTTTTCTTTCTTCCTTAGAACATTCGGCCAAGAGAAATGAAGAAAGATGGACACTTTTTTTTTGTTTTCTTTCTTGCATTCACGGCAATGGAGAGGGGAAGAACAATCATACACATTCTTTCCTTTTTTTCCATTTCTTTATTACCCATACTCCTTATTTTATTGTTCCTAACATACATCACTAACATAACATGTTTGTGACATGTTTCCACTCATAGCATGGCCGGCCACTAGCTCAAATATTGGGCAATTTGACATGCAAACCCACCATTTCTATAACATGCATTAATAAGCCACTTTACATTTGCCTAGCACATTTCTAAATTCTTTCACATAAGTCCCATTTACTAAAATTCACCTACAATTAAACAAAATTCAAATATGAAATTTTCACACATGCATATATACATACAATAAGCATCAAATATGACAGCTAATTATTTTTATGACTCGGTTTAGCGGTCCCGAAACCACTTCCCGACTAGGGTCAATTTTGGGCTGTCACAATTGGGATCTTGTTCCCTTCAATAATGAAGGTTGCATTTAGAAATTCCAGTGATCGAAAAGAACATTCTATTGCCTCATCATCTGCTCCTATGTGTTAAATTTCAAGAATACTGAATAAAACTTCATCTATCATTTCTTCTTGTGTATCATCTCATGCAAAGTACGTATGTATATATATACAGTAAGTCAACAACAGTTACAACTGCCCTTACCTAACTAACTGTTAACAACTAACCAACACTTCTTTATCTCCTAATATTCCTCATACTCATCCATTCCCTGACTAACTAAAATCCCCCTAGTTTGTGTTAACCACTCGAAGTAAATCCCGAAACCGGTTAAACCCTGAGGCTGACAAATGCTTTGTTAGTATGTCTGCTAGCTGATGGGTCCCTGGGACATGACCAACTTGAACAACTCCAGCAGCCACCTTTTCTCTAACAAAGAAAATGTCTAGCTCCACATGCTTGAACTTGGAGTGCATGACTGGATTTTCTGCAACTGCTATTGCTGCTGAACTATCACACCAAATTAGTGCCTTTGGTAAGCTTGGAACACGCAATTCAGTTAGTAGGGATTGTATCCACGTCATTTCAGCGGTGACATGTGCAACACTCCTGTATTCCGCCTCTGCTGTGGAACAAGACACAACGTGTTGCTTTTTCGAGCTCCATGAGACCGGATTTCCTCCAAGGAAGATACAATACCCCGAGGTGGACCTTCGATCGTCAACGTCTGATCCCCAACTCGCATCCGAATAACCTTCAAGAAGGAATTTAGAAGCTCGAGTAAACTGTAATCTGTAATTCATTGTTCCTTGTAAATACTGTAGTATCCTCTTGACTGCTTTGAGGTGACCGGTTAGTGGTTTGTGCATGAATTGGCACACCTTGTTGACTGAATAGGCGATGTCAGGCCTGGTGATCACGATATATTGTAAGGCTCCTACGATGCTTCGATACTGATGTTCATCTTCAAGGGGGCTTCCTTCCTTAGCAGTAAGACGATTATTTGCAACCATTGGTGTTGGGAGAGCATTGGATCTGTCCATAGCTACTTTTTGAAGCAAGTCTCTAATGTATTTAGTTTGAGACAAAACTATCCCATTCGACGTGTGCTTGACTTCAATACCAAGGAAATAGCTCAACTGGCCAAGGTCCTTCAATGCAAACTGACCATCAAGTGTCTTGACAAACTTATCAATTTCCTGTGAGTCACTGCCTGTAACGATGATGTCATCGACATACACTAAAACGTACAACAACGCATCCTCACGATGTCGAATGAAGAGCGAGTTATCCGCTTTGGAAGTGTCGAACCCCATGGTCACCAAAAAATCCCTTAGTTTTTGAAACCAGGCTCGTGGAGCCTGTTTGAGACCATAGAGAGCCTTCTTTAACTTGCAGACCAGAGGCTCTCCATGTAAGCCATACTGTTCAAAACCTGGTGGCTGTGACATATAGATCTCCTCGCTCAAGTCTCCATTAAGAAAGGCATTGTTTATGTCAACTTGTCGAAGAGACCACTGGTGAGAGACGGCCAGGGCGAGGACGACTCTAATTGTGGTGGGTTTGACGACGGGACTGAAAGTGTCTTGAAAGTCAACACCGGCTTCTTGAAGGTACCCTTTGACCACGAGTCTGCCCTTATATCTAGCAACAGACCCATCTGCATGCCTCTTAATACGGAAGAGCCATTTACATCCAACGGCTCGTCGACCTTCAGGTAAACCAACTAGCTCCTAGGTGTGATTGGAAATCAAGGCATTGTACTCTTCCTCGGCTGCCGTAGTCCAAGCTGGACTCTGAAACGCCTCATGAATGGTGGTAGGTTCAACTTCATCTATGACTGAAGCCAGCACTTTAGGTCGAAAAATCCCATTTTTCGAACGTGTCTGCATGGGGTGATGATTGACTCGGGTAGGTAGTGATGGAGATAGGTCAGAGTTATCAGGTGGACCATTTGTGTCATTAGGAGTAGGAGACTCTATAGGATTGGGTTGAGACTGGCCAGGAGAGATGCCTATGGTAGACGGGCTAGCTGATGCCCGTGTCATAGCAGGAACATGCGAATCACCAGCTGAAACTATTGGGAGAACAGACCGATGAGGCACCGTCCGCGAACTTTGTGATACTGCCTTAGTTTGGAACCCATCTTTGAAAGGGAATTTTTCCTCGTCAAAAATTACATGTCGAGACACAAACATGCTGCCATCTTCTGCGAGACATCGATAGCCCTTGGTATTAGGAACACTCCCAAGGAATACACATTGTTGAGACCGAAAACTCAGCTTGTGAGGCTGAAAAGGCCTGAGATTTGGGAAGCATGCACACCCAAAGACCCTTAAAAGCTCATAGCTCGGTTTGACTTTGTGGAGAACCTCATAGGGACTAGTCTGTCCGAGGACCGGAGTTGGTAGTCGATTGGTTAGGTGAACAGCATGCATAACAGCATAAAACCAAAACTTCAACAGTAGACTTGCATGAGCTAAGAGAGACAAAGCCATATCAATAAGCTGTCGATGTTTTCTCTCAGCAACCCCATTTTGCTCCGAAGTGTAGGGGCACACAATCCTGTGTTGGACACCAAGAGAGGACAACTCACGAGCTAGTACTCGATACTCACCACCACCATCAGTTTGTAGCATTTTAATAGACCTATCAAATTGCACTTTAACCAGCTGATAGAAATCTCTAAAACACCAAGCCACTTCTGATTTGTTTTGAAGAAAATAGACCCAGGTAAATCTGCTATGCATGTCCACAAACGAAACGTAAAAACGAAAGCCATTGGAAGGTAACCATGCAGGGCCCCATACATCAGATACAATGAGTTCAAAAGAAGAGGAATACATTGTTTTAGATGCTGTAAACGGAAGTTTGTGAGCTTTACCTAGTTGGCAAGCTGTACACATATGTTGAACACAGTTCTTTTTAACTGGAATATTACAAGTTTTTAAAACTCGTTTAAGAACCTCAGTACACGGGTGACCTAATCTGTCATGCCACAACGAAGAAGGTGCACACTGAACAGAATTGGCAGTATTCAATATAGTTGAATTTGACTCTGGAGATTTAGCACCTGAAGCTGACACAGGCTTTGCGAACCGAAACTTGTAAAGGCCATCATGCATGCGGCCCTCGAGAAGCGTCTTCCCTGTCTGAACATCCTTCACAAAACATAGAACAGGGTGAAATTCAAAATAAACATTGTTATCTCTAGTAAATTGACCCACAGACATTAGATTTTTGCACACTGCAGGGACATGCGGTACGTTCTGAAGCTTTAGAAGTCGGGTTCCAGTTGAAAGAACAGTTGAACCAACATGAGAAATAGGCACCGAATCACCATTACCCATGGTGACACAACTCTTACATGTATATGAAGAGGGAGCCGCAAGATTAGACACCTCTGGTGTTATATGGTTCGTCGCTCCAGAATCGGGGTACCAGATTGAACTACTTTGTGAAGATGGATGAGGAGGAAAAGAACCAGAGGAAGACTGAGGATTTGTGTGACAGCAGTGAGACATCGCTTGACATGTTGAAGCAGCTGGCACACAACTGGAAGCGTGCAACTGATGACAATTAACTTGAACAGTACCACCTCCTGCATTCCCAGAGAACGACTCATGAAATCTATGGTAACATGTTTGAACCATGTGGCCTATCTTCCCACACAACTGGCATTGCGGCCTCGAACGTGACCATCCTCGTCCATTTCCCCGAAAACGACCACGAGACCACCCACGGCCCTGTCCTCTATCATTCTGCTTGGAGTCTTGAGAATACTTAGCAGAGTCTGCTGATTGTTTACCCGTATCATCGCTATTTCGCTGATGAGTTGCCAAATTTGCTTGACATGGGGTGTCTTTTAACAGCTCTAACTGACGTGCTTCACAGTCAAGTAACAATTCACTCAACAAATCAAGAGATAACGGAGTTGCAGTAGCTAGAACTCTACTGGAATCAAATTCAACAGAAAGTCCAGCCAATATAATGCTCACTTGTTCCTGTTCGGATATAAAGCTCCCAGCCGCAGTCAAATCATCACTGAGTTGCTTAACTTTCGACATATACTCTTTAACAGAAAGATTGGACTTCTTGAGAGAGTATAAAGCATGCCGCATGCTTAAGATTTTTATGTTTGATTTAGCACTAAATTTCCTTTCAATGGCATTCCACAGATCACAACTAGTTTTTGCGGTTGTAAGATGAGCCAAAATATCATCCGTAATAGTAGATAAAAGCCAAGAGGCAAGAAATTTATCTTGCTTTCGATGAACGATGAAATCTTGATTCGCAATTTGTTGACCATCAGGACCATCAATAAACTGAGGGGGGGGAGGAAGTGGTACCTAGTACATATCCTTCAAGTCCATACCCTTCAAGAATCAGCAAGAGTTGATGTTTCCACAAAAGGTAGTTGTGTGACGCAAGCTTTATTGTATCATGCTTGGAGAAATAGTGCACTTCAGTCGAGCCTTGAGCACCATTACCTTGTGAGTGTTTAGCTTCTCTAGTGTTGGACGAGTGACGGAGAGTATCACCTGCTGCATCAGTGGCCATGAGGCACCCTTTTTTTTTTCTTTCAGAAAATCAGCAAGATTCACCTGGCTCTTGATACCATGTTAAATTTCAAGAATACTGAATAAAACTTCATCTATCATTTCTTCTTGTGTATCATCTCATGCAAAGTACGTATGTATATATACAGTAAGTCAACAGCAGTTACAACTGCCCTTACCTAACTAACTGTTAACAACTAACCAACACTTCTTTATCTCCTAATACTATGTATGGTGCGTCATTGGTTACGGATGCAATGATATCTTCTTCAGCGTTTATCGTCACCAGTCGACCATCTATTACTTTAGCTTTTAGTGCAATGATGACGACACTGCCCCAGCTGAGGGAATCCATGGCCATCCCAACAAGCAATTATAAAAGGGCTTGATATCCATCACTAAGAAGTCTACCTCATTTAACACTTTCATCAACGCGCTATGATGTGTCTCTAAGCTCAAGAGTAAAGCTAGTATTAATATACGAGCTGGTTATTTGTGTAGCTATGCTTTAATAATTTCAAGAATTCATTAGCCTCTTTCTTAGTTACCGACTCATTAACAGGTGATTCAAGTCTAGCTGTCTTTTCTTTTATTCAACCACCAGGACTTTTCCTTTAACGGGCTCAGTTCTTGCATTTGTAGGATCATAGCGCCTCCCACTGTACGTGTAGAAACCCATATCCTGGCCCTTTTCTGAAGTGCTAATCAGTTTCTCCTCTCCCAGGATCATCACGTTGCAGTCATAATTTCATGGGACCCTTTTGCTGTCCTTGTAAGAAAAAGTCATGGGTTTCTGAATTATGACCATCGGCGCAATTTGTGCTCCCACTTCATTGCTTCTTAGGCTTCTTTTGGATTCATCGCGCACACGGTACGTTGGAATCTTTCGTATAAATTTGTCTTGGTTTTCAATCTCACTGCACCACGGTGATTTGGATGGCTTTTTAGGACACTTGCAATGGCACAAATGTGCTACACTAGATAGAGATATCTTGACTGGTGCTAAAAGCTCCAGTCTACCCACTAGGGCAGTAGGTATTTTTAGCAAACAAAAATACCCATACTTTTATGTATTATTTTACCATTTTATCCTTGAAAGTTAAACTAATTTCTTTCCCAACCTTATTTTTTTTCAGATTTGGGAACAAAACAGTTGTTTTGTTTTTCATATTTGAGAACTAAAACAGTGATTATTGCTGGTTTCTCCCCTCTTTTTTGCTTTGTTCTTGGTTGTGGCTGCTACATTTTATCCTTTCTTTTGTTAGAGTCTGCTTTTTGAAGGTATTTTTCATTAATTTCTTTGTCATAAACTTCTGCATAGAACATGTAAACAAAGCTCTAACGATGGTTTCTTTAATAGCTAAATTCTGCTGATGTTACTGATGGTAATACAAAGAGTCAGGAAGGAAGGCGCCCTCAGAAAACTAATTATGTAACCTCTCATTTAATTTCGCTTCAAGCAGCACAACAGTGGTTGCTCCTTGAATCTGCTAGTGATTCTTGTCTCTTCTTTATTTATCCTAATGTTTCCCCTTTCTTATTTTAATTTCTGTAGCGACAAGAGCAGCTATCTAAATCCATCCAAAAGTAAGAGGTAGTTTAATGTCTTTAAAAATGCCTTTATTCATTTTGAAAAGATAATCATAATCAATTATCGTTTCTATATCCTCGTTATTGTTTACCATGGATCTTTGAAAATTTTTTCCTTAGTGTTCATCTTATGGCTTTCATCCTTTGTTCTGATTTTGTTGATCTGATAACATTCTTTTTGCTTTTTCTACATTTCAATTTACTATTTAAACCTAGATGTATGAAATGTGTCAAAAGTATGGGCTAATATTGCCTACTTGTAAACTTCACTTGTTTATTCCTGCACTGTCATCGTATATTAGTTGAAATTACTACCATATTAAATAATTAGTTATACAGATAATAGAATATCCATTAAGCACATTTACTGATGCATAGGGAATGCTTTAGACCACGTAACAAGCTAATGTGGAACAAGCTGCTGGTTTGGCTGTGTCTTGTTTTCATATTTTCTAATAAGAATGTTGCAAAGGCTTACCCTTTTTAAAAGAAAAAGGGTTAGGATGATTTGATATTATGAGTAGTTTTACAGTCTTGACCTTCAGAAACTATGAGATTGATGCCATAAACTTGAGTGATTAAATGCATGCTTTTTTTGAGACTAAAGTAAAAATTTGATGACTAGTGTTGCTAAGAAAAACCAAACTAATCAAGTTTACTTACACTTTTTCTGGTAGAAACCTGTTTGTACTATTATTTTAATCCAAATTCTAGAGAATCTGAAGTGGTTTTTTAGCATCAAATGCAATTTTACATTGGAGCTAAGTAGCTTATTGCTTATTTATCCTAATGTTTCCCTTTTTTTATTTCGCTTCAAGCAGCACAACGATGGTTGCTCCTTGAATCTGCTAGTGATTCTTGCCTCTTCTTTATTTATTATAATGTTTTACCTTTTTTATTTTAATGTCTGCAGTGACAAGAGCAGCTATCTAAATCCATCCAAAAGCAAAAGGTAGTTTAATGTCTCTAAAAATGCCTTTATTCATTTTGAAAAGATAGTCATAATTAATTATCCTTTTTATATCCTCGTTATTGTTTACCATGGATCTTTGAGAATTTTTTCTTTAGTGTTCATCTTATGGCTTTCATCCATTTTTTATGTATTATTCTTATTTTTTTATGAAACTATATTATTATATCTAATTATATATTTATGGTTTTATGTTAGTTGACATTTAAAATCAAGATAATACCTTAGCAACAAAAGCTATTTGAGATGATGAGCTAACGTTGATATTTTGTGAACTTTGCGTGAATGAAGTCAATGTTGGTAATAGACTGACAACTCATCTAAAATCAAAAGGATGGGAAACTGTCATTGCTCTTTTTCAAGCAAAAACACAAAAAAAATTATGGAAAACCTCAATTGAAAAAGAAGTGGGATACATTAAAAAAGGAATGGAGGTTATGGAGGGAGTTACTTAAGGAATCTACAGGTATTGGATGGTGTCCATCTAAAAAGATGGTTGATGTTACCGAAGAATGGTGGGCTGAAAAAATATAGGTTAGTGTTAACTTTATCATTATTTTAATGCATAAAGTTTAGTGAAATTAATAATTTACAATTATAAAAATCTTAGTATAACATTTAACATTTAACATGTTATGTAGGAAAATCCT
This sequence comes from Gossypium hirsutum, assembly GCF_007990345.1. Lineage (NCBI taxonomy): Eukaryota > Viridiplantae > Streptophyta > Magnoliopsida > Malvales > Malvaceae > Gossypium > Gossypium hirsutum. The sequence continues at coordinate 30,950,161 of NC_053445.1, read as the reverse complement.
GATTTTAAAGAATTTAAGAAGAAAGGAATTGAACCACGATTTAATGAGTTAATGTGGAAAATGTTTGGTGGCATTGTAGCCACTGGAGAGAATGCATGGGCACCTTCGTCTGATGTTCTTCCAAGTAGGGTTCCTATGGGAGATGATACATCTAATGAGGGATTTGATGATTCAGATGAACATAGTAATAAAAATGAAGGTATTTCTCCTAATGAGGTACCATCAAACCCTTCTCATGAAACTCCTAATCGAAGAAAGCAAACACTTGGGGTTGTACACGATAAAGGAAAAAAATCAAGTTCAAGTAGAAAATCATCAAGAAATATATTAACTACTCAGATTGAGAAATTGTGTGAGAGTATGGCTAGTCCAAGGAAGTCAGTGAATGAAATTATTTTTCCTCACTCTCAATATATTATTTCAAATGCAATGGATACTTGGATGAAATTCCAAAAAAAAAAGATGAACTATACTATTTTTCCATCAAAATGTTCCAAATATCGGTGAAACGAGAAGTGTTTTTGAACTTAGATCCAGATGTTAGGGTTTGGTGGCTTCGACATAAGTATGCTGAACAAAATCCAATTGCATCATTTTCATCCTTGGTAGCAACATCCTCATTTCCCTTCCAACCATACCATCAACCACCTCCACCATAAGCTCTTTAGAATTATTATTGTAATATAACTATACTACTTTTTTATACGTAAAACTAATGTATGATATTTTTTATGTTTGGTATTTTTATGCTATGCTTTTATTCAAGTTTCTGTGATGTATAGAATGTCACAAAATATTAATTTATTTTCATTTGATTACTTTTTTAGGTTTTGGATGAATTTAACAATATGTATAATAGTTTTGATGCGAATTATGATACCCCTGAATTAAGTGAAAAAGCTCAACGAAGAATACCCACAATTGTTACCCAAGTTGAGCACAACAATTATCATGAAGAGGAAGAATATGTGTTAAGCATTGTATTGGTACACCATGAAACATATGGATTCAAATTATACATGTCAAATATGGGTGGACGAAGTATTAATGGGCATGATGATCGTTGCATGAATAGTTTTAGGATGCCAAAAAATATATTTCACAGCTTGTTGCATGATTTGCAAACAAATTACGACTTAAAGCATGGGAGGGTATCAGCGATGGAGAAGTTAGCATTATCATTGTACATTCTTAGAAATAGAAAATCAAATTCAAATGCAACACAGCGATTTCAAAGATCTGAGGAAATTGTTAGTCGAATTTTTACTGATATGTTGCATATATTTGCTAGAATGGGAATAGGCACGATTAAACCCATTGAAGGTCAATTTGAGGAAGTACCGAACCATATTCAACATGATACAAGATATTGGCCTCACTTTAAGGTAAAATTTAAAAAATCTTTATATTTTTAAAATATAAATTATTTCTAACTTTTATCTCATTACTTGTATTTATTTTAAAGGATTGTATGGGGCCATAGATGGAACACACATAAAACATGCATTTCATCTTCCTGTCAAATACCTTATATCGGGCAGAAAGGTGAACCAACTCAAAATATTATGGCAGTTTGTGACTTCAACATGTGCTTTATTTTTGCATTTCCTGGTTGGGAAGGAACAACACATGATAGTAGAAATTTTTTGCAAGCACTTAGAAAACAAGAGTTAAAGTTTCCACACCCTCCACCAGGTTGAACTTTAATTTTTTAATTAATCTTTACATAAAAAATATTAAAATTTTTAATTTATTTTAAAACTTGATATTATGTTTTACTTTTTTGTAGGAAAATATTATCTTGTTTATTTAGGATATCCACAAATGGCAGGTTTTCTAGGTCCATATAGGGGGAACGATATCATTTACCTGATTTTCGTTAAGGTAATCATCAAGTATCTGGAAAAAAATCTTTAATCATTCCCATTCTTCGTTACGCTCCGTGATTGAACGAACATTTGGAGTGTGGAAAAAAAATGGCTAATATTAAGAGATATTCCAAGTTATTCATTCAACAAGTTTTAATAGTTATTGCAACAATGGTTTTGCATAATCACATTCGAAGACATGCTTGGTCAAATTATGAGGATTTTCGACAATTTGAGAACATACCCGACATGCCAGTATCTTTAGGCCATTTTGATAGAGGTGAATCGAGTTCTTCTAACAGTGAAAGTGACCTTGAAATCGCGATGTTAAGGGAAACCATTGCAACTAGTTTAATGAATCCATATTTGTAAAAACATTTTGTATCATAACCTAATTTCTAGTAATAATGAAACTTGTTATGTCTTATGTTACTATATTTTTTTATTAAAAATCATCCGTTTAGATACTTCAAAATTTGATCCAAGTATAATGTTACTATTTGTGAAAATAATATTTATCATTGTTATAAAAGAATATTTAACTATAAAAAAATTAAAAATAATCATCATTCTATCTAATAAATAATTTAAATTGATTATATAATTCATTAAAATATTTATAATAAAATATTGGAAGATACATTTTAATATTTTATTAAATGATTTTATAAATTCACATATTTTAATAATTTTAAAAAATTAAAATAATTTAAAAAACTTCTATTATATATCAGTTCTAATATGATGTCCTTAATAGTCATTTTTTATTCTCACATCACCGCTACAGCTGCGTTTGAATCCAAACACACACTCCACCATTGTTTCTAATCCCACTGCTATAGTATCCAATCTTATCGCTACAGTAACTAATCTCACCGCCACCACTGGTTTTAACCTCACCGGAGGTAAACACACCGCCCATCCAAACTAAGCCTTAGTCATGAAATAATCACCATTGGGTGATTGACCTTGTTGACATTCTCTATCGATCCTTCCTCTAAAGCGTAAACAACTCCTCCTTCCAAGCCCTTGACATATTCATAAAATTCAATTTCTTTGTTATCCATCAGATTTTGCACTAAGGCCCTGAACTCAACGCACTCTTGGATCTCATGACCCTCTTTAACATGGAACTTATAGTAATTCCTCGCTCTTTTAGGTCTCTCATCTAAATATTACATGATTAATCCTCTATCTATCATTTTTTGCAAAACCCATTTTAGCGGGGATTTTACCTCCGCAACATCGATTTTGGTCCTCTTTCCTCCATTCTCAATTACCGCATTTACACTTTGGTCTAAATGATTGGGTAATGGATTTCCTGCCGCATTAGATCCCAATGGATCATCGAACCTTAATATTCCCATCTTGGTGAACCTTTCAATCAACTTTTTAAATGCAATGCAATTCTCAATTGAGTGTCCCATTATTCTTACGTGGTACTCGCATTAAACATTCGCATCATACTATTTAGGGAACGAAGGTTGCTTGAGTTTCAAGTAAAATGGGGATACCACATGCGCATCGAACAAACTTTGATACAACTCCCTATATGTCATCGAGATGGGTGTGAACTGGAGTTTTTCTGTGTTTGGTCTTAAGTTAGATTCTTGCCGTGATGGGCCTTGACGGCTGGTTGTCACGGTCCTTGGTTGACCTACGGTGACCGGTTTTGAATAACTTTTACTATACATGTTTGCATTGTTCACTTCATTTTCTTTCTTTCTTGGGGCTGATCTTTTGGCATTTTCCCCCGCATCTATTTTCCCACTCCTTATTGCATTTTCAATCATCTCACCAGATATTACTATATCTGAGAAGCACTTGGTAGCGCTTCCCAACATATGGTTAATGAACACGGCTTTTAGAGCATTTATGAAAAGCATTGTTGTTTCTTTCTCCAGAAAAGGTGGTTGGACTTGCATTGCCACCTCTCTTCATCTCTGAGCATACTGCTTGAAGCTTTCACTTTGCTTCTTTTCCTTATTATCCAGCGTAATTCTATCTGGTGTCATGTAGATCACATGGCTGTATTGTTTCATGAAAGCCTGTGCTGATTCTTTCCATGAGCTGATTTTGGCACGGCTTAGCTGGTTGTACCACTTGGCGGCCGATCCGATCAGACTATCTTGGAAGCAGTGGATTAACAGTTGGTTATTATTGATGTATCTCGTCATTCTAAGGCAGAACATGGTGATATGGGCTTCGGGACAATTGGTCCCATTATATGTTTCAAATTCTAGAGTTTTGAATTTTGGTGGGAGCACTAGATCTGGGACTAAACTTAAATCCTTAGCATCAACCTCGCAACGGTAATCAGCATTCTCCATAGCTCTGAATTTTTTCCAACCACTTGCATTGATCTTCTAATCTAGAATGACGGGGTTGGATGGGTTATCTCCAGGATTAGAACATGAACCTATTGGGTAGTTCAGCGGTGCTGAGGTATCAGCTTGATGTTGTTGAGGCCTTATGGTGACTGGTACCCTTCATAGATATGTTTCTGGTTGGGTTTGGACATTTACTGGGGTAAAGCCTGGAGGATATGTAGGGTCTTCATTATCATCCCCCGAGTTAACCATAGTGCTTTTTTTTTATCCCTCTGGCCAGAAACTGTGTCAACTGGCTTATCGTACTTCGTTGGGATTCTTGTATTTGATCCCTCATGTCTTGTTGTACTTTTTCTAATTGTTCTTGTAGCTACTCTTGCAACTAATCTTGCATATCTTTCTGAATTTGTTCTAATCTCTCTAATCTTTAATCCATTGCTTTGGTTTTACCGCGGGTACCATAATGATATTCAATTGGTAGATCTTGTTGGTTTCTAGGGTAACTGTCATAATTTAGATCAATTAGGGTCCTTCTATGAAATTTAATGCATGTGATGAAATGTAATGCTAATGCATGAAATGAATGCAAAAAATAGTCATTGATTCTAACTCAATTTTGTTAGAACAACTTTACTAGAAAACGAATCTCTTTACATAAAAAAAATATTTTACATATATGACTTAGCCCTAATACTCACAGTCTTGACTTTCCTAAGAAGCCAAGCTAATTCTCGACCTCGATCTGATTTTAACTCGTATCTCAAGCTTAGCTTGTCAGCTTAAACTAGTAGGGTTTGTAAATGATCGGTCACTTCCCGTACTTGAGTCACAGCTTCGCCCATGATGTGATCTCTCTCCCTAATCTGACTTTGAGAGCGTTGGAGTTGCTCTTATATCTTTCCCTTCAACTCTTCAATCTTATTTAGGCTTGCCTTCAACTCAATTGCAGAGTTGCGACTACGATACTGATGCAGTGACTTTTCTAATTCTGCCATCTGAGCTCTCATCCTAACCTTTTCATTCTTGCTTTCTATCAAATCTTTTTTTTAAAGCATCTTCTTGAACCTGAGCATCTTGGAATTTCTTTTCCCACTAATCAGCTCTATCTTTTCTTCTTTGATCTCTTTCTGCCATTGCTCCAATGTTTTACCCAACCTGGCGGTTCTTATCGATAAACACAACTTCCTATAATCTGTTTTTAGACAGTCCAAGTCTTCTTCTACGTTGTTCTTTCCTTTTCTCATTTTCTCGGCCTCTAACTTCTGGACATCAACGTCTAATCCTAGCTACATCTTTTCCACTTCCAATTGTTCTATCTTTTTACCTAGTTCCGAACTTCTTTTTTCAAAGTCTTGCTTTATGATATCTAGCTCAGACGGGATCACTTGTAAGTGCTATTCTATCGGCCGAATGCTTTCTTGACTTGATATAGGGACATTGTCATTAACTCTTATACCCCACCACCAATCATATTTGAGGGTCGTCATAGGATTTGTGGCAAATCTTTTCATTCTTTCGGTTTGGTTCCAAGCGTTCGATATTTCATGAACCTTTTTCATGTAATTATCACCCTTGAACGCAAACTTACACTGAGCCAACCCTTGTGTTGCCGGTATGAACTTCTTTGATCTATACTGTCTCAAAACAAGTAGAGGGACATATCCAATAGCTCCCCAATTCTCGAGTAGAGGGACCCAGTTGAAGTCTCCACATCGGTACAAAATTTTATTGGGGATCATCCAAGGGGCTCTCCATTTAACGTCTTCGTCTTGGAGACTCTAGAGAATTGCATCTGTTTCTCCTCCAAAATGTTGTCTCGTCTTAGGGTAGCCACTAACTCTTTTAATGGAGAGTAGTTCTCGGAGAATACTCGATAAGAGACATTTTCTACCTTCCAAAAGTGGCTGTGAAACTAGGCTAGCAAGAGTTCTGCACACCCGATGAATCTTCCTTCACCTGCTCTTTGGTATGTACTCAAAGATCTAAAAGTTTCAGCCAAAATCGCTGGGACGAGTGTGACCCTTTTTTCAAGCCAATCAAATAGGTCTGAACTGCCTCATCTACATGCCCTAGTACTTTGGGGAAAATAACCAACCTGTAAATACTCAAAGCGAAGACATCGACCATTTTCTTCATATTCGGATGTGCCAAGATCAAATCTCGTAAACTTTTCCAATGAATGCATACTATCTCCTTTTTGCTTGATCTGGGCTACGACCCATTTCTTACTCATCCCCGTGATGCTCATTAGCTTCTTCAAGAAAGTCGGGACATTGGCGGCTTTAGAATAAGCTTTGTCGGTTTGAATCATCGGGCAATGAAGCAAAGTTGTGTACTCCTCCATAGTAGGCACCAAATCTACCTTCTCAAAAGTAAATCAACTGTAGACGGGATTCCAATATTGAGCCAGAGCTCGAAACAAGTGCTTATCCATCTTAACATCGAGTAAATATGGCAGATCACCATAGTTATAGTAGAATAGCTGCTTGGTTTCGTCATCCCATTGGTCCCATACCTTTTCAACTCTTGGAGATTATTCTGGGTCACACTGATGCGAGCAAAATCCCACAATTCTGACATGTACCCCCTGTCAAACTATCACCCTTCTCTTGTTGTGTCTTCTCGGACCATATTCGAACGGTCGCATTGTCTTCCACTTTATCAATAAATCCCTTTCCATGACAGGCTCTCTATTTAGCAACTGAACGTGAATCAACACCCTTTTCTATGATGAAAATGAAATGCACCCACTGTCAAAACAAAAGAAACAAATTCCAAGACATGTCGATCAATTTCAATGTGATTCATATTCAAAAGTTATTCTCTTCCAAAACGTTATTAATTTTCAAAACAATCTGCATGTTTGTGCGAATTTTGTTAAAATGTTTGATCCGTTTTTAAAACTCGATTATCCCTACTACTAGTAGTTGTAAATCAAAACAATAAAAACCCCAAATGAAAAATAAATACCCAAAAAGGCCATTATTACAGTAAAATACCCCAAAATAAAATCAAAATTATAATTAATTACTAAGTCGAACTAAATAGGTCGTGTGGCTATCACTGAGTCCTCCATCGCACCAATCCGCCTATGTTTAGGGATTATCTGTATAGTCAAATCAGAAGAGTGAGATTATGAAAACTTAGTGTGTAATCCTATATAAAACAAACAATTAGAAAGGAATTGCAATCTAGGCCTAAGCCCATTTCACTACAGTTTTAGTTTCAAATAGGGCCTTAGCTCATTACAATACAGAAGTAGTCATGCATTTGGGCCTTAGCCCATTACAGTATCAATATTCAGTGCAGTAACAGATATACAATTTCAAATCCTACCCAGCCAGCCTCTACACTCCAGCTCCGTCCAACCCTACACTTCATGTGAGGATATAATCCAACCACCCATCCCTACACTCCAAAAAGTACCAAATACAGCACTAAACAGTAGTTCACAGCAGAGCTGTCAGTAACTTAGGCTCGAGGCCTTTCAGCACACTTCCTTCGAACATTATAATTCCTCAACCCAATGTAATGCAATATACAGATATGACATGCTGTAACATAATATCATGCTTGTAAACAGAACATACAGTATCAAATCATTGGGACATCATCAGGCTTAATCATATCAGTCATACAATCATTTCAATCAATTAGGGCTCTAGCTAAACTTACCGTCCCTACAGTAGGTTCACAGTCGACTTGGGTGACCCGCACAACCTTATCAGTCAAACAGTGAAAATAGGCCTACGAGCCTAAGAAGTTTACCCGTATAGGCCCATATGCTTGTGTGGCCCACATGACCCAAATTGGCGTTGGCCTCGTAATCCATTTTAGTGTAACCCATGCTAGATAATTATTCATATGTGTTTCCACTATTTACTTATAATCCTTCCAAGCTATCTACTTGAGTCATTGTTACCAAATTATTTGTATCTTAAGCAACAAAATTATGAATTAAGGTCTGCAAAATTTCCCTGAAACTAGACTCACATATCTTCGTGCCATAAAATTTTTAGAATTTTTTGTTCAGCCAGTAAGTACAGTTTATTTTTTAAAGTTTCCCCTACTCTACTATCTAGCAGTTTCAACCTTTCTACACTAAAATTATTGATCTTCTCGTACAGATTTTGGACGGTGTTTCTGTTTGTATATCTCGAAAATAGACTCATTTAGGATTTTAAAAATATAAAATATAACCCATAATTATTTTTATACAATTTTTAACATTTTTTGGAAGTCAGGACAGGGGGTTCTGAAATCATTCTAACCCTGTCTCACTAAAATTCCATTATCTTATAATATGAAATTCTTTTTCTTACTTCGTTTCTTCTATGAGAAACTAGACTCAAATATATTTAATTCCATATTTTTTTCACCCTCTAACTCGATTCCCACGATTTATGGTGATTTATATAAAATTTGCTTACTACTGTTGTCCAAACAGTAAGCAATATTAGTTTTTCGCTGAATCCCTTATTTTTGTGTTTTGGGTACACACCTGGTATCAATTGATGATAAAATGATACTCGAGCACTCCAGAACCTATAATTGACCAATTACACTCAATTTATCACTTAATCGATCGAACTAAAACTAAATCTGAAACGAGAAACGCGTCCCTTAAGCAATGAAAAGCTTACCCTAGCATCTCAAAATAGTTGGTTACGTAATAGCACGATGAGACCCCTAATCCACGCAAGTTGCTGCTGCCAAATGCCACAAACCCTCAAATAAAAGTTGGAAAAAATGATAAGTTAAAAAGAGCAAAAACTCTACTTACCAGAACGTGCGACGAAAAGTGACCCAACGGAACGAAGGTATGGTAGCCAACAAAAGAGACGGAAACAGAAAGAATAATGGAAAGAAAAAAATTTGGGTTTTACAACAGAAAAATAAAAGGTGAAGAAGAAAGGGAGAAGAGATGGCATCAAAAAGGTGTAGAGTTTTGGGAAAATCAAAATTTTACAAAAAGGAAATGATAATGCTCAGAAAATCTGATAACCCAAAAATTCACTCCCCTAAATTCTCTCTACCAAACTCCAACTACTCAGATTTCCAATACAACTCAAACTCTCCAACTGACAAGCAAATAAAAAATATATTTGTCCTTACACTCACGCAAGGATTCGAACTCTTGACCCTCTTCCAACCAACACTCCCCTTAACCACCAGACCAGCAGGCCTACTCTGGTAAGTACTTACAAACTTTTAATTAAAAGCCTACTAGCCAGAAATAGGGGTTAAGTTAGAAAAATACTAGAATTTGCCAAAGTTAGGGCTTGAACTCAAGACCTTCCAGACTCACCCAGAGCACTTAACCACAAATGCCGACACACAATTGTGTCACATTTTCACTATAACAAAAATAAGAATTTTGCAGTGTTACAGCTAGAATTCAAAGCAAGCAAGAGATAATAAATAGAGCATCTATTCGGGTGACCATTAGGGGTTTGGTGTGGCTCTACCAAGGATAGGTTCTTAGCGCTCATTATATGCGGTTTGGTTCTAAAGTAATGGTACCTGAACCAACAGATTCCTCGATCCTCACCCATTATAGGCTTATATGGACCGAGTTCGGTTCAGGGGAATATATTTCCCTATGGCTATACTGAGATAAAAATCTCATGAAGAAATAGGTACGGATGTATCCCGGAAGCGATCCACTATTCCATACAAAGGTGAAAACCTCACGAAGGAATAGCTTCTCACTCCCACTTAAGAAGGGCAAAATCGAACGATTATGCAGTACAATATGCAAAAACATACCAAGAGACTCGAACCAATAAATCAAACATATCATTATGTAACAAAATGGTAAACACTACAAAAATGAAGGATGAAATGCAATGAAGGGATCGTAAATTTAAATCAGATTATCAAATTTTGACAAAAAGGCCAAAATTAATCAACTTGCAGCTTGACTCTCTTATTTTGTCCCCAGTGGAGCCGCCAAGCTATCGAAACCTTTTATTAAAGTCGACTTTTTATTTAAAAAAATGGAAAACAAAAATGGGAGTCGCCACCAATCCTTTTTATTTAGGTGTGATTGGGTCACCTTAAAACTCATTTTAATAAAATGTTAGACTTATTAAAATGATACTTTTCTATCTACAAAATCCAAAAAATGGGTTCGAGAGTCGGTTATGCATGAGGATGGATTAGCACCCTTATGACGCCCAAAATTGGTATCTAATTGATTACTCGATGTCTTAGTGTCAAAAATTGAAAATTTGAAGAGTATTTAAAACACGATCCCGTCTTGCAATTTAACTTAAAATCACTTATGTAAATCAAAACATATGTAAAAGGCTTTCTTATCTTGAGGTAAACGAAAAGGTCATGTCCCGTAAGTTAGGACACTACATCTCGAATCCTCAAAAATAAGTTTGCTCATTATTCAATTATTAATTAAATCTTATGTGTTTTAATTTTAAAAGGGATGTTCGGTTATCTAGGTTCAAGGAGAAAGTCGAACCCCGTAAGTTAGGGCATGATTTCTCAAATCTCTAATTAAGAACATTGCCTTGGTTTCAAAATACTCCTTTTTACGCATCAAGTAAAAAATTTAATATGACCTTTAAAGTTATGTATGTTTAGTTTATTTGGGTACAATACAAAACGGGCAAATATGTCTAATATAATGTATGGTATAGTGATAATGAAATAATATAAAATGGCTAGGTGGACAGAATATTAGAATGATAGATAATAAGTAAATAAAGAAATACTATAATAATAACATAATAATAATAAGGTAAATAAAATGAAAAGTGCATGATTAAAAATGATAAATAAACCTGACATAAAAATATCTAAAATAATAAAATAACGAGAAAAGAAATAAAAATAAAATAATAACGAAAATAATAATAAAAAATACAGAAATAAAATAGCATAAACAATCTAATATTTAAGTGTAAAAAAGAAAAAATGAAAAGAAAATTAAAAAACAATTTCAAATATAACAAAAAGTAAAGGAATGATAAATAACCAAATAAGTAAATAAATAAAAGAGTTAAAATAAGTAAAGGACTTAATCGAAACTTAAATTAAATTAAAAGGATAAATTGGGATAAAATAAATAAAACACCAAAATGAAAAGAGTGAAAACAAACGAGGACCAAATGAGCAATTATCCCAATCCTCATGACATGCGTCTCCTCTCCAGGAGATCAGCGAACCGAGGATTTAAATGAAAGCATGATAAAATTTAATGGCAAAATTTCTAAGAAGAAAAAATAGTGAAATTAGGACTAAATTAAAACAACCCAAAAGGCGGAAGGACTAGGAGAACAAATATCCCCTTAAGGTAAAAACACGCGGATCCTAGGGGATGGATCGGGTCGGCCACGGGTCGCGTCAAAATGACGTCGTTTTGTCTTATGAAAATCGGCCCAAAAAGGCATCGTTGAGACCGCTTATGTAAACCAAAAAAATTTAAAAAAATCATTAATTCATTCAATTAAAAAAAATTGAAAGCCCCGTTTTCCTCTCAAAGCCTCCTTTGGCCGACCTTGTTGCTGGCGAGTCCCGACCATCGTCGTCGGCGATAGCTCCGCCGTCTACAGTGGCCAAAAAACCTAAACGACCCCTATTTTCGGCCTTTTGGCTCCCAGAATCCAAACCTGGGGTCAGTTTCCTCAAAAACTCGTCAAAAGTCGCAAAAAAAAAAACAAATATATATATAAAAGGGAAAATCACCTTCGAATTTGTATTCTGCTTGTTCATTTTTAATTGCTCTTTTTTTTAAAGGAAAAGAAGATCCTTTTTGTGTTACAAAATCGGTTTTTATAACTGAGAAGGTATTACAATATATGTTTTTTTATTGCTTACTTATGTTTATTTTCCCTTTTTTGTGTTTCTTGCAGGGGCGGTAGAAGTCAATAGGGTTGTTGCTACCGTTTTAGTACAAAGGAGAAGTTTTCGGGAGTCGCGTCCGCTGACATGTTAGGTTGCGGCACGGCAATAGGGGCTAGGGTTTTTTTTTGGCTTTTACTGAAAATATTTAGGTTGCAGGCCTGTAATTAGGACTTAGGGTTTTTATTGATTTGGGCTATTTGAGCCTGATATATGTTTTGTAACGGAATTTGGGACTGTTATTTTTTATTTTTATTTAGTTTGGTTTGGGCCTGTTACAATGGAATAAATTGATCAAAATAGAAAGACGCAACTCAAGTATAATTAAATTCGTGGAGTTTTTAGACCAGTAGTCCAAATATCTAAATGTATAAAGCTAGTGAGGGTGCAATGAAGTAGTTTTACAAAAGCGGAATAAAAATATGAAGTTTTTCACTAAGTCCTGGCATTGATTATGAAAATATATAATATTATTTTGTGGTGGATGCAATAACCTTTAGATATATAATTAAATTGACAATTCATAAAAGATTGAACTTCTGTCTAATGGTTATTGTTACAACCTTTTATGAATCACTATATAGCAAAGTTTATATTAAAATCCTTGAAGGGTTTTGGATGCTAGAAGCATATCAAAATTCTCGAGAAATTGTTCATTTATATGAATTGAAATAATTTGAACATAAGTAGTAAATTTGACTTAGTGAATAGTAGTTGAAGGAGGATTATAAAATTATCCAAAATTCCTATTTGTGTTTTTGTAAAAGAATCATAATTAAAGTTTGTTATGATTATTGTTGAATCTCTTGAGGAGCTCAAAATATATTTCCCCCAAATTTCCCTCACTCATGACTTTTAAAAGAATGGTAATATAATTGTTTATCAAATACATTCAAATAGTCATTTGAAAAACTAGTATTCAAGATTGAATACATGGAATGTGAGAAAATATGTGATGTTTTCATGAGGGGGAGTAAATACGCGTTGCACTATTTTTCCCTAAATCACTGTCCCATTGGATTTTCCTGATAAGGTTTTTAATGAGGCAGCATATTATGCATATTATAGATTGTGTACTCTTTTTCCTTAATTAGGTTTTTATCCCATAGGGTTTTTCATAATAAGGTTTTAACGAGGCACATTATCTACTAATTGACATCCAAGGGGGAGTGTTATGAATATCTTATTAAGTGGATGTCCATCATGACCAAGATAAAGTTTTGATGTACTTTAAATTCTAATAGTTATTAGAATTTGATCTCTACTTCTGATACGAACTCGTCTCGGAATGATTTGAGTCGTATGTGTTTGGCCGATCATGAATTTGAGTAAAGCTAAGTTCTTTTCAACAGAATAGATGAAAGGCTCCAAACAAAAGTTTTAAAAGGAAGAAGGTTAAACAATGAAAGGAAAGATCGGCTAAGGGTAGAGAATGAACCAACAATAGAGATTGTTGACCCGAATCTCAAAGTAGCTCTTAGGTGAATGTCGGTTTAGGAAAATCAGCAAAGAACCTTGACCCACTATCAAATGTGATAGAAACCAAAGGTATAATGAACGCCACACCAAAGGTGATAAGTTTGATTTGGCAAAGGAATGAATGACGCCACAAGATAACTTGATAAGTCAATTCAGTCCCGAAAAGAATAAGGAGAATTGGAAATCTCACAAGTTTCAATTTTAACATAAATTCAGCAAAAGTCCCATACAATGAGCTGATTACAAGTATTTATAATGCTAAATAAGGCCTAGCTGAAAAGTCACAATTATTCAGCTTAAATGAGCTAATAATGAGCTGAAATTAACTTAATCATTAAGCATAAACTCTTGAAATTCCAGGCCTAAGTAACAACAACTTTAATATTCCAATTCAGCTGATTAAATGATCTTGAATGCTTAGGTTTCATTCTTGAGTAGCCAAAGAGTTTAGGAAGAGCTTTAAATTCTCCCTTGGACAGCCAAATAGACACCATGGAGAAGAAGAATAGGCTACTGAATTTAAAGGATGTATAATGTTTTCCTTTAAATAATGTAACAGCTCATTTGAATGATGTATAATGCTCTCCTTTAATTGATGTAACAGCCTCTTGTATGTAACTGATTCCAACTGAATAGTCACAATTAACACTTTGTAACAGCCCTTGTACTTAACTGATTCCAAATAAATAGTCACCTGCAAACATTTATTAACAAGAACATTAAAACACATTTAAACACACTAAACTTAATAAGCAACTAAATAGCCACCTGCAAGCATTTATTAACAAACACAATAAAACACATTTAACACATTTAAACACATATTAGACTTAATAAGTTTAATTAATAAACTGTAAATAAACACATTTAACACGTAACTTAATTTAATAAACTAAAAACACATGCAACAATAAATTATTCCAGCAATTAAATTAACTAAGATGAACTTAATTAACTAAGATGAGTAACTTATTCCAACAACTTAATTAACTAAGATGAACTCAATTAACTAAGATGCGTAATTTATTCCAGCAACTAAGTACTTATTCCAACAAATTAAAAATGTGTTGAAGTTAAGCTAATGAGCTTGGGTTGAACTAGACGAGCTTGAAGAAGCTAGAATTGAGTTCATTGAGCTGAAATTAAGCTTCATTTTGCACTTGGGCCCCTCGAGCTTAGGTCAATTCTGAGGTCGTCGAGTTGTATCAAAACATGATGCGACCGGGATCACATCAACTTCTTTTATACTTCTTATGCCTATAAATAGAGACTCTGATGAAGCATTGTAATCATCCATTTTGATCAATAAAGTACATGCTCTATTGCTTTCATATTTTTTTATTCTTTATTCTCTCCATCTCTCTTTATTTTTTGATTATTTGAAAATTTATTTGATTACCTTTTTGATCAATAAAGATTTATTGATTATTTTTTGATTACTTGAAAATTTATTTTTTTAAAAATATATATAAAAAGGCTTAATATAACATTCGGTACCTGAACTTAACACTTTTTCTTAATTTTGCACCTAAACTTTTTATTGCCTAATTTGGTACTTGAAAATTTTTTCTGGGTCCAATTTTGTACCTAAACTTGACATTTATTTTCCTAATTTGGTACCTAAATTTTTTTTAGGTTCAATTTGATACATAAATTTATTAAATGTAATACAAATTATGCAAAACACTAGCGGTGTTAAATTTTCTTTTTGTTATGCTACAAAAATATTGTCAGTATTAGAGGAAATTCATGTTAAAAACAATAGGTATTGAGCTATGCTTAACGTATTATTATTAAATAAGAAAAAAAGATTTTTTAAATCCCAAATTAAAATAAATTCATTATTTTCAATTAATAAAATAATTAAATAAATAAAACTAAAAGTAATTGAATATATAAAATACAAAAAAAAAATTCATATTAGTTGTCACATGCCGATCATACATAGACTATTTTTGCTACCTCATAAAAAATAACATTTTTAGAAATTGGAGTAATTTGTAAAACGTTTGACAAGTATCAAATCGAACAAAAAAAAGATTAGGTATCAAATTAGGAAAAATAGTCAAGTTTAGGTACCAATAGACCCCCAAAAAGTTTAAGTACCAACTTATGAAAAAGTGTCAAGTTTAGATACCAAATTAAGAAAAAGTGTTAAGTTCAAGTACCAAATGTTATATTAAGCCTTATAAAATTGTTTTGAAACTTTTATAAATAATGTCCAAAAGCTTAAAATAAATCCAAAAATTTAAACGTCAACATTTATACTAAAAACCGAGGATAGTTCAAAATATCTAAAAAGAACTTGATTGAATCAAACCAAACTCACCCCTATTTTTTTAGATTTTATATAATTTATCTTTTAATTTTTTAGATAATGACATGACACTTTAAGACAGTGTTACATCATCAAATATTAATAAAATCCAAATTTAGAGACTAAATTGAAAAAATAATTATCAAAATTTAAAACTAATGTGGAAGAAAAAAGTTCAAGGACTAAATGAAAAAAATATCAAATTTAGAGATTAAATATTGCTTAATTCCAAAAACAACTTTAAATTTATTTAGTGAGGCTTTAGGTTGGCCCGATTTGGGCCTAAACATGGAAATGCAAAAATATAATTAAAAAATTGGCCATTGAGGCTTGTAGTTTATTACTATAAAAATAGAGTTTCTTTATTTGACTTAGGTTTTGTTTAGCATTACTTTTCAAAAAGTACTTTTGGAGTCAAAAGTAATTTTCAAGTATGAAGCAAAGCTAAATAAATAAATTTTGGAGTCAGAAGTACTTTTGAAAAGTGATTTTTTTTAAATAATTGACTAGGGTATTATAATAAAAAGGAAACACAAGAAAAACAGCCCATAACATTACTGGACTAGGCTGTAAACAAAAACATAGGCTGCAAATTAAACAGCCCATAAAGCCAACCGACTGAAATGTTCAGAATTTAAAAACCTAATTAAATAACAATAATAAAAGTAGAAGAAACATAGAAAAACCAACCGTCATTTCCCCAATCACATCAAACATCCTGTAACTATTACTCTTCTCGACTTTTCAATTTCAAAAGAACGTCAGGTCTGTTTCAAAAAGATAGCAACAACTTCCAAGAAATCTCCTTATTTGCTTTCTTTTACTGTTTCAATTTGTCTTCCTCGTCTCTATCAGTCTGGATTTTGTGTCCGCCTTGCTCTCAAAACAATCAGGTACATCTCTTCCCCTTTTTTAAGTGCATCGTTTGCAAGATTATGAGCTTGGCCATTTTTTGTTCTTTGAATGAATCTGAAAACAATTTTCTGAAAGCGAGAGCTATTACCCTGAATATCTTTAATAATCGCTCCGATAACCGATTTGTCCCTTGTTGTTGATTGACATTTGTTAATAATTTTTTTCGAGTCCCCAATAATCGTGACTGATTCTATCCCCATGCTGATACCTAACTTGGTTGCCTCTAAACATGCGTATGCTTCTGCAACAAACATGGATGAAATGTTGGAGTGCAAAGTCGACTTTGAGGCTCTAATCATGCCATCTTGATCCCGAACAACCAGTCCTGACGCCGATTTGAAATTCCTGTTATCAAAGGCTGCATCAAACTGTATTATCTCCCTTGATGTTTCTCTGTCTTGTCTTTCAGCTTCAGTGAGCGCGTGAGTAATCTTACTTCCCCTAACTCCTTCAAGTTCCATTAAATAACTCTGTATTTTCTGTGAGAGATCTAATCCTGTTGTGGTTTCTTTCTCATGTATCATCTAGTTCCGCGAGCCCCATATAACCCATAGAGCACAGCAAAACAATCGAATTTGCTCCTTTGTACCCCTACCAAAGACCCAGGTGAGCCAGCTCCAAACATTCTGATCTGCATATTCTGTTACCCACGTCATATTGAGTCTAATCCATACATCAATGCTTACAGGGCATTTTCGAAACACGTGATGGCTATCGTCCTCCTCAGAATGGCAACGAGGGCATCTGGCGTTTGCGGTCACTCTTTTATATCTCAAATTAGCTAGGGATGGGATATAGTTCTAGGAAATCCGCCATATAAGGATTAAAATTTTTTGTGGTAGTTGTAAATTCCATAAATTCTTGTAAAATTCTTTAGTTTCAGTTTGTACTTAGTAACTACTAGGATCCAGGCTAGCTTCTTGTAATAGTTTGTAGGCGCTCCGAACTGAGAAGTCACCAGAATATTCACCTTTCCACACCTGCATATCCTCGCAGTCTATTCTTGCAAGAGGGATCTGTAGAATTCTTTGAGCAACATACCCTTGGAAGGTAGTTGTATTTGTCTCTACTTTCCACATCTTGATTATGCTGTCAATTAGGTCTAATACTAAATTTAACCCCTCATTTCTTTCTCTGTTATCCCTGGTATCCATCGATCATTCCAAATAGATATTGCGGTTCCTTTTCCCACTCTCCAACTTAGCCCCTTGAGAAGGTTTCCTTTCGCTGTCCAAATACTCCTCCAGGTAAGAGATGGTAAGTTTCTCAACTGTGCATTTAGATAACACGTCTATGGATAATATTTAGCTTTAAGCACTCTTGCTAAAAGGGAATTTGGATAATTTATTAAACGCCATCCCTGCTTGGCTAATAAGGCGATATTAAACTGACTAAGCTTTCGAAAACCCATTCCTCCGTTTTTCCACGAGCACTAATGAATACCCCCTTTTCCACTACCTTTCTACCACCAATATTTTGCAACAATACTTTCCAGATCTTTGCATAGTGATTTTAGGAGTAAAAAACATGCCATTGAATATGTCGGTATGGCTTGAAGAACAGTCTTTATGAAAACCACTTCTCCCCCTTGCGACAAAAATCGATTACTCCAATTCTCAATACGCTTCTTCAATCTATCTTTTAAAACCCTAAAAGATTGTTTCTTTTTTCGTCCAACCATATTCGGCAAGCCTAAATAACGTTCAGGCTCATCTGAACTCTGAACACCGAGCAAATGAACAACTGAACTCCTTTCTTCCTTTGACGTGTTTTTACTAAAGAAAATGGTAGATTTAGCGAAATTCATGCACTGACCCGAGCATCGCTTATACTCCCTTAGGATCTTCTTAATTGCTGTGGCTCCTTTTCTTGACGCTTCCCCGAATAAAATGCAGTCGTCTGCAAATAATAAGTGTGTTACTTGTGGGCCACTTTTGCTTGCTTTGACTCCTTTTAATACTCCTTCATGTGAAGCTATTCTCATGAGACTGGATAATCCCTCTCCACATATTAGAAATAGAAACGGACTCAACGGATCCCCTTGTCTCAGTCCCCTTTTTGGATTAAAAGTTTCTCCAATACTACTATTGACCTCAACTTGATCAAAAATAGTAGACATGCAATTCATGGGAGAATCTATCCATTTTTCGGCAAAACCCATCCTCAGCATTATTTCCCGAATAAATCTCCATTGAACCCTGTCGTATGCTTTACTCATGTCAAGTTTAACTGCCATAAAACCCTTCTTCCCCATTCTTTTTTTTCTCAGTGTGTGTAATAATTCATAGGCCAGCAAAACATTGTCTGAAATTAATCTTCCTGGCACAAAAGCACTTTGCGCACTATCGATGCATTTATCAATAATCCCTCTAAATCTGCTTGCAATAGCCTTAGCTATGATTTTATAAATAACATTACATAAACTGATTGACCTAAAATGTGTCATATTAGAAGGATTACTAATTTTTGGGATAAGGACAATATGCGTTAAATTAATTGAACTAACCTCCATTTCGCCATTTAAGTGAAGTAAACAAAAAGCCATAACCTCCTTTCCAATGAAATGCCAACATTTTTGATAGAATAGAGTCGGAAAGCCATCTTCACTGGGTGCCTTTGTGGGATGAATATTAAACAATGCCTCTTTAACCTCGTCTTTTGTATATGGTTCTATAAGTTTTCAGTTATCTTCTTCAGAAACACATCGATTAATTCCCGTAAGCGAATTATCAAAATTCACTTGATTCACTGTATTGAATAAATTCTGAAAATAGGATCGTGCTATACTTCCCATTTCTTGAAGATCGTCCATTTCCACTCCGCAATCACTTTGTAATTTGTTTATCATATTTTTCCTCTTCCTCTGCGTTACTTGACTGTGAAAGAAGGCTGTATTTCTGTCACCTAGTCTCAGCCAACTTTGTCTTGCCCTTTGTTCCCAGTATCTTTCATCCTTTTCAATTTCAAAATTTAGTTGAATCTTCGTATCAATCATCTCAGCCAAATTGATATTGTCTCTTTCTGCTTCCATCAGTTTTGATAACTTTGCTGATAAAAGTTTTTTTTTCCCTTGTTTCCTTTTCCATACTTGTCTCGCCCAATTTTCCATTCCTCCCTTTAAATTTCCAATTTCTTTAGAAAATTTCCAGATGCTGTTTCCCATATATATTTAGCTTCATCAAGGAAAGAATCTTTCAAGATCCACCAGGCTTCAAATTTGAAATGACTCTTTGGTCTTCGTTTATCTTCCTTAGCTGTGTTAATTAATAAGGGACAATGATCAGAAAAAGAGTGAACCAGTTGCTGAACTTTTACCATAGGAAACATAGAAATCCAGTTTTCGTTTGCAACACTCCTGTCCAGTCGTTCTTGTATGCATGTTTCCGGTAAATTATCTCTTTCCCATGTAAACCATCTGCCAGAATATCCCACATCAGCTAACTGGCAAAATTTTAAAGCTTCACGGAACATCTCCATTCTTTTTTCATCTCTAAGCAAACCTCCCTTTTTTTCAAAACCATACATAATCTCATTAAAATCTCCGCACACAAACCAAGGAATTTCCTCATTTTTATGGATACTTTTTAGCACTGCCCATAAGTCTTCTCTATCGCACGCATATGGTGTTCCATAAAATCCAGTAAGTCGCCATGTAGCATCTCTTTCATCATCAACCACCATCACATCAATATGTCTTTTAGAGAAATTCTAGAGCGTAACATTAATATCATTTCACCATGCCAGACACAGCCCTCCTCTAGTACCCTCTAAATCCACATCAATACCATTCGCAAAACCACATCTACGACGAATTCTTTCCATCTGATTTCTACAAAGCTTGGTCTCCATGAAGAAGATAATTTGGGGATTATAATTCTTCAGCGAATGCTGAAGTCTTCGAACTGTCCGTGGATTCCCCAATCCACGGACATTCCAACTTAATATTTTCATTGCGCCTAGTCTGCTTTCCATTTGGCTGCCGCCGATGTTAAATGATTGAATTCCACCACTCTCCTACTTCTTGCCATCATATTGCCCTTCTCCTATCTTCTTGCACAATTTTCAATTTCCCTTCTAGATTTCTTCTTTCTCTCCTCTCCCATAAGAGCAACTTCCTCCAAATCATGTTTCATCATAATATTCACACAATTTTCCTTTCTTTAGCCTGCGCAACCTAAGCCTCCTTCCAGATTGAGACTAAGAATTAGATCAACAGGCTTCCCAAATCTTAATTTTCTACCTGTCTTCTGTTGCCCTATTCGGACCTCTTTATTTTCTTCACCAAGTCATCCCCTATCATCATCTGTTTCATCCCGTAACCAAATACTTTTCATGGATAGTGACCTTCGAGATTGTGCTCTGATAAATAAATCCCATCCCAAATCTATCCCATCCCAAATCTGCCATTTCTACTCCAATATTCATTTTTGTTTTAGAGAATGAATCACTACGACCCAGTCTTTCATAGAAAAACCAAAAAAATGATAGTCTTTCATACTTAAAAGTAATGTATGAACGTCTCTCCCCAAATAAAATTTGTTTCCTCCTTTTCAAAGGGCGCCTTACATCAATTTGGACCCTGATCCGCATAAAGTTCCTGTTTTCTTTCCCTAAGTATGAGACGTCATATTCTAGAAAGTTCCCCAAAAAATTCCCTAGCTGCGTAGCTAAATTTTTGGAATATAGGCCAATTGGCACATCATGGATCTGAACCCAGAAAGGTGTTAAAACTAAAGTGACATGTAACGGATCCTCTCCAACTTACAATTTGTAAAGTATCAACAGATGATTGTTAAAGGTCCAAGGGGAACCCTTTAACACCCTATCCATATCCATAGCATGAAAAACTGAAACAAAAACTTTTTTCCCCAGATCTCAAATTCGAACACCCCGAACCGGATGCCACTAGCTGTGAGAAAACATCCTACAAGTTGAAAAAACTCACGCTCTTTTTCTAGATTTGGATCTATTGGTATGAGAATAGCATCCTCTTCTTCCTTATTGATTGACAAGTGGGCTAATTCATTCTCCATCCTTTCCAGGCCACTATTATGAATCCACTTCCTAAAGCGATAGACAAGACAAGTGGGATACACAGAAAACAAATAACAAAAATTTCACGAGAACAAGAAAACAAAGACTTCTACCAGCGACGGCAGATAAAAACGTGCTAGGGTAGCAAACTTTTATTTATTTTGGTGTTAACATTTGAAGATAGCAACAGAATTTTGAAAAGTGATTTTAAATTTAAAAGCAAAAGCGGTTTGTTATTTTTAGCTTTTGCTATTGACAAAAGTGCTTTTGGACCAAATGATAGTTTTAACCCTTATAATATATTTTATATAATATTTATATTTTGTATGTAATTATTTTCCTATTAAAGTTTATTATTTATATATATAATATTATACTTTTAAATTTTTATTGGTTATATTTTATTATTTAAAATTTATATTTCATATATTAAAATGTTAACAACAAATTATAATAAATTATTTTTTATATTCTTACTAAGATATCATAATATTAACTAATTTGAACATTATTTAAATGCATATTTATTGTTTTATAACACTATGTCTAAAATAGACTTTTTGACAGCAATACTAAGGGCCAATTCTTCATTGCTTAAAAAAAACACATCTGACTCCAAAAGCACATTTGGAAGAAAAGTTGTGCAGAACAAGCTGCTTTTAGCTGAAAGCTTTTCCTCTCTAAAAAGTACTTTTGGTGCTTAATTACTTTTTCACCCCTCCAATAATATAGTACTTTTCTTTTTTTTCTTGGTGCTTAATTACAAATGTGTTAAAATCATTAATTAAAAATAAAAAAATATTTTTTAAATTACTAATTACAAATATTTAATGGTTATATTTAAATATTTAAAATATAGTTTATATGTTCTAATTAAATTTTATAAATAATTAATATTTATTGGTTAAAAATATTTAAAATTTATATTTCATATATTAAAATATTAACAAGTTATAATAATTTTTTTTATATTCTTACTAAAATATACTAATATTAACTAATTTAAATATTATTTAAATGCATATTAGTTACTTGATAATAACATGTCTAAAATGGACATTTTATTTCTCAAAAGCACTTTTTGACAGCAATGCTAAACTCAAATTTTAAACCAAACTTTTCAAAATCACTTCTTAAAAGCACTTTTTCACAGCACTTTTCAAAAGCATTGTCAAACTAGTCCTAAACACTTAAATCTTAAACCAAAATTTTCAAAAGTACTTCTCAAAATCACTTTTCCACAGCACTTTTAAAAACACTTCTCAAAAGCAATGCTAAACTAGCCCTTAATCAAATCCAGCCGAATTTGAATAATGAGAATCTTGAGTTTGAGCTAAATGTGAAATTAACAGCTTAATATTTATCTCAAACTCGATTTATCATTAATTTCTAAGCTCAAGCTAGATTAAATGTGTTTATCAAATATTTATATTCAAGTTCAAATTCGAGCTCGATTAAGTTTATTCATAGTTTAGCTCTTTCTATTTAATAAGGGAAAAATGTAATTTCATAATATAAAAATATATCAAAATGAAAAACTCAATTAGGCTCGCGAGTTGTTTGAATAGAATATTATGATACTTGTATTAGGCTTAATTGATAACTCAAGCTACTCAAGTTTGGCTTGATAATTACTAATACAAACTCAGGGTGTAACTACCTGAAAGTCAGTGATATCGAAAATGGGGTATGGAAATGGTGGTTTTGAAACCCCATTTTTGATGTTCAAACTTGTGAATATTATTATTTAATATTTATGAGGTTAGTATGAAATTTAATTTAATTTTGGTCCTTTAATTTCGTTAATTGGATAGTTAATTAAAGTACACATGTATCAATCCTAAAGTTAATGGTGTCCAAAAATTCGATTTCAGGACCATGTTTCCATAAATCGAGATCATAAATATTTAGGGAATTATATTAGAAATAAATTAAATTTTGGATAAGTAATTTTATTAAATTAGTGATTAATTAAGGTACAGGGACTAAACTGTAAAAGTAGTAAAAGTTCAATCGTTAAGGATTTTCTTAATCAGAAAATGTATTAAGCATCTAAATGGAAATTATACCATCTTATATATAAGATGGATGGGAAGTGGATTAAATTCATTATAATTTTCAAAAAAAAATGATAAATGGTTAAAATAACAAGACATGGTGGAATGAAAGAGAAAGTCCTCTTTCCCATGCAACCAAACCGTGAGAAGAGAAAAAAAGGAAGAACACATTCGACCCTAAGGTTTTGAGATTTTAAAGCTTCGTGCAATTTAGTCATTTTCTTATAATTTTTATATTTTTGAGATCGTGGGAACTTAATATAGCTGACCCGTGTGTTATTTTTTAAAACTGTTAAAATTTTGGAAAGATATAATTTCTTGAATTTTTAGGTATTAAATTGATAGATTTTAAGATTAGAAGTGAAAAAGACTAAATTATGAAGTTAATTGATATTGTTGTTCAATAGGGATTAAAATGCATAAATTGTGAAATTGGTTGTATAAATGAAAAATAGGAGGTCCTAAATGCACTATAGTGAAATTGGATTGAAATTTGAGTTCTAAATTGAAAGTTAGGTTAGTCCCCATTTTAAGGACTAAATTAAATAAAATGAAAAACTTTAGGAGGCATTCGAAAGATGTAATTGAATTGATACATGCTTGAGATAGGCTGTTATAAGGTATTTAGAATTGATAAATTGAAATGAATTATTATTTAGATTAGAAATTGAACCAATCGAAAGATAGTAACGGAAAAGGAAAAATTACAGATTAGTCATCGATGTCTTGCTAGTAGTTGTTTTGTCTGGTAAGTTCATATGGAACTTACTATGTAAATTTTATGATATATTTGATTATATTTAATGTTTATTTGTTATATTAATTATAACTTTGATGATATTAGCTGATAAGGGACTAAATCATAAATTATGAATTGTATGACAAGTATGAATACGTACATAGATGTTGGCTTAAATTGATTATATGCTTAACATTAGTAGATGATATGCTAGAATTATATAAGTTTTGAATGGAAATGTGGTATAAATAATTAGTGCCTTATTGAGTTAGGTGAGTTGGACCGATTATATAGATGAGAATGTTGTAGGTTAGATATGGTATGTATGTAGGGCTAATATATAATGTTTATTTTGGGATGATAGTTTTGGTTTGAACCTTGATGAATGTTTACTTTTGAAAATGTAAAAGATATATGAAGATGTGTATGTGATGGTAGCTTGTTAAATGGCATATATACCATTTGAATGGAAAATTTTGATAGATTTATAATTGTTTGAACTTGGTTATATACGGCATGTATTTAGGAGATGTCATATTATCTTGTTATGCTTTGTTTTGTTGGGAACTTAGTTGATATTGAGTCTATAATGTAATTGACAAATGTTTAATATGCACAAGTTTATTATCATGTTGTGGTATATATACATGTCGGTTTCTACGCTACATGATTGAGCATGAATGAATTGAAGAATTAGATGGTTAATTAATTAAAATGGTATGTTAAAGTTGTTGAAAATTGGTGCCTTTGAGGTACATTGGTTAGTTGATTATTAGGTTATCCAAATAGTTTTGTGTATGCTTTTAAGATGATTTTATACAGGTTTTAGGTGTCTAAGACACTAATTGCAACGAGTTTGAGTTTAAGGTATGAAAAACATTAAAAACATATGATTTTTGGCCATTTGGGATTGGTTTGAGGAATTAGTACTTTACCAGATAAATAGTATTTTAAAAACGATATAATTGTAATTTGGTATCAGTACCTAGCCTTGGTATCGATACTTACACTTGATTTTTTTTTAAAAAAATTCAGTTTGGTCCTCCTACAAGCTCGGGATAACTCCAGAGCCCTCGTAAGCTTATTTAAGGCTCGATTTTAATTGAATATTAATTTATGCATGAATTTTTACCTCAAATCAATGATGGAATAAATTGTTTCTATATTTGTATGTACCTTGCGGGTGTTACACGAACTTGGTTTATGTGCGAATTGAGTCAATGTGTGGATCATGTAAATGGGCAAGTTGTGTCAAGGCGCGAACTGTCACTATAATGTAAGTGTGAACTAATTTTGTAAGTAGTCATACACTAATTGGTTTTTTCATGTGTACGCGAACTAGCTTTGTCAAGTGTGTGCAAACTAATTCATTAAAGTTGTTATATAACACCCCTAAACCCTCTCCGTCGCCAGATTTAGAGTCACGAGCATTACTAACAAATCAAACAATTAATCAATCATAATCAACATAAAAGCTAGTCATTAACAATATAATATACAGGGGCAGGACACAACAATCAAATCATACCATACTAGAATATTATACAATCAAATAAATGATTCATGCTATGCAATGCTAAACTTGGTCTTCCATTGTTTACACTCTTATCACTATTTATACATTGCTAAACTTAGTCTTCCACTGTCTACACTCTTATCACTATTTATCCCTTCTTGAATGTCAGAATTCAGATACATACAAGACTGTTCCAATTATTAGCATCAGGGTATTGATCCATACTCCGACTACGATTATCTTTTTAATTTATCTTCAATAATGTTAGTAAAATGCACCTAATATAGGTTTTCTAATCTATTCCAATTCAGAGCAAAAGTTACTCTTACAGCCCCTATTATAAGTCTATGAGACCCTAAAAGTAGTTCAAAAATAGGCAGGGACTAATTTGGAATAATTCTGGAAGTTTAGGAAATAATTACAAAAATTTTGATATAGAGGTCACACACCCGTGTGGTCAAGCCGTGTGCCGCACACGGTTGAGACACACGCCCGTGTCTCAAGCCGTGTAACAATCAGAATAGGGACACACGCCCGTGTAGCCAGGTCATATGGAATGCCCAGGCCGTGTGACTCTCGAAGTTGAGACACACAGCAGTGTTCCAGCCTGTGTCCTTGCTCATGTAACTCACTAACTTAGGTCACATGCCCATGTGTGTTGCCCGTGTGTGGCACACGCTCGTGTGGCCAAGCTTTGTGCACCTAAAAATACCTTAAAACTCAAGTTTATCATTTCCTACTTACTTGGGCACTAAACAACTCGATTACTAATCGATTAACCTACTCAAAACTCGATTAAACATGCCCAAAATACACCAAATTCATCACTTAATATGCCTAATCAATGTACCCTCATTGGTACGACATTTTATATGTTCAAAAACATCAACAACACATCAAACATTCAAGACTTTCATTCATATCACATTTACCATATTTGAACTAACTTTCAACTTCTAAAGTTACCAAATTTGAAGATAAGCACATACCAAGCATTATGCTAAGCTACCAAACTTTAAATTATCACATACCAAAATATAAACTAGGCTAACATACCAACATAGCCTCAACCACAACCATATACACATTTAACCATCATTTCACTAGCAACTAAGATAACAACACCTTATAAACAATATAAACAAAAGACTCCCTAGGTACATGTCATTACAAAATAAGATATCACCACACTTGAGCTTAAGATTCGTGATTTGATGTTGAGTCAGTGATAAATCAAACAGTATCTAGCTTGCGCACGGAAAATAAAACCATACGCTGAGTAAAACTCAGTGGTATTTCTATAATCCAAATAATATAAACTTAATATAAGTATTTAAAATGCAAAATGCAACAAGAAAGCTATGTTCAAGTGTTTCAATACAATAGTATAATTTTTGCTCTTTCTTTATTCACATCTACTAAGATTTTCACATGTTCAAATATATAAGTATATATTAATGGCATTTCATTTAACATTTGATACATCATCTCATGCAATGGCATGATTCATATATTTGATCTATACTTGAATTCATTCAAGTTTCACATCTCAATTCATCATTTCATATTTCATTTCTTATCTCATAATCATTTCTTATATTTTTCATTTCAATATTTTCTCATCTCATATTCATTTATCATCTTTTCCATTTCAATATCAATCACATAAAATTATTATTTTACTTTCCCCTATTAAAACGACTCGGACTTGAACAGATACATGAATTCAACCAACAGACCAGTTTGGCACCTAGTGCCTCATCGGATAAATCCGAAGTAATAACTGCGCCAAGCGCTATATAAATTGACACTTAGTGTCTCATCGGTTAAATCGAAGCAAATTGGCACCCACTGCCTCATCAACTCGAGGTCGAAGAAATCCCTGAACTCTTCCTATCCTATGGCATGTCATCTATATCTGACTCAGCCCAATATAGTTAATAGGGTTTCATTTCACTTTTCAATAAAACCAATGTCTTAATTTCACATATATACAAATTATCACATATAAATATATATTCAATTCAATCTCCATATATATTCAATAAATTCATAATTTACCGAAACAATCCATTTCCATCGACTATGAATTCAGTTCAATTTCAAAGTGCAAAAGTATTCACCTCAAATGCTTAACATATGCAACAATTCAAAATGTAATAATTTATAACTTAGTTCGGATTATAGAAACACAAACCATGAATTCTAAGCTATTCGACGTCAATTTTTGCTTCTCCTTTTTACTGGAGGATTCCTATACAACATTAGCTACGGGATAAAACAATTAAATATTGTTAATATTACACATTTCAATTTCACATTAAATTTTAAATTTTCGCATTATATTTTGCTTATTCTTCAATTTAGTCCCTAAACCGAGACTAATTTTAACCTTCACATTTAACATCATATTTTTATACTAATTTCACTCTAGACCACATTTAGTTTCCTATTTTCCAATTCGACCTCTTAATTTTAAATTTTTCACAATTTAGTCCCTATTGTTCAAAATCAACAATTAATTTCACAATTTAGTCGTTTTCCATTTCCAACTTAAAAATCTATCTATTTAACCCTAATACTTAAACTATTCAACAATGTCAACATCTAAAATCTTGAACAATACTAAAAATTACAACATAAGTTGAGTAGCCCTAGATACCAAAATTCTAAAAATATAAAAATTACAAATATAGAGACTAAATTGCACTAACCAATTTGAGCTTGAACTTCCAAACCCCTAGTGTCGTGCGTTCTCTTCTTTTTATTTCTTTCTTTCTTTTGTTTAATTTATACGCATCCACTTTCATTTCTATGTCATTTAATTTGTTTTCATTTTATTTATTATTATTACTAACTTTCTAATATAACATATATAAAATATATATACATTTGCATTTACACTTAACCATATTCGGCCACCTATACACAACCATTTATTAAATGGTTTAATTGCTACTTTAACCCATTTAGTTTATTTCAATTTATAATTCAACTTTTAATCTTTACGCGATTTAATCCATGTACCTTAATAACTCTTAATTTCACAAATTTTACTAATTCAAAAATTAATTAACTACACAACTAACTTTGTAAATATTTATGAGTCTAGTTTACGGGAACGGAGTCCCAAGAATACACTTTTCGACACCCTTGACTATCGGGTCGTTACATGTTATATGTGAACTAACTCGGTATGATGTGTAGATGCGAGCTCTTGGTAAAGTATCTAACTACAAGTTGAATCGTTGAAGTATCCTATAGCTCGGGTTGGCGACCGGATCGAGTGAGGGATGTTACAAGTTTTATTTACCTAACATGTTTATATTGAGAATGTTAAGCTTGGTAACTTCAAGTTATAAGTAAATGGTAGATATGTGCATAAATATATACATATTTACTTAGATTAGAATTGTTAATGCTAATATTATCTTTTTAAATTATAGAAATATCATTGAATGCTTTACTTAGCATATGGGTTGTTTTTTCCATGCGCAGGTTAGATTTAATGCAAGATTTATGTGCATCGACCTCAACATCCAATCCGCAGTCTTGGTCTCAACAATGTTGTTGTTTCAAATTTTACTTATGGTTGGCTTGTACCTAATAGATTAAGTTTTGTGGTAGTTGAATGATGTTTTAATTAAATGTTATAACTTATATTCTAGTAGAAAAATATATATATTGGATTTATTGTATGTTATTAGGTGCTTTTATAAAACAAATATCAATTTTCTTTAGTATGATTAAAGAATGTTTATTGTCAGATAATTATCATATAAATTGTATAATTAAATTGTGAATTGATCATAGTTGCTTCGACAATGAATGTGTCATCCCATTGCTCGAACTTGGCGACCACGTTGGGTAATAGGGTGTTACAAAGGGTAAATTCATTTGAGTTCAAGAGTGATACATGCACGAATGAGGTAAAAATTATTAAATTAAAAATTATTAAATTTGATTTCGAGATCAAATTTCTTAAATCAAGACAACATAGAAATATTAATCGAGAAGTTTATGTGACAAATATGGAATTAGAAAGTAAAATTATTAAATAATTAATTAGATAAGTTATCAAGTTTAGTACAAGAAATTAAATTGCAGGTAGCTAGAACTTGAGGGTTTAGGTGAGAAATTAAACAGGTCTTTAATAAGAAATTAACCCATTACTAAGTGACTCATTAATAACTTGAATGTGAACGCTTTAGTTGGATAAAATCTCGTGCATAGCATGAGTTTAAACTAATTATATTAATAGGAGAATATGTTGATAAATTCAAAATAGACTTGTTAATTGGTTTGTCATTCGCGGTTCATTTGAAATTTGAGAAGGTTTGAGTAAAAATATTAGGTCCGAAAAATGATCTTAGGCAAAAATATTAGGCTTGTTTAAAATATGGGTCGGGCTCGGACTTGAACATTCAAAGCTCGAGTCCAACCCGATCTGACCCTATTTTAAGTTCATAATACTTTATACTATGGTATTTTTATATATTGTATAATTTATAACAAATAAAATATAAATTTATACTAAATATATAATATGACTCTAATGTAAACAATAAAATAATGCTAAGATGACTATATAAAAAATCAATAAATAAAAATATATAAAATTATTAAATATTAAATTAAAATAATATAAATATTTTTAAAAAATTAAAAATTAATATGTGTGGGCTTAAAATGGGCTTGGTTTAATCTTTTGTAAATATGGACGGGTTTGGACAAAATTCTAGACCCATATTTCCAGCCGGCCAAGCTTGAGCAAGCATAAAGTATGTTAAAATCATACTTAGACCCAACCCAACCTATGAAGATCCCCAATTCAAAATAATACAACCTACGAATATGGAAAACAAAAATGACAATATTGTATTACTCTTGGTTAAAAGTAAAATCCAAATTTAAATGGAGAGCCAAGTTCAACTCTATGAATATTTGAGGTAAAAGTATCGTGGAGACCCTTGTATTAGAAGACAGATTGTATTTTGTTCCATCTACTTAAAAAATGAGCAAATTAGTCCATGTTAGATTAAAGAGCAAATTGATCATTCTATTAAAAATTCTATTCATTTTTACTGTTAAAAACTGGTCTTTGTATGTTAGAATGAGATACACGTGATATGTCATGTGTAACTCTGGTTATTCTGTTAGCCAAACTAGTTTTTAATGGTAGAAATGGATGAAATTTTTAATAAAAATAACCAATTTGCTTTTTAATTTAATGTATATGAACTAATGTATCTTATTTTATAAATAAAAGAGACAAGATGTAATCTAATTGGAGAGATTCATTATACTTTTACAGAAGATTTGAATTTGGTTTTTATTGTGGAATCAAGTTTTAGAGTAAAGAAAGTGATTCAAAATCAGATATTTTTAATACTCAACTTGAAAAAGCATATCAAGTAATATAAAAGACTAAGCTGCTAATTGATAATCAAGTGGGCGTGCCGGAGTGGTTATTGGGCATGACTAGAAATCATGTGGGCTTCGCCCGCGCAGGTTCGAATCCTGCCGCTCACGTTCTTTGAAGAATTTAAATTTTCAATTTATATTGCGAATAGCGTCTTTTTCTAAATCAATTCCATTTTGAAATTTATTTAATATTTTAATCCTTAATTCCAACTTCAATCTTGTAAAGATTTAGTTGATCTCATCTTGACTTGTCTAGGAATTTTATATTATATTATTTTTTTTCAAAAATTAAACCAAATATGTTAGTTAATATTATAAAATTAAGCTAATGTAATAAAATAAAATAAAATAAAATAAAGTGTTTATAAAATTAAACTATATGTTATAAATTTGTAATTATATTTAAGTTATAAAATTTTATAAACTTAAAAACAAGATTATTTACTAAGTATATCAGTGGTAAGATTTGACAAATTTTTACCGATATGATACTTAATTTTTTCAAAAGAAAACTCAACTTGTTCCATCTTGAACATGATATTTATAAAAATATTTATTTATAGAGTTATGATGGATTGAAACCTAATGGATATCCTATTTTGGTATTCTTTATGTTCATTTTATGTTTCATGTTCGAGGTTCATGATTGTCCCCCCAATAATAAATATTTTTGGTTAAAACGAGTTGTCCTTTTTGCTCACCAAAGTATAAATAGAAAAACATATCGAGAGGATCAAGATTTCAAGATAAAGTCCTTTGATAAACCATCACTTTTTTTTGCTTATGGTTGCTACATTTTATCAAAAGCAAATAGCCAAACATGCAAAGTCGTTAAAAAAATATGCTCAAAACTTATTATGCTATCTCGAGACACTTAACCAAAAAAAAAAACCCAGAGGTTTTTTTAAGCCTTCGAGTAAAGACAAAGGAAAAAAAAACTTATTACTAGCTTTGAACATGTGTAATTTGAAAATGATTCTTTGGATTGGAAAGACATTTTCACTAGACCAGACATATGTTCGATAAGTAAAGACCAATGTTTTTAAAACTAGAATGGTGGTTGAATCAGTCGGGCCACCAATTTTTCGGTTCAACCCATTTGACCAATCCTATTAAAAATTATTAAAAATTCAAAAAATAAAAATATTAAAATCAGAAGAAAAAAACTCAATTCAACTAATTCTATCAATTTTTTTAGTCAATTCAATCGATCCATACCAATTCCTGATCTAACTAATTCAAAGCCATTCTCTGGATCGATACTCTAACCGATTTTCGATTCAAACATTATTGTTGAAGACATGCAAAATTTGGGAGGGAATCAATACACTATACAAAGTCTCCATAACTCGAATTTACTTGAATTTCTTACACAAGTTAGTTGCTCCTTCTCCATAGATCTACTCCTAGAAAACAAGTAGCTAGATGAGGCTTCACATCAACAACTAATTTCATCTATTATAGTTGAGCTTAATCTTGATTCATTTGTTATACTAAAAAGAAGAAAAGAAAAAAAATCCATCCTTAATTCCAAGTATACAAGTCCAAGGGTCGAGTTACCGGTCAGAACATATAATATTTGAAAAAGATGCACAATAATATTAGGTATGAAAAATGGTCTTGAGTAAAAAAAATAGACAAGATAGGCTAGTCTCAAGCATTATTATGTTAAAGTAGGTTGGTTCAACTAGTTGAACTCAAAATTTGTTGATCTAGCGATTCAAGTGAAGTGTTCACTGGAAATTAGAAGCTCAACAATGAAAAATTTAAGAACAATTCCTTAATAATTCTCTATACTCAACAAGAAGAAGAGGATGAGAAAACAAAGAATTACATTAAAAAATAACCAATTGCATAAATAACTTTTCTATTCTAAGTTGTTTTATTCTCCAATCAGTTACACTTAGGTTGACGTTTAATTCATCTCAAAATCCTTATACTTCTTGGGTAATTGGCGTTGTTAAGCAGGCCTATTTGGTCCAAGTATATTGCCTTCATGCTTTGCTTCATCTGTTAATTCCCCCTCCCAGCATCTTGCACAACCGTGGCAACTTGTTGCTTCGCACCATTCATAACAGTACCTCCTCGAGCAGAAAGAACATTGCCTTCAAGGTTCCAATAATGAAAAGCCTGTAGCATGTGAGTTTGGTCTTCCCAAGTAGCAATTGACTCTAGATAGCCTTTCCACTACACAAGCCATTGTTCCACAAGTCAATCACATATTCAATGAACTGCTTGTCAAACAAAGTGGATGATTGCAAAATCAGAGTTGAAATCAGAATCCACCAAATGAAGAGGAGTGGCTTGCTGGTCAAGAACTCTAACACACTTGCAAAGGAGAGAAAATTGAAACACTAGATGTGTAATGACCAATTTTTAGTGGTGACAAAAAATGCGGTTTCAGAATCTCGTTTACATAAACCGAGCTCATAAATATTAAATATGGATATTTAGGAAGTTATTATATTGATATGCTAAAATTCAGTTAAGTAATTTATCCAAAAATGTGGTTAATTAAGGCCTAGGGACTAAATTGTAAAATTTTAATCGCTATAAAATTTTAATTAGAAAATGACTTGGGGACCTTGATAGAATTATCCAAGGAACTAAAATGGTTAATAAATCAATTTTTAATGGTGGATAGTTGATGATGATGTTACATGCCATTAAGCTTAATTAAATGATGATTAAAGTCAACTAATCATGATTAAACTAATTAACTAAACACTAATTAAACTATAAAAGTAAAAAGTTAGTCATATTCCCAAGTTCCACCGTACACCATTTTTGTGGAGAAAAAAAAAGCTTTAAAAACCCTTAAGCAATCGATAACAATTTCAACTAAGTCCCTAAGCTATTTTTCTTTGATTTTTATAGATTTATGATCATGAGAGCTTAATTTAGCTAGCCCATGTATCAAATTATTCAATTTTTGAAATTTTGATAAGTTGTAATTGTAGAGAATTGAATGAATTATGCTTGAAATTGATAGAAATTAAGCTTAGATTATGAAAAAGAACTAAATTGTAAGGCTTAACAAGCTTGATTGTAAGCTTGGTCATATTAGGGACTGAATTGAATCAAATGTAAAATTTTTATGAGATTAAGTTAGGAATAGAAAGTAGAAGGTCCTTAATGAGTAAATATGAAACTGGATTTTAATTCGAAACTTTAGATCCAAAGTTAAGCTTGTCTCGGGTTTAGAGACTAAATTGAATAAATTGCAAAATATGTTTTTCTTTGTAATTGAATGTAAATTCGATGTAAAATTGATAATGTTATATGTTTTGTGATTGTATGTAGCTAATGTTGATGTAGAACCTTCGAGAGGGAAAGGAAAAATAAAAGTTGTCGACGGGTGACTTAGAAAACTCGGTTTGTATTTCTATGATTCAGGATCATTTTAATTGTTGCATATTTGTGATATTTTTCATAATATGACATTGAGGTGAGTTAACAATGAGTATTTGAATTGAATTGCTATGTTTGAGATTGAATATCAAGATAATGGACTAAATTGAATAGAATAAAAACTACATGAATTAATTTATATATGTTATTAGATATAGAATTGGGTTGAAGCATGTTATATGATATGTTGAAATGGAGAAATTGATGATGAATTGAGAATGATATAATGAGAATTGAACTATATGACGAAACCGGAAAATTGATTCCCTATTAACTGTTCGGGTAGAGTCAGATATAGTTGGCATGTAATACGATAGATTAAGTACGGGTTATTTCAACTATATGTCGATGAGCATTGGACGCATTTTTCTTCGAATGTTCCGATGAGTGCTGGGCATAACCTTTACTTTGATTATACCAATAAGTGACTGCCTATAAATGTGTTATCGTTTATAGTAAAAATATTACACCACAAATATAAGAAATTAAATCGACGGTGTCTACAAGTATACGGGTCAAATTGTAATATAGTATATGTGTACAATGAAACACAAGAAAGTATTCCGAAGATCGTACCCAAAGGAGGATGGGATAAATCTATAGAAAATCTCTTTACAATAATAAGTTTAAATAGTAGTAATTAAATCCTATATTACGACATATCATAAAATAGATGATTACTGAAAATTAAAATACTAAAATAAATAAACAAGAAAATAGACAAATGACTAATTTGATAAAACTAATCAGGAAGATTAATTCGTTTCAAGGGTTTGTAAACTTCATATTAGGGTTTTAGGGTGGATTAGTTATCAATTAACCAATTATTATCTCCCAGCCTTTAATTGATTAATCAATTGGTTGATATTAGGTTATCTTCCGACCTTACTTTCTCAACTGGGATAAACTACAATTTACTCGATGAAGCTTATCTCTCAATCTCGTTTAACCTATGATTACTTCCTAGGGTTGTCAAACCTAGGGTTTATAAACGATAATCTATACCAACTAATCCTCTATGAAAACCCTAAATCCTCCATTAATCACATCCTCATCCACTCGTTAATCTCCCCTAAGGAATTTAGTCATTCATGTTATTCATAATCTTAATCTCAATTGAATAAAACATGTAAATAACACGATTAAATCAAAAGGAGAAAAAAGATTAAAAATAATCCTGATTTTGATATCGAGTAGAGCACGGAGTAACGAATATCTCGATTGGGATAATCAAATATTGTCGCTTATGAAAGAGAAATAATTGAAATACTTTAATTAAATAAAAGAACTCTTGGATTGAAACCGATTCCAAGAGAGAAGAACAAAGAGTTTATGAAAAACGAATGAAAACTAAGTTTTATTCTACTTCTAAACTACGATGGTTTTTGAAGGCGTCTAAGATGACTTAGTTACATTAAACCCCTAAGATTTTATTTGTAGGAGTGTTGGCAGCCTAAATTAGGTCTTCAGCACGTCCTAGGTCTTCGTATAAAGTTGATTAGGTGGGAGAAAATAGCACTGAAATACTTGGGCACCATGTCGGCCCTATGTTGCACCATACAAGGTTTATGGCACGACATGGCAACAAATTTATGCTTTATTGGTTCCATGTCGTGCTTTAGCAGCTTGGGAAGCTTGTGCATCACTTGTCCCTTGCTCTTACGTCAGTTGGGCCTATAATTCATCATCCTACACACTCAATTACACAATTTAGCACTACCTAAGGCCCGTGTCGACCTAATAGGTCACAACACTCAAAATGTGTTAAAAATAATTATTTTTACTAATTTTTAATACAAAGAACTAAATACCGAAAACATAATAATAAATACTAAAAGTGATAGAAAACAGGCTCCTTAAGTGTGGAAATAGACCGAAATTACTACTACATTTGACTGTAGGTCAAATACCCCCACATTTAAGTCTTTGTTTGTCCTCAAGCAAACTGAACAAAAGCAAAATAAAAACCGAAAACAAAATAAAGTGAAAAGGAAAAATTAACATGCAAGAAAAGAAAATGAACTTGAGCTAGCTTGATACATTAAATTGGATAGAAATATGTTACCAAGATAATGTAAATAAACATATAACTCTAGAGTAATATATAATTGACTCACAATTTCTAAAATTAGACAAGTTAGTTCAATAAATTACAAAGCAAACAAATAAAAGAATATTAAGTATAGGTATCCATCAAAACAAATATATAAATATGCAATTATGTTCAACTGAATATAAGTGGTAAAAATGTCAAAACTTGGCACAATTTCATCCACATAAAGCACTACCTAAGTCACATAGGGCTTTTCAGCTTGTAACGTTTTGCGGCTTAGGTTGGATTGAAATTCAAAAAACAGATTCGACAAAACGATTAAGCACGAAAGTAGTTTGGCACATTGTATTGTCTCCAATACTCCCCCAAGTATACATATGCTCACCACCTTATAGCCACTTCTCTCGCCTTCCTTATTTCTCCATTTATTAAGGCATAGTATAGTATTCATGAGTACAATTATCTAATCTCATATTATATATTTTTTTTCAAACAAATGTGAGCGTATTTTTTTTTCTAGTATCTTGAGTCTCGTACCGCCAACCATCTTTGTCGACTGCCAATAAAAGCACCAATGAAGTGTTGATTAGAATTTAGAAGCTCAACAATGAAAATTTTAAAAACAACTCCTCAAGAATTCTCTATACTAAGCAAGTAGAAGAGGATGAGAAAACAAAAAATTACATTCAAAGGTAACCAATTGCATAACTAACTTTTCTATTCTAAGTTGTTTTATTCTCAAATCAGCTTTGTCGAGCAAGCCTTTTTGGTCCAAGTACATTGCATTCATGCTTTGCATCATTGTTAATCCCCCCTCCCAGCATCATGCACAACTGTGGCAGCTTGTTGCACCGCACCATTCATGGCAATCAAGTATAGAAGATTGTCAACCGGTGACAGTTCGCGGGGTCGGTGTTAGGACGTTGACCGGGGCATTGATCCCCTAAAGGGGAAATCCTAATTTTGGTCTTTAAAATTTATGAAATTTTAAGATAAAATTTTAATTTAATTTCTTAAAAGTTTCAAAAAATAAAAGTTATTAAAATAATAAATTTATATTTTTAACTCTTATAAAAATATATAATATAATTCTCATCCCTTAAAAAATTTCTGAAAATTAAAAAAAGTAAATATATATATATAAGTAAAAAGGTATCATTGGATTGAACGGCTAAGGTGATTCATTTTTGTTAAATAATTATGAGTTACAGCTAGACTTCTTTAATGAACTTTAAACTTATATTTTAGAAGGGATGTTTTAATGGTTTTACTTCAACATTCGGTTGAATTATAAATCGGTTTGGTTTATAAAATGTTGGCTAAAAAAAAAACAAAATTCATTAGTTTTATTTTTAATTTTGATAAAAAAATGAAATTTTTTATTACATTCCGATTATTTTAGTATTTGTTTTCTTAAATATAATTTTTAATTTTTTAATATTTGATAAATATTGAAACTATACCTAAACTTGGGTTTAATATGTAAGTCGAAATATGAATTTTGATTTGTTACATCTATATAGAGTCTATCTTTAGTGCTTGTATATAACTCTATTTTCTCAAATGGTATGTAAAAGAACTTTTTATATCTGTATACCCAACTTTATGGACTACCATATGTAATTTTTAATCTATTTTAGAATCTCTCCCGAACAACGTCTCTTAAAATTTTAAAATTTGAGGCGCAAGTCAATTTTACAATCCTTCTATTATAATAGTTTTTATAAATCTAACTTGCATTTCACTTAGGTTGCGGTGACAAATAGCACACCAACATTATAATTTTTTTTTTATAATATTTTGATTATTATTACACACAAATTAGGTAAAAATAATATAGAATTTATGATATTTTTATAAAAAAAATATTTGTAAAATTTCAATTTATAACACTTATGTTAGGGTGTTCAAATACATGTACATTTAAAAATAATATAGAATTTATAACATAGTCTTTATAAACCTAATTTGTTATTAAATTCAAAATTGCGTGAAATATTTAAGCAAAGATGGTAAACAATTAGAGGTGTTCATCGGCCGGGTCGAGTTGAGTTAGGTCCATATAAGTTATTTAGACCAATTTCCTAAGCTCGGGGTCGTCTCAAAAAATGGGCTTACTTTTTTGTCTAATCCCGGCTCAATTTAA
The DNA here is from genome assembly GCF_007990345.1 of Gossypium hirsutum. Lineage (NCBI taxonomy): Eukaryota > Viridiplantae > Streptophyta > Magnoliopsida > Malvales > Malvaceae > Gossypium > Gossypium hirsutum. The sequence goes on along the minus strand of NC_053445.1, from coordinate 30,911,012 downwards.
GAAATGTAAACTTGAATCCGACTTGATCCGCTCATATTTGATTTTTTTAGATTAATTTTTATTTAATTTTTTTAAAAAATATAATACACAATATGATCTAAAAATACTAAAACAAAAGCTTTCTAACACATTAAAAATACATTAAAAAGTATTTTTTATTAAAAAAATACTACCATAAATATAATAAATATTTTATTATAGTAAAAAACACAAATAAATATAATATATATTTTATTGTATTAAATATAAATTTTAAAATTTTATATTTTGGGTTGGATTATTTAGTTGGGTAAGTTTTTTTAGGTTTTGGGTAATGAATTTAATTATTATTGGGTTAGTGATTTAATATAAATATATAATTATTACTTATTATATATAATTAATATTATTTTTATGACATAATATGTTCGAGATGGGCTGGTTTGGACTCAAGATAAAAAATCTTGCCCAAAGCCCAACTCATATAGAAAATGTGCCTTAAATTTTACCCAAGCCCATTTTTGAGCCTCATATTTTTGTCAAAACCCTCTCATTTTTTTGGTGGGCTTTTGGACCTAGACTAGACCTGTCCATGGGCCAGGCCGGGCCGGGCTCAAAAAAAATTTTCGGCCCGCCTCCTAGGCTCGGGCCCGGCCCGGCCCGAAATATGGGCCAGAAATTTTGCCCAGGATCAGCCCGGGAGAAATATCATAAGCCCGAGCCCGGCCCGGCCCGGCCCATTTTTAAAATAAACATTAAAAAATTATTTTGAAAATAAAAAAATTAAAAAAAATTATTTTAAAAGTATTTTAAAATTAAAAATTAAAAATTAAAAATTAAAAAATAAAAATAAAAAATATATATTTATTATATTCGGGCCGGGCCAAGCTGGGCCCGGGCCAAAAAGTGGTGCCCGAGGCCCGGCCCTTTTTTTAAACGGGCCTCGTTTTTTCCCAAGCCCATATTTCGGGCCTATATTTTTACCCGAACCCTCCCATATTTCGGGCGGGCTGTCGGGCCATGGACAGGTCTAACCTAGACGGACAACCCGACCTATGAGCAAGTCTACAAACAATAGAGACTCAAGAATTTATAGTGGTTTGACCCCAATTGTCTACCTCTATTGCATTAGCTTACCACAATTAATGATTTCTTAAATTCACTAGATTTGAACCTTTTAAGGACAAAATTTAACTTTTGTAATCTCTATCCTTTTACAATGCAAGATAGGAAGAATGAAAAATAAAAATGAGAAATAAAATTTGGAAAGGATTATCACATCTAAAAGGTTGATAGACAATGTAACATTTGAAAGAATGAATTACAAATAAACTCACAAGTGTTTACAAGGAAAAATGAGAATAATAATGAGGAATGATTGAAATTGAGATATTGATCTTTGTGTACTTGTTTCTTATGTTGATATTTATACCCTCTCATTGAATTATAGTCGTTTAGAGCTATTGGAGGGAGTTTCTAACTATTGAGACTATTTATTTCGCACATTTAATGCAGCTTACAACAATATGTCTCGAGACATAAACCTCTTGTCTCTAGATAGGAAGAACAAAAATGTTATCGTTGGAGCTAGAGGTCTCGAGACAAGACTCCCTTGAAGCAAACCTTAGCTTAGATGTTGACTAGTTAACTTTTGTCTCGAGACAAGGTTTCTTCGAAGCATTTTTAGCTTCAATGTTGATCTATCTAGAGACAAGACTTGAAACCTTAAAAAATATGGCTTAGAAATATTTTAGAGGACTTGGGAGTTCTCAAAACTTTTTTGTAGAAAATTTAAATTATTTAGGATTTTTTTTGAGTTTGTAACACTTGAAAATATATTTAAATAAACTTAAAATAATTTATGGAAATTTGATTAGGGAATTTTATAATTAAATTTGTTATATAAAACAATTAAAAATCAAAGCTAACATTGTCTAATAACAAAACATTTTCAATCCAATAATAAATATATAATTATATATTTTTTAAAAAAAACATGTATTAAAATTTAAATGTTTTATTATTATTTTATAAAATAATTTTTATAAATTTATATAAAAATAATTTCTTAAACTTAGATTATGCATAAGAAACTAGTTTAGCATTGATTTTGAAAAGTGATTTTGAAATAAATTTATAAATTTATTTTTAAAATTATTAATAATATTAATTATTTTTAAAATTCAATTAAAATATGTAAACTATATTTTTAAATATTAAAATATAACCATAAAAAATTTAAATATATAATTTATATATTTGAAATAAATTTCAATAAGAAAATGATCGAATATCCAATATAAATATTACATAAAATACATTAAATTATAAATAAGGGTTAAGAACGTTAGTTAACTCTAAAAATATTTTTTCCAAACCTAAAAGTCAGAAAAAAAATGTGCTTTTATGTTTGAGTTTGAACGCACTTTTGGCTCCAAAAACTATCTGTTTAACATTGTTTATAGTTTTAAAAGAGCTTTTGACCTCAAAATCATGCATAGGTAATCGGTCGTTATTTGTAACAACTCTAACTCTCATCTTTCCCTAATAATTGAAAAATGTAATTGGGGTAATAAAAGTACAATGGAAGATTTTGTACTAAAAGTTAAATTGTAGTTTGATCCCTTTACTTAAAAAATGTATAAATTAGTCGTTGTACATTAGATTAAAGAGTAAATTAGTTGTTTTTGATAAAAAATTATCTATTTTAATTGTTAAAAACGAGTGTGGTTGACAGAATAAACATGCAATTATAAGTGAGATGTCATGTTTACATTATTCAAACATACAAGGATTAACATTTAATAAAAAATCAATTTATTCTTTAATATAATTTATAAGAACTAATTTATATATTTTTTAAGAGCAAAATATAATTTAACTATTGGTTTTAAATGACTCAAATTTTAAGTGGTTGGGACCCATTTGAATAAATTAACTAATGACCACACGCCATTGCCAGTTGCCACCCTTCTCTTGCAGCATCTCCTCCACGTATACTTTGCTCTGCATTGCCCTGCTTCCATTGGTCTTCACTTTTGTGTTTCCTTTATCCCTTTTGTTTTTTACATTTCTGCTGTTGATTTACTTGAAGAGCTGAAATCTTATGGCATCCTCTTTGGTTTCCTCTCCTACTTCTTCTTTCCTCAAGAAGGTCAGTGATTTCCATCACCCCCATGTTCTTGATTTTGATTGTTGTCTGATTCGTTTGATTAATTAACAAAACCCCCTTTTTCTTGGTTTTGTTTGGAATCTCAGATTGCTTTTCATAAATGTAAGAAACAAGTTTCGAAGAAAATCGTCTCAGTCATGGCACCCCAGCAATCTGAGCGTAAAACATATACCACTGGCTCTGTTAGTTCCTTTTTCCCTTTTTTTTTTCTTTTTTGTTGATTTCATTTTTATTGATTGTTAAATGCTGTATTTGGGAACATAAATTTGAAAAATCTGGGTTTGGGGTTTATTTGTTACATAATTGTTAAGAAGATATGTATAAACTGTGTATGGGTTAATTGAGATTCAATATGATTATATATTTTGATATGTATAAAACACATGAATTCCAAATTCCAGAAAATTTTGGAGTCCTAAATTCATCAAAATCTGTATTAATTGGCATCCAACAAATCCATGAGAGAATAATGGTGAATGCTTCACTTGTATGTGTTTTATCATACAAATTATACTATTTGCGGAATCAAAATCCATTTTTCGATATCTAAGTTTCCAAAAACTACCTAATCATTTCATTTGTTGTATCAAGTGTGAGATAATATGTATAGATTATGTTAAAATTAGTTGAGATTCAAAAGGATTATATATTTGAAAGATATAAAAACATGAATTCCAAATTCCCAAACATCTATTAGAGTTTCAAATTTACTACAAGATAGTTATCCAGCAAATCAATGAGTTTGAGAAAGAGAAATAATCATGAATGTTTTTATCATTACAACTTCCACTATTTTTTGAAATCCTCAAATCCCCATTTTCCAGGTGAAGACAGGAATGACAATGACGGAGAAGATTCTTGCAAGAGCCTCCGAGAAACAACAGTTGAATCCAGGTGATAATGTTTGGGTTAATGTTGATATCTTGATGACTCATGATGTTTGTGGTCCGGGTTCCATTGGTATCTTCAAGAAAGAATTTGGTGAAAAGGCTAAGGTATTCGATTGGCGGGCTTAATTTTGTATTTTTGTTTTATTTTCACTTAGCTTATCTTTTGGCATATAATTGAGGTCTTAATTACCTTTTTTTAATAGCATTTTGAAATCAAATTTTGCGATTCATTAACAGTAGCTATGTCAATGCTGTAAGTTTCTTTTTAATGGGATATTCTTAGAGATTGGAAACTGATTTTGGTGGTTTCTTTTATTTACTTTTCTGATAAAATACTTCGAATTTCCTTTAGCTTGGTAATTTAAGTATTGCATTGGTAGTCAGTTCCAGTGGCTGAATTCACTGACTGTCGATGTATCGGAATTTTGCTATTGAAGGTTTGGGACCGTGAAAAGATTGTTATCATACCTGACCATTATATATTCACTAGTGATGAACGTGCAAATCGTAATGTGGATATTTTGAGGGATTTTTGCGGCGAGCAAAATATAAAGTACTTTTATGATATTAAAGATCTTAGTAATTTCAAGGTATGGTGCTCTTTATTTTGTAATTTGTTTCCTACGAACTCGAGGTATATTCTCTGTTTATTGACATAAAGCCGAATTCTAATTCATAACATTGTAGGCAAACCCGGATTACAAAGGTGTATGCCATGTTGCACTTGCCCAAGAAGGTCACTGTAGGCCTGGAGAGGTATCAATTCTTTACCAGAATTGCTGATTTGTAAAATTTAACTTATGATTTATGTTCACGAACTGCTCTTATGTTCTTTATTGGTGCCTTCAGGTTTTGTTGGGAACAGATTCTCACACATGTACCGCAGGAGCATTTGGTCAATTTGCTACAGGAATTGGAAATACGGATGCAGGTTTTGTATTGGGCACTGGGAAGGTTCTTCTAAAGGTTCATCAATAACGCCTTAATGTTCCACTTGATTAAATGTGCCCAAATCTTGTTTTCCACGTTCTTTGATTCATTTGGTATCCTATGAGTGTTATAACTTTGTAAAATTTTCTTTCTTTGATATCATTGTTTATGTCTTCCATTAATTGGACTTTGTATTTACTTCTTAGTGTCATGCTTCCCCATAGAATTATTGACCTTTTTTTACCGAATGAGAGGGTTTAAGGTTCTAGGTCTTCTTAGGACCCAGAAGTTTTAATGGCTTGATGAGTGGGTTTACTTCATGTGTGTGGAATTTGATCTGACGGCTATCTTAGCCTTTTCTTGTGAATTGATTAGGTGGTTTAGTACTTAAATTCTAAGTTATTCTGACCCTTTATTTTTCTTGAAGAACCTGTCTCCGACACCCTTATCTGACACATATCCTAACGTGAGTATGGGTATATGGCCCTCAAGGATCCACATTGAAAACCTTGTAATAAAATTAGACATACTCCGTGTTGGGCACATACCTGTATTGGACACTCACACCTGAGTCCAAGTATCAAAACTTATATATGGTTTTCTTTCATGCTTTATTGCAGGTGCCACCGACTTTGAGATTTGTGATGGATGGTGAAATGCCTCATTATTTGCTTGCAAAGGATTTGATTTTGCAGGTAAGATCAGATGTTTTGTGGCAATTTTCCATTTTGATATGCTTGAAGCATAACTGTGTTCTCATGGGGGATATAACTCTTCTTTTTGTTATATTAGTAGGTCATTGCTATTTTGCTTTGACTCTTCAATTTTTGAAGTATCCATGTCTAGCATTTATGTTAGATGCATATCCAAACATGGATACGAGGATATGATCCTCTAGTGGATCTTCAAATACATGGAAATCTTGAAAATTAAAATTGAACATACCCTTGTAGGACATATACCCATTGTGTTAGTAACATAGGGTCATAGAATGAGTATAACTTTTTGTTCTGTTTCTAATTAAATGGTTGCCATTTTGCAGATCATTGGTGAAATATCTGTAGCTGGTGCAACATATAAATCAATGGAGTTTGTGGGAACAACTGTGGAAAGTTTAAATGTAAGTGAACTTTAAATAATTTATCTCTGTTACAAGATTCAGCCCTTTAAAAATCTTCTTTGTTAATTAATTTCTTGCTGGAAGAAATCATGAACTTAATTTTTCCAGTTTGTTGTTTTTCTGTAGATGGAAGAACGGATGACCTTATGCAATATGGTTGTTGAAGCTGGTGGAAAGAACGGTGTTGTTCCCGCTGATAGTACTACATTTAAGTACCTTGAGGTAAAACCAAGTGCACTTGGTTCCAGTTCCCCGCTTTGTTCGACATTTACTCTTGCACAAAGAAATTGATAGATTATATCTTTCTTTGCACAGGATAAAACATCGGTGCCGTATGAACCAGTTTACAGTGATGCGCAAGCAAGGTAGGTTTTACAATTAAATGGTTAATCAAGATATCAAGTTCTTATTTTTATGGTGTTCTCTACTATTGGTTCATTTTGGTTGGTCAGGGGTGGTCTCATTCTTCTTTAACATTCCCTCATATATAATGATATTTCTAATGGAAATATGATATTGGTTTTATCTTTGTCATGTTTTCTTAATTGATAAATGGGTGTAATTTTGAGTTTAGTCGAGTTCTTTCTTGTAATTTCATGCTTGGAACTAAACAAGATGAACTTATATATTTTCATCTTGTCTTTCAGTTTTCTTTCTGAATACAGATTTGATATCTCAAAATTGGAGCCCTTGGTAGCTAAGGTTGGTGCTTGTATCAAGTGATAACTCTTGTTTTTGATATCCACCTCTGCTGTCTTTAACTCTATTATCTCCAGAAAGTTGATTTTCGATTCCCTAATCTTCTTTGTCTTCTTTTGTGTATATTTTTTTAGAGTAAATTGTTAAATATATTTTGCAGCCACACTCTCCTGATAACCGAGCTTTGGCTAGGGAATGCAAAGATGTTAAAATCGACAGAGTGTATATCGGATCTTGTACTGGTGGAAAAACGGAAGATTTTCTTGCTGCTGCTAAAGTCTTTCTAGCTTCAGTAAGTCATATTACTCCGATTCTTCATTTTTTTTAAGCATCAATGTTTGACACCAGGGATTTAAATTGCGGTCGTGGCCGCGTTTTCAGTCGCATTGCGTTTATCGCGGTTGTGGACAAAACGGATGCTATTGCGGTCATTGCGGGTATCGCGGTCGTGAATTTTAAAAAAAATTCACACAACTTATTGTAAAATATAATAGCGGTTTCGGCAGTAGTGGTTTCGGACGGTGCTGCTACCGCTATATAACGGCCGCTATTTCGGTAACGGACCGCTATTTAAATCCCTGTTTGACACACACATATCTGGCACTTAATATCTGATGCATATTGGGACATAGGTATAGCAATATAAAGCTCCAAAAGTCCTCCAAAATACATGAAAAAAAGCTCGAGTAATTGAATGTATTTAGTCGTACACGTATCTGTGAATGCCCAAGATACATGAAAAAAAGTTCCCGAGTAATTGAATGTATTTAGTCGGACACGTATCTGTGAATGCCCAAGTTCGAGTAACATAGTCAATAAGAATATGGTCCTGTTTGATATACTTACCGGAATAAATTGAGACTGAAATTCCTGTGGATAAGGGTTAGAATTAAGATGAGAGAGCAGAAGAACTTCAATATTACCGTGTATTAAGTTGCGACTTTCTTAGGCTTAAACACTTTAATTTCTTGAACTGCAGGGCAAGAAGGTCAAAGTTCCGACATTCCTTGTCCCTGCGACGCAAAAGGTATGATTTGGTTGCATTAATGTTAAACTGTCATTCAGTTCTCAAATATAATTGAGAAAAAAAAGTAGACAATAAAAGAATGTATGTTTAACATAGTAAAACTCGGCAGGTTTGGATGGACATATATACTCTTCCGGTACCTGGATCTGGTGGGAAGACATGCTCGCAGATATTTGAAGAAGCAGGTTGTGATACACCTGCAAGCCCTAGCTGCGGCGCTTGTTTGGGTGGTCCTAAAGACACATATGCTCGGATGAACGAGCCCAAGGTAATTACCCATATTTTCCCTGGCTTGAAACTTTTGAGAGCATACAAGTTGTCATCTATAGTTTTCCGTTTTGAATAGAATTTATGGATATATTTCCACGAAAATGGCGTTTTCTACAGGTCTGTGTCTCGACAACTAACAGGAACTTCCCGGGTCGAATGGGGCACAAGGAAGGCCAGATATATCTTGCTTCTCCGTATACAGCGGCTGCATCAGCTTTGACTGGTTATGTCACAGATCCTAGGGAGTTTTTGTGTTGATTGTGTAAAGATTTTGTTTTGTATCTTATAATGTATCCAATTTGTGCCAGAAATGCAGAATTTTTGAACCACTGTTTCTTATGGTTCAAAAATGAAATCGTTCTTTAGTAGCATGCCATAGTGAGGACTAGGATCATAGTGACTAGTGTACCGGTATCAGTCGTATTGATGCGTACTTAAAGCCAAACTGTACTAGTATTATAATAGTTTCGGATGGTTCAGTTTTTATATGGCTCGGAATAACAATTTCTGGATTTCCCTTTTTAAATGAAATAAGGTTACTTGTACTTTTATAAAATGTCCAATGTGGTATTTGTACTTTAAAAATATTCAATATGATACCTAAACTATCAATTTATGTATTTTTTCGTACTTGTTCTTTTATAAAATGACCAATGTGGTACTTGTACTTTAAAAATATCGAATGTGATATTTAAAGTATCAATTTGTGTATTATTTGTTACTTAGGTATTTATACTTTGAAAATGTTTAATGTAGTATTTGAATTATCAATCTGTGTATTATTGTGGTACGAGAGTTAACATCTATAGTAAATGTTAAATTAACCAATAAAAATTCCACGTGTATTTTTTTTTCAAATCATCAATTCTACATAAATAATATAATATTATATGAAAAGATAAATAAAACAAAAAAAAACTGAAATGATTGTCAAAATCAATTTATTTAACCTCTCATTCGAGTTCAACAACGCAAATAAAAATCATAAATTTTGCTAAACTTTGGCTTGTACAAATATGTTTAAAAAGTTGGAAGAAATTTTGAGTTAAAAGTTTATGTTTTTTAAAGTTAAGACTTAAATTTAATTATTGGATATTTTAATTTAATATAATTTCTTTTGTTTTATTTATCTTTTCCACATATTATATTATCTATGTGAAATTAGTGATTTGGAAAAAAATATTTCGTGTCTCGAATTTTCATTGGTTGGTTTAGCATTTAATAAAGGTTTTAACTTCAGCTACCATAATAATATATGGATTGATAGCATAGGTACTACATTGCATATTTTCAAAGTATAAGTATTATAGTAGACATTTTATGAAATTATAAGTACCAAATAATACACAAATTGATAGTTCTAGTGCCACAATGTACATTTTTAAAGTACAAGTACCACATTAAACATTTTATGAAAGTACAGGTACCAAATAATACACTAATTAATAGTTCAAGTATCACATTAGCCATTTTTAAAATAAAAATACCATATTTGAATGGTGGCAAAATTTTTAAAATTTTCTTGGTTTTGTTTCAAGTAAACAAGTGGGTAATTAACAACAATTAATAAATGATGAAATAAGTAATGTTTTAGGATTGAATTTGTTATCATATTGAAAACATTATTATTGTGATTAGTTGTTATTTTTGAAAGGAACTAATTTAATTAATATAAAAATGGAGAGGGATTAAAAAAGTGTTTTTACCCAATCATTACAATGGTGGCGGCTGAGAATATCTCTCACAGTTGATTTTTGTAGTCGTGTTGCTCAAGTTTTTCAAAATCGATATTTGTGTTCACTTTACGTTGTAACATGTGTACGATTGAAAAGAAAAACTTGTCAGCATCAATGGTGATTCAAGTTCAAGTCGAATTTTTCATTTTACTTAAAATATTCATAGCCCTGTTCATCAAACTTATTTCCGAGATAAGAGATCAAGTGATTTTTAACTCTGTCAAAGCCGTGTTTGACGAAATGTCTGAAAGAAGATAATAAAAAGCCATCATCTTCTTTACCATTCTTTTGAAGCAACTCATCATGGCCTCTTCAGTTGGTTTTGCACACCCCACTTCTTCTTTGATCATTAACAAGGTCAGTATTTTTCAGCTCACTGTTTCTTTTATTGTGACGGACAAAGATACTTAAAATCCGAGTAACCATGTCTAACAGTTTGATTTTCTTATTGTTAATTATTGAACAGAAAGATAAAAGCCTCTCAGTCGTCCCTTCAACTTCACAACTCTCCATTTACAAATGCAAGAAACCCATTTCCAACAACATTTCGATGGCAATGGCGACGCGACAATCAGAGAGAAAACCAGCCACCACTGGCTCAGTTACTGCTTTTAAAAAAATAAAAATAAAAAAACCATTGATCTACATATATTTTGATTGAATTTGGGAATTTTGCCAACGTTTTTCATATATTCCATTTGGATTTCAGATGAAGAGTCCAATGACGATGACAGAGAAGATACTTGCAAAAGGGGCGGAGAAAGCAGAGGTGAAAGCAGGCGACAACGTTTGGGTGAATGTTGATGTTTTCATGACTAATGATATAAGTGGTCCTGGTTCCATTGGTATCTTTCGGAAAGAATTTGGTGAAAATGCTAAGGTACTTTTATAACTATTCCTACTTTTATTTTTGCTGATTTATATATGTATACTTGAATTAGTTCGTATCTAATTTTATTTAATGAAGTCACCATTGCTACATCCATTGCAATAAGCTTCTTTTCAGCAGGACATAGTTACAGTTCAAGATGTGAAATTGATATTTGTGGTTTCTGCTATTTGAGTAGGATATAATGTGCCACGTTGGTTATTTGTTTTTGATATATGTCCAAACATGAGTTTGAAAATATAAACTTTCAACCATCATTCAAATACATAGTCATATCTGATAATCACACCTGAATTAAAAATATATATATATATAGTCGTTCGGGTTTAGTTCATTGACTATCATAGTGTTATTGCATATATTGAAGGTGTGGGATCGTGAAAAGGTGGTGGTTATACCAGACCACTATATATTCACAAGTGATGAACGTGCCAATCGTAATGTGGATATCTTGAGGGAGTTTTCTTTGGACCAAAATATAAAGTACTTTTATGATATTACTGATCTTAGTAATTTTAAGGTATGACTCTTTGAGTCTTATGTTCTTCTCCATCTAATATTAATTTCCTTAGAGTACTTATTTCTGATATTTTTATTCGATCCATAATTGAATATGGATATGAAAATATAATTTTCTATATGTATTCTAAATACATAAAAAATTGGATGCACCCATATCATATACATACTCATTTCAAACATTTAAACTTGATTTCCAGTAGCATAACAGTGTATTTCCATTTTATACTCAACTATTTTCAGGTGTTCGGGAGTATGTTGCTCACACATTATTTTTTTCGAAGTATTCGTGTCTAACACTTGCCAACACATGGATATGATAATATATAAGAATCCTCCAAACACTTGAAAAAGTTTAGAAAGTTTTAACTATATCAGAATATGCTCGTATCTAGAGGTGTTCAAGGACCGGTTGGTCCATCTTGCTTTGGGCCCGGCTTGGGTTTGTATTCTTCAAACTTGGGCCTGCCATTTTAATGTTTATAATTAATAAAATGCAAAAAATAATTTTATATTAATATTTATATATCTTTATAAGTAAATTTAAATAAAAAATAAAATTTTCAATAGTGAATTTGTCATTTAGGCTAGCTTGAGCGGGCTAGGCTCGGGTTCAGGCCTGAAAATTTTTTGAAACTCTAGTCTCAGCCCAGCCTATGAACACTTCTACTTTATCTAATATTCACATATGAGTTTGTAGGTTTATACTTTTTTTTCGCTCAGATTTAGAATATATAAATATATATAGCATTTGATATATTGAGAGTGTAGTTTTTTAATTTCACAAGGAAAATTAAAAAATTGTCATGTATCTCATTTCTTTTATATATTTATTTTCTTTAATATTTTACCATACCATATAGGACAATTGGCATCGCCTCAATCTTGCTTGTGAAGTTTAAAAACTCCAAAACTCCACTATCAATGAACACAATTCATTTCCATATATATATACCCTGTTTATTGAAGCTAAAACTCGATTTCTATGTCATATTATTGCCAGGCTAATCCTGACTACAAAGGTGTATGCCATATTGCACTTGCTCAAGAAGGTCATTGCAGGCCTGGAGAGGTAATCATTTTTTCCTTTTACTAAGATTGTTTAAATTATTAATATTCTATTCCATATATGACTCAATGTTGCTTCGACTTTTTCTTATTAAATATTGGTATATGAAACTTGTACTAGCATAAAACCATAACACTCCTACAACTTACAAATGCATGAAAAAGACTCAGAAGAACTGAACACATGTATATCAGACACAAATTCATGTATTGACAGTCTATCCGAATCTGAGCAAGAATTCATAAATGAAACTTTTGTTCGGTTCATATGACATAAGTATGGGGATACATGACCGTCTTAAACCCTTACAAATACATGAAAAAAAAACTAGAAAAATTGAAAATGCTCATATCGGACACGTATCCATGTCCAAAATTCCATCCGAATCCCAATAACTTAGTGTGCTCCTGCCTTCAGATTTTGTTAGGGACAGATTCTCACACCTGTACTGCTGGAGCATTTGGTCAGTTTGCTACAGGCATTGGGAATACAGAAGCTGGTTTTGTATTAGGCACTGGGGCACTTCTGCTCAAGGTATGAGTTTGTTTGACATTCATGTTTGATATAGTTTTATATATGAAAAAACTTTAATAAAATAAACCATATCTGTATGAGATGCATACCTATACTTAGGGGTGTGCATAATTCGGGTAAAACCGAAAAAATTCGGTTAACCGACCGAATTCGGTTAATCGGTCGGTTAACCGAATTTTTTCGGTCGGGGGTCGGTTAATTTTTTATGATTTTTCGGTTAACGGTTAATTCGGTTCGAAACCGGTCGGTTAACCGAAAATTTTCGGTTAACCGAAAAAATTAATAAATAAAATTATCCAACCCAACCCAAACTCAATTACCCAACCCAATAAAACTAAAACTAAAGTTTACCCAATTACCCAATCCAATAAAACTAAAACTAAAAGACAACCCAATTTACTAAAGTCTAAAACCCAATTTACTTTAATAATTTATAAATTTTTTAAATTTTAAAAATAAAAAATAAAAAAAATTCGGGTATTTTTCGGTAATTCGGTTAATTCGGTTAATTCGGTTAATTCGGGTAATTCGGGTAATTTTTAACCAAAAATAAAAAATACATAATTTTCGGTTAATTCGGTTAACCGACCTTATTAACCGAAAATATTTCGGTTCGGTTAAATTTTTTTTAAAAAAAATCGGTTCGGTTAACGGTTAAAATTTTTGGAAGGTCGGTTAATTCGGTTATAGTAATTTCGGGTCGGTTAACCGGTCGGTTAACCGAATGAACACCCCTACCTATACTAAGTTGTTAATTTCTTAGTAGCTCTATAATGAAATGTTTAGCACTGTAATTAAGTGTGGTTTTGTTGCATGACAATTTCAGGTGCCACAAACTTTGAGATTTGTGATGGATGGTGAAATGCCTGACTATTTGCTTGCTAAGGATTTGATTTTGCAGGCAAGTTAACATTTTTAGTTTCTTAGAAAAGTTATTTCTATGTTGTTCCGACTTTCATTATTTTTAAAGTAATCATATATTTCAATGACTTCCAAATACGTGAAACCATGTTAGCTACATATCTAGTATTGAACAAAGCATATAATGGTATATTGTTTTGTAGATCATAGGTGAAATATCAGTAGCTGGTGCCACGTATAAATCCATGGAGTTTGTTGGCACAACGATTGAGAGTTTAAATGTAAGTGATATTTGTTGAAATTGATCCAAATGTTTTCTCAGTTGGAATATGAATCTAATCTTTATTTTCTTATTATCTTTTTTACTGGTTTAGATGGAAGAACGGATGACATTATGCAATATGGTTATTGAGGCTGGTGGAAAGAACGGTGTCGTTGCTGCAGACAGTACTACATTTAAGTACCTTGAGGTGAGTCTTTTTCAAGTCTCATTCACACCACCAATATTTAATGAAAATTTTAATTAATATATATATGTATATAGTCGTGTTGGACACATAATGAATTTAAATTTACTATGGATAGCATATAGACAATACCTTGGCTTATGAAGTTGCATCTTTTTAATTTACGCAGGATAAAACATCTGTGCTTTATGAACCAGTTTACAGTGATGCACTAGCAAGGTATGTTTATAAATTACTTTGTTGATTTTATTTAACTTTCTTATGGTTTTTTTTTCTTTTTTAAACTTTAACATGAATCAACGTTCTTAGTCTGTATATTCCTACTCTATATTTTTCTTAAAGTGAAAATATTCGATATTCATATTTGAGGCTATGACTTCCGCAACAAGAATCTAAATATATATACTCTGGTTTTCAGTTTCCATTCCGAGTTTAGATTTGACATCTCAAAATTGGAGCCCTTAGTAGCTAAGGTGAGTGTCTATTAAGCGTACGTGTCATGTTTCTCCAATTTTTCACTGTCTGACGTATTTAAAGATATTCAATAGAGATGTGATCCTCAAAGGAAAAACATGTCCACATTAAGTATATACTCATATCTGACATTTAAATCAAACCCGAAAATATAATTAAAGATTATATCATAAAAGATGGCTGTTTTAATATATATATTCTTTTTTGTGTATTGAGTAAATAATGGAGCAAAATTTGCAGCCACATTCTCCAGATAATCGTGCTTTAGCAAGAGATTGCAAACATATCAAAATTGACAGGGTTTATATTGGATCATGTACTGGTGGCAAAACACAAGATTTTCTTGCTGCTGCCAAGCTCTTCTTAGCTTCTGTAAGATTCCATCTATCTCCATTTTCTTTTTAATATTTTAGACACAATTCCAACATGGAAGAACACATGTCGGACACATTAAGTTAAAGTAGACAAGATCAAAACATAACCAAGATATGATCTAACATGGAAAAATACGTGTTGCGTAATGAATTATTATCCAAAATTTGAAGTTTTATTGCCTGTTCTGCCACACCCATATTCTGAATGTTGTAAAATTCCCATCTTATTATGATTCCATGCTTTGTAGAGTTGGCTTGTTGTTATATACTTCATAACCCTGTTTATGATTTGTAATTTGCTTGAAAAATACAGGGAAAAAAGGTGAAAGTCCCCACATTCCTTGTCCCTGCTACACAAAAGGTACATGAAGTTTTATTGTCAACTATGTTATTCTGACTTTTTTATTTTTATAAAATATTCATATTTGATATCTATGCATGATGTATGTTTAGATATGAGTATGAGAATATGAATTTAGGGATGACAATAGACTCAGGTGGAGATTTTTTTTCTCACCTTGCCCTGAATTTTATTTAATATTTTAGCCTCACCTAACCCATCATTGAAAAGATTTTCTTGATCCCAGGTGGAGATTTTTTTTCTCACCTTGCCCTGAATTTTATTTAATATTTTAGCCTCACTAACCCATCATTGAAAAGATTTTCTTGATCCCATCTTGATTCACTTCGAAGTTTTACATAATATTTGATATTAACTAATGTTTACAAAACTAATACTAGCAAAGATAGCAAAGATTGGGACGAGTTAGAGTTTAGCAATTTCAAAATTTTTTGTGATCCTTAAGAATATGATCTGTCAACGATCCTCAAAATACATAGAAAAGCTTTGTTTCAAATACATATGACACTCCAAGCCGAATAACATAGGTTTTTATTTTTTTAAAAAAAATCATTAAACTTGCTAATATGATTGTTAAACATGGTAAATTTGCAGGTATGGGTGGATATATATACTCTCATTGTACCAGGATCTGGTGGCAAGACTTGCTCTCAAATATTCGAAGAAGCTGGTTGTGACACACCAGCAAGCCCTAGTTGTGCTGCTTGTATGGGTGGCCCTAAGGACACATATGCTCGCATGAACGAAGCTCAGGCAAGTAGTCTTTCCCCCTACCATCATGGTTGAAAAAAACTGAACCGGATCGGTTGGATTAGTAGTTGAAGTATTTGACTGTCTTGTCTGGGCTAGACTTGTCCTAGGATTGAACCATCTCTCTGACAAGATAAACTCTGTTCGGAGTTAGGTTTGGACATGGTGAATTTTAATTTGGGTTAATCTGGTCCAGTCTGAATTAGACTTTTAATAGTAAAAGTAAAATAGACTAGTCAGGGTTAGTCCAAGCCTGACTCAAATGGATTAGAGGTGTAATCGAGCTGAGACGAGGTTTTGAATTTGACGAAGTTTTGCTTTTAAAGTCTGAGCTCTATTCAAGGTAAAGGTTGGGCTATTTGAGACTTGTTTACCTAGTAAAAGTATGAGCTCGTTTGATTAGGCTTCCGTACCTAGCAAATGCATGAGCTCGATTCCTGTGCTTGAATTCAAGCATTGTCATTTGGGTTCAAGCTCAAGCTTGATGTAGAATTGAAAACTAAAAAAAGTATAAATTTGAAAAAACTCGATAAACTTGTTACTTGAGTCAAGGATTAGGATACATTAAATTTGATTTGCTTGATAGCTTGAGTTTGAATAGACAATGATGGAGTCAAATTCAATTTCTTTCTCCAGTCAAATCCAAATAACTTACAAACATGAATGTCTTGTTTTACACCGCTAAATTGGATCAAATTGCGGGTTTAATAATGTAAACCGTCTGGTTTGTTGATATGCAATGATTTTAATAAGATGAAGCATGCAGGTTTGCGTGTCAACAACAAATAGAAACTTTCCTGGTCGGATGGGGCATAAGGAAGGGCAGATATATCTTGCTTCCCCATACACTGCCGCTGCTTCAGCTTTGACTGGTTATATCACTGATCCAAGAGAGTTTTTGCATTAGACAACATGATCTTATCACATTTTGTGTGTAATTTAAACTACTTTTACATATACATCCAAACTTGGATTCAGTGTGATGAGATTTAGATACATGTATGCTTTTTTTTTTTTGGAGAGAGATGCATGTTTATTTTTAATGAAATTACTTTTTTTTTATCTCCTAATTAAAAATTTTCTATTCATGTTTAAAATAGAATTTTTTTTTTCAAAAACACTTTTGAAGTAACTGTAAACACTATCAAATCTTTTTAAAAGCATTTTTTTACAATATTTTTTAAAAATATTTTTCAACCTCAATGCGAAACTGATATTTCTTGGAACTATAAACCGTTGCACTTTGATTATCTATCCCCATCCAATAATGAAAACCCAAACCCTAAATAAAATAAAAGATGTTAGGGAAAATAAAAAGGAATTATAAACACACGTCGTGAGATGTTGGGAAAATAAGGTATTTTTACAAGTTGAATTATAGAAAAATAGGCAAACCTCAAATATATTCTCATACCTCAATTTCATATAATATTCTTAAACCAAACATGTTGCTCAACTTTCATCCTCAAATACTACCATTTCATATCCCATGCTTACCTTTATTTTTTTTTATTTTTAATTTTTAATATTATTAAATTAGAAATGAAAGTTTATTGTGTTACAATGTCTAGTTTTCCAAGATCAACACCATATAATTAGCTTTTGGTTTAGATTTTGTTTGTGGAATCCGTAAGCTTGATCAAATTATCGCTAATATATCTATTTTTTTTTTATATTTTCTATTTCTAATTTTTTTTTAGAATAAGGACTAAACTAATAGAATGTGCAAATGTTGAGGGTTAAATTTATTGATTTTTTAAAATTAGGAAGACTAAATTGATAAAATGTGTAAATATCGAGGACTAAATTTGTTATTATACCTATAAAGTAAGATAAGTTGACGAAAAGAGTGAACATTGTGATTAATTATCCTTAGTTGCTTACCTTCAAATTTAACATGGATTAATTTACTTTATTTTTTCGAAAATGATAAATTTCCTTTATAATAAAAATTAAAAAAAACTAAAAAAATTCCTTTTACCCAAGTAAATAATAGTTATTAATGCATTTATGCAATTTAGCTTCAAGTTAGTGTGGAATAGGGTACATATTAATGTAGATATTTTTTTTGACACAATGCCTAAAATTATTTATAGTCTCTCCTCAATTTATAAATAGGAGAATAATATGCTTCAGCGTACTCAAACCCATGTTCTCCTACATTGACAATAATGTCCATGCCAATCTATTAGTATATATTTAATTATTTTACAGTTTATATATATAAATGAAAGTCCATATAAGTGTTTTTAAGCTTGATTGCTTTGAAATTTTTTCATTTTCTTTCAAGTAAAAGTATTTGTAAGGGGTGATCTGAATATAAAATTAAAGTAATTTTCATAATTTTTTATATGATTAATATTGTAATAATCTAATTATTAGATTTTATGTTCCATTCATATATATATCATTCATTTTAAGTTTGACCTAAATTAAAGTTCTTTTTACTATTTGTTTTATGTAAAAAAAATTTAAGTATTAAATATATATTAATATAGACAATATTTTAGATCGATATGGTAAAAATATCGAATTGATTCAAAATTTTATATGCATCACAAGTACAAGTATTTTAATAAGCTTAACAATTGGATTCTTAAAATATTAATAGTATAAAAAATTATAGAAACTGTGGGTTGAGGAAAGAAGAAGACTAAAAATGGTGTTGATAAAGTGTAAAACGTTGGGTTTATAATAGGTTAATTATGTTGTTAGTCTTGTATTTTGATAAAATTTGAGATTTAATTCTTGTATTGAAAAAGTTAAATATTAAGCCTTCCTACTTCTTTAATTTAAAAATCTCAATCTAATTATTAAAATTACAAAAGGTTTCCGTAAAATATTGTCAATTCCTAATGTGATGTATCATATGATTAACAGAAAACAAATATGTTACATAGAAAACTAACAACAATGATAATGATTGGATTAGGATTCTGAAAAAGCATGATGGTTTAAATTTTTTTTTAAATATAGAGATTAAATCTCAAATTATATAGAAGTAGAGTGACGAATAGTATATCTTTTAACTTTTTTTTTAATTAAAGTAGAATTTCATGGTGATAAGTTGTTTCTTAAATTATTAATTTAAATAATGGAGAAACAATTCTTAATTTTATTTATTTGGTGGAAAAAAGATAACTTAAAGCGAAAAACTCAAAAAATTATACTAGTGATTCAAAGCAAGAACATAATCCGCCTCAATTAAACTTCTAGCTGATTGCGGTGGTTCTTCAAACCAATAAATTTCTGTGGAATTAGTCGCCATACACTTGGCCATATGATCAGCTACTGTATTTTGCGACCTCGGAATATGACGAACAAGGACCTTCTAATTCAGACAAGTAATTAATTAGTAGTTGAGACGAATTTCCTCCTTTTCTCACGGATCTACTACTCCAAAAATTAGAAAGAAAAAAGAAACTAAATTTTTTTAATTCAATTTCCACACACAAGGAATTCATTTATTTGTGCTTAAAAATCAAAAGAATGAATAAATTTAAAGATAAAACAGCGGGGAGTGTTTCACATTTATTTTCGGATTCACCTTCACCTTCTTCTCCACCTCAACTTCAACTTTATCAGGTAATTCCCTTTTCGAAAACTACATTTTCTTGTTAAATTATATCTCAATTGATAAATCTAGAATTTTGAAAATAAAAAATTCAAAAGAAGATTTAAGTAATTCAAATCTCAATGTTCTAATAATTGAACCCATCACCAAACCAATTAGATCATCGATTTTAGATTCAACTATTAAAAATAAAAAAATTCGATAACTTCTTAAAAATTAAAAAATATATATAGAAAGAATCATAAAAAATAAGAAAAAGAAAGTAGAAATGAATAAAAAACATAAACGTTCTTTTTATAAGTATTTTTATATATTTTAATTTTATAAGATTTTGCAACATATATTTGGTTAATTTAAAAATTAGCATATAAAATGTTATGCAAAATTTTAGATTAGATCAAAGTTGTTTATTTTTTTTAGGGTTAGAGACTATGATATAAAATAAAATTTAAGTAAGCTAGATTTGAGTAAAGATTGGAGCGAGAAAAAAATCATTAAAATAATAATAAATTAACAAAGTTACGAAAATATGTAAAATTAATCCAGATATAAAATCCAAATTTATGCATATGTGAATTCGGTTTGTTGAGTTGGTGTGACCTAGATTTGATTATGGGTTGATCGGGTTGAATTCAGAGTGAGCTGATATAAAATTTTAGGTCCGTTTTCTCGGCTTGAGCTCAACTCGACCTATGGTCCAGATTAAAAATGCTCTCAAGCCCGACTTGACCTGCACATATTAAATTTTTCTAGATTATTTTTTTATGTAAAAATAAATTTAAAAATATAATAAATCAAATACACTAAAAATATCAAAATAAATGTTTCCTAACAAATTAAAAATATTTATATTTAAATAACACTAAGATAGTTACAACTTATGCCTCTAAGATAGTAACAAAATTAATAATAAAATAAGAGTTATACAATACCGAAACAATATCAACAAAATAGTAATAATATAATAACGAAATTGTAGCAAAACAACAATAAAACAATAGCGAAACAATAACAAAATAACTGATTCGGGTTGAGCCAAGCCGAGCTCGAGCCAAAAAACCCTACTCAAGGTCCGATCCATTTAAAAAACAAGTATTATTTTTTGTCTAAGCCCATTTGGACCTATATTTTTACATAAACCTCCCATTTTTTTAAACGGATGTTCAAACCTGGATAGATAACTCGTCCCATAATCAGTTCTTGTATCATCCTTTAACTAAGTTTTAATTGAGTTAACCGATTAGAAAAACCCTTCCGGTAAACATTATTGTAAAGGTGTCATTTCAAGCAAATTTTTTTTATAAATATATATAATTTTCATAGTATGTAATAGATTATTGTCATTTATTTATAGATATTACGTATGAATTTCAGTTATATACTTTTTGGTTGTTGGGTTGATTTGGTAAAACGAAGCTTTTCGAAATTGTAGGGAAGATGGTATTCGGAAGGGTTAAATTCACTGTCTTCACTATTTTCTTACATAATACCATCAGCAAGCATAGATGATGATGATAAGCCCAAATCCAACGATCATGGAAACGTCGACATCAAGCCAATCGGTTCCCTTCCTGATCGATGGAGGAACCAGAAACTCCAATTGGAAGATGAATCCTTAGATAGCTGTAAAGAATACACCATTACCTATGTCAGCGAAGATTTGAAAAAGGTTTGCGAAGATAAGAAGAGTATCTGGACAGAGTTTGAGAATAAGCAGCAAATGATTAGCCCACGCGGCGGTGGCGGCAGCAGCAGCGATTCGGATGAGTTTCATGAAGCGGGGGAGCAATTGAGTCCCGTAAAGGGGTCGCTAAATCTTTCAGATGAATCGGTGTTTATTAACCGTGAATTGTTCGAATTCCTGGGGTCTTCGCTTCCCAATATTGTTAAGGGTTGTCAATGGGTGTTGCTGTATAGGTAAGTCTTCCACAAAAGGTTGGTAAATCAAATTTCAAAAGCGGTGTGGTTTTTGATTTGGTAACAACTGATTCAAATGAAGGGCAGTACGTGGAAACATGGAATATCACTCCGTACACTTATTCGTAAGAGCACTGAGCTTCCTGCAGGTCCCTCTTTGCTGGTATTTGTGTTTTGTAACTATAATAATATTCAAGAATTTCCCATTTACATAAATATATAATTAGGATTGCATCTCAAACTCACAGTTAAGTTGGAATTAATTGGATGGTGTTGTATGAATTCAGATTACTGGAGATAGGGAAGGAGCTATCTTCGGTGCAATGCTAGAATGCCCTTTGATACCCACTCCAAGGAGAAAATATCAAGTACGCTTTCTTCCTCCTTATTTTTCGGATTTCCTATATGTATTTATGCTTCTATCAATATTCTCAATCCAAATACGATTTGAAAATTTAAAGATAAATTAAAGAATTTTATTTATGGAATTTGAGTTTCTTGAATACAAACAAATTTTTTGGTTTTTTTTTAAATAAAATCGGATCTAAACATCATCTATATTTGATCTTGGATAGATACAGCTTGCTTAAAATGTCATTGAGATTTGATCTTGAAATATTGGAGCAGCTTTGATTTAAGGGAATCATAAGTAGCAGTCATGTCCTTTCTATATGATGAATAAGTCAATACCCTAAACACAAAAAATGGTTAATTTTGTCCTAGTTTCCTTTTTACTTATCATTTACATGAAAAAGTAACTCTCCTGAGAAAATAGCTCTCAATAAAATATTATATTCTAAAGAAAGTAAACCAATTTTTACATACCAAATGTTAAATTTACATTTCAACCAATTAAATTTTTTTAAAAACTTACCGATTCCACTCTTAAAGTTTCCTCAGCCATGCAGCCAAAAAAAACAATTGCAACAAGTTCAAAACCAACATTTAAACTACCAAACTAAATTTATTCAATCTATTGCTCTTCTCCTAAGGGTACTAGATATTTACCACAACAACTCATGTGGGGTTGAGGGTTCAAATCACAGGAGCAACTCTGTTTGTGGTGCATAAGTTGACAATGATTTGCTCTTATCGAGTCAATTATAAATATAAAAAAATTTCTAAATTTATTCACTCATTTTCTTGAAATAAATGTATGTAATTTTTCGTATAGTCAAAATTATCATAACTGGGGACGAAGCTAGAATAAAACATGAGGGGGGAGGCAAGTATAATAATCTATACTGTTCCAATCCCAAGTAATTTAAATTTTCTTTTAGACAAAATTTTAGAATGTTTCGATCCATTTTAATCAACACAATTTATATACTGATATGCAGTATCCAATAAGATTTTCTAAAAATTTCAGTAAAAAGTAACTACAACAACCTTAATATATATAAAAAATTAAATAATATTCACATGAATAAATAAACCACCACCTACATCCTTTGTGTGCTACCGCCCAGATTCACTAGTTTTCACAATAAGAAAAAAAAGGAGTACTTCTAGAAAAGGTTTAAAAAAGTGTTGAAACCATACCTTAGTGAAAACAAATTCCAAATCCCTTGGACCAATCTCTTAAACTTGTTAAAAAGCAATTTCTTTGTTAGAAACATTTTTTTGAATAATTTTAAAAATTAAGAAACAAATAAACCTTAAATTAAAGACCCATCTAATCCATAGGTATCATTGAAACTTTTACTTTCAAATTAGAATATATATATTTGATATAATGCTTAATTTTACCTATGACCTTTCCCTATTTTTAAATTGGAGGAAAAATACGTTTAGGTGTACTCGAACCTACATCCTTCTCATCAATGGCAAAACCACCTACACTATCATGGAGTCAAAAAATAAAACAAAATAAAACAAAATATTTTATAATTTATATAAATATATATAATATACAATTAGTGTATTGACCCCGCGAAAAAATTAAAAACATTCTCCTAAAAATATGTTTCCATAGAAAATTGAAAAATACTTGCCAAAATTTTTGAAAAGTAATTATTTTATAACATTAATTATTTTCTATAAAAATAAATGAATCTTTCTCCGCCCACAAAAACTAAAAAATCTCTTTTTTATTTTATTTTCTTCCAACACTCGTTACTTTCCTCTCAAAATTTTCTTATTGTTTCACATGCTCTCTATAAATTTTACAAAATAGGTTAATTTTTTACGCTTTCAAGTGGGTCTCCCTAATTTGGTAGCAACTTTTTTTTTTCTTTTCAAGCTTATTTGATTAATCTCTAGAAAATTAAGAGTGCAACTTTATTTGTTATAGATTAGGATTTTCATGCAATATTTAGTTTATTTATTTACTGAATGATTTTGGGATTTTGATTTTGTATAAGATTCCTAACATCGTAATTGGATAATAATTTTTAGAGGTTGATTGATATAAATAATTAAAGAAATTATGATTGATTGTATTTATAATCTTGAATTTCTTGAATACTAATTAGAAATTTAGTATTTTTATTTAGAATTTTTTGTTGCTAATATAATATTATGAATCTTATATTTGAAAAATTGATATATTAATTTGTCACGACACACTTAAATTATTTAAAATTATTAGCTGTATGTGACAGGGAACAAACCAGACGTTTGTATTTACATCCATATACGGTGTACCAAGGCTATTCAGACCAACCGGTAATACAAATTGGCAAAGCATTTTATGTATTTTATTTCTTAGATAATGTAGTCAACACAAATCTAACCCATTTTCATCTACAACGTGGATCCTCAAATATGCTATGTATTTATATGATTCTTCATTTTGTTTATTATTATCTTACACATACATAAACATAAGCACAACGATATGTTCATTCAAAGACCTGGAAAAAATTGAATATTTACAGGCTCTGACTTGTTTGTGATTTATCAAAACAGGTGCCAATCGTTATTATTATATGTGTTTGAATGACTTGTTAGCACTTGGTGGGGGTGCCAACTTTGCTTTGTGCTTGGATGGAGATCTGTATGTTGCTCCTTTTTCAATTATTTCTTTGAATTTTTTTGTGTTTGAGATATATTTTGATATCACCATTGAGATACCTTTGAAAATTTTTAAACATTTATTTTTTGCATCAGATTAAATGGAACTAGTGGACCTTGTGAAACATTTGGAAACAAGTGTTTGGCTCATAACGAGGAATTTGAACTAAAGAATGTCGAGGTAAATTTAGTTTATTCGTGATCAAAGTTGTTAAAATTGGATTAGATAAAAAAATTAATTATATAAAAAATTAATAATCTAATCGATTCGATAATTATATCAAAACCCAGTTTTCCTTTTGTTGTACTTCGAGTATTTGTGTTAGATGGTATTGATTGTGTGCATTTGGAATGGTGCAGCTTTGGGGATTCAAGCATGCATATAGAAATACCTTAAACTGAAAGCAATTACTAAAAGAACGTTGGGATTTTTAGCACATATGTAAGTATTGTATAGAAAGTACTTTGAAGGTGATGGGCAAATTGCTGGTAGGTTGTTATGGAGGTTTCTGAATAGTAATGCTGATGCTGTTTGTGTGTGGAACATCTGCATTCTTTTCTTTTGTAATATCTAGATTTATAATTTTTAAATTCGAATTCATTTATAATTTACATTAAATTTGAATTAAATAGAATTGTTTGCCCAATATCAAAATCTATTAAATATTACAAATCAGTTAATGAAATAAAAATTCTAAATTTTTATTATTTAAAGATACATGAATCCTTTTAAAGGTAGATTTGAGTAGATTTTTGAATCCGTTTTATTATTTAATTATTTTATTGAATTGATGTCACTCTCAATCAGGTCACCAATTTAGTTGCTAAATTACGATAATGTCTTTTTGTAATTAAACAAAGCTATAATATTTGAGGGTACTTTAATCTTTTCAATAAAAAAATAATAAAAATATGTCTGTGGTGGGATTTAATCCCAAATCAATTTACCATTCAACTAAAACTCTGTTTTTGATATATTTATACATTTAAAATTTAATCATGCACACTTTATCACTTTTATCAATTGTTCTATATTTGTGGTTTTCACACGTATATGTGTGTGATAAGATTTCTAATATATATAATATGTATATTTAAATATTTTATTAAGTTAGTATCACATTTAATCGAGTCATTAACTTAGTTATGAAATTATAAATATATTCATTCTTTTAAATTATAATTAATATTATTATAATTACAATTTTGTCTTTTCATACTTTTATATTATCTTTAAATAAAAGAATTAAAAATTATTTTTAAAAAAGTGAGATGTACTTGTTCCTTATAGTTGCAAATAGAAACTAGTTCTCAAGTCCTTTTGTGTTTATTTTTTAAATTTATTAATTAGTATATTTTTATAATTTTTAAAACTATATATTTATTAATTAAATGAGAATTGGTCTAATTTATGATAAAAGTCTATTATTAAAAAAAAGCAGTTGAGTGAATAAAATAATGTTTTAAAAATAATGAAAATAAAAAAGTAAGAAATAATTTATAATATTTTATTAAGAAATTAGATAAAATAACTTGTAACTCAAATATAAATAAAAATTTTACCTACAAAGAACCATTACTTTAATACTTCATTTTCTATGACATAATATTTTATAAGTAAACAATATTCACACACAATTATGTCACACCCGATTTTCTCTTTTGTCCCAACATTAAAGGAAAGTTAGGATCTAATTGAATAGAATGGCGAATTGGCGAGCTCTACTGGGAAATTCAAAAATTTAGTGGCTGAATTTTGGATAGTTGGATCTCAATTCTAGTTTAGTTAGATTGAAACCGACTATCTCCTTAGGGGGAGATAAAATAATTAGCAATGAATGACTAAAATGGATTAAGGAGACTGTGCAAAATTTGGATATATATGTGTGGAGAGGAAATAATTCTCTTGAATTAACTGGTAATCTCCCTCTTGTCTGTAACACCTTCTTCGGTTACTCCAAAGAGGAAGAAGAAGAAATTCTAGAAAGCTTTGCATGGGGGAGTAAACGTGAGATTCGAGTCTAGAAAGAAGAGAATTTGATAAGCTGGTAAGCACCTAAACTCCTTATACTCGTGGATTAGAGGAAAGAGAAGTGAATTCTTGAAAAGTTTTTGTATAATTATGGATTTTTAAGTTTTGAATACCTTCGATTTAACCGATAAATGGTTGTCATGCTTAGCTGCCAGGATGAAGGAGGCTTTGGCGTTTAGACAAGTTACGAGGATAAAGGAAGCAATGTGAGTTTTTGTACTCTCTTCTTTCCCTTTGAATGATGTTTGTTGTGTTGTTAACATGTTCTGTTTAGATGATTGTTCTGGGTGTAGTCTGAAATCTATAGATGTACATGATTTCAGTGATTGAGCAAATCAAGCATGTATATGATCGTGGAAAAAAATGAATAATTGCTTGTATGCTTTATGTGTGTGCAAATGTGTTAGTGTATTGTCGTGTTAGAATATGGCGTATCGCCTTAAAGTGTCAGTGTTTTGAATGTTATGCAAGAAATGCATGTTACATCTTATGAAGAGTACGGAGGGAACTTACCTCGATGGGGTAGATGAAGTTAGGAATAATTAGCGGAATAGAGGAATGTGCGGATTGATAAAGGGATTCATGGAACTTTGGCGGCATTGTGGAATGGTATCGATTGACTCACTAGAGCGACACCATGATGATTGTATATCAAATCTATGGACCAAAACTATAATGGCGGTTATTGACTGGTCATTCGGGGCAACATCGTGGAAACGATTTATAGGTCATTTGGGAGAACACCTCAGAAGAGGTTTATTGATTCCTCCGAATTGAGAGTTTTCCAGAATAGTAAACATGGGTTCATATGGTGTAAGACCATAGCTGGACTATGACAACATATGGAGTTCGCCAAGACATTAAACATGAGTTCATACTGTGTAAGACCATAGCTGGGCTATAGCGACTGACTGGCATCGTACATGAGCGATAAAAGGTAATAGAGGTTGATATGGTGCTTTGGGTTTTAGAGGATTAAGGTGTTGGTTCCCTTGATTTGAAGCTCCCACTTGATTCCCTCCCCACCTAAGGTTAGGATGGTCACTGCATCCTGGGTTATAGATGTTGGAGTAAGGGTTATATCTTTTATTCCCTACATAGCTAACCTCCATATGATTGCTCTCATCATCGTGTCTTGTATTAAAATGGGTTAGATTAAGTTGGTTTTGGACTTGCGCCTTGGCCGCACTCATCTCCAATTGATTAAGTCTTTCAAGGACTTGTTGATACTTTTCCTCGCTACCCACATTGTTCACTGCTGATTGTTTGGCCTAATATGTGAACTGCTCAATCGACCACATGTAATAGTTCATCGCCATGTCCTTGATGAGTTAACAAGACTCGATGTAGATTTTTGACATTAATGCTCTTGCGGATGCTCCATCAAGACTAAAGTGTAAGTTTTTGTCAAGTCAATTGTAGAAGACTTGAAGTTGTAGCCAATCTAGTAAACCATGGTATGGATACTTGCGCAACATCAACTTAAATCACTCCCATGCCTCATATAATAACCTTCATTCCAATAGTCGAAAATTTTTAATATCTATACGAAGTTTTAGGGTCTTGTTCGGGGGAAAATACTTTGCCAAAAATTTGCTCGTTAGCTCGTCCCAAGTGTTGATAGAATCTACTGGCTGCGAATTTAACCACATAAAAGCATCGTCAGTAAGAGAGAAAGGGAATAACCAAAGACGGATAGTGTCATCGAACACCCCATTATACTTGAAAGTATCACAAATGGTTAGAAACTGCTTAAGGTGTTGATTTGGATCCTCATTCATTGACCCTCAAAATTGAAGGTTCAATTGTATCATTTGGATCATAACCGGTTTGATTTCGAAGTTGTTAGCATTAATTGCGATTAATGCTACATTGAACAACATCTAAGTTGGGCATCGCATAGTCGCGCAAAGTTTGTTACTCTATGGGTAGGTGTGGTGATTGTCAAATCTCTCATTACAGATTTTCGATAGGTTGCTCTCTCAGTGGAAACAAGATGTTTCTAGGGTGTTACACCCTCTTCGCGTGTGTGATGATACGTTCTGGTTTTGGCTCAAATGGTAAGACACAGTTACTGGTTCGAGTCATACAGCATCTCTCAAAAGCACAAGAGAGTGAAGAAAATTAATTAAAAATTATGATAGAAAAATAAAAACAAATAGAAAACAAGTTTGTATCTATAAATCCTACTTTTGCTATTTATCTCTACCTAAAACTGTATACTAAAAATTACTCAATCTCAAACTATCTCCCCGACAACAGTGCCAACAACTTGACCAACATCATACATGAGGGATAAAATAATAAATTTATAAAACAATTTTAAAAGCCCTGTTTTACTGCAAGCGTATAGGTCAGTTGTAATAATTATAGTGTTACAATGAAAAACCAGAGTATTCCAAGGATAGAACCCAAGGGAGATGGTGATTGAGCGATAGCTAGCATACACGATAGAGTCTAAGTGGCTACTAATACAATTTTATAGTACCAAAATTCATAACAAGGTAAAGTTACAAGAAAATTAAATATGCTACTCCAAGGACTAAATTGCAAGGAATGTAAAACTAAAAAATTATCTAATAAATAACTAATGGTGGTTGGTTGACTTCGATGTGGTTTACTGATCCTCGGACAAGGGACTTAGATCGCATAAATTACTAAGTAGATCCCTTTTATATTTCTATTTCAATTTTACCGACTTAGACAAATTAGCTCTGGTTTATCTTCCGATCTCATCGGTTAATCCGAGACTAATGAACGGGTGCACGATAAGATTACCTTCTGGTCTCACATGTCTAGATATCCCCTCAAGGGCGTCACTTCCTAAGTTTTTATGTCTATTTTATTTAGTCTAATTTATTACGATTTAGTTCTTTGTCCA
The DNA here is from genome assembly GCF_007990345.1 of Gossypium hirsutum. Lineage (NCBI taxonomy): Eukaryota > Viridiplantae > Streptophyta > Magnoliopsida > Malvales > Malvaceae > Gossypium > Gossypium hirsutum. Next base: position 30,881,472 of record NC_053445.1, on the reverse strand, counting down.
AAGGTTTTAGTTTACCCACATCTCCATCAATCAACCTCCTTTGAGGTTTAGTTACTCATGCTGAAAGTAAAAAAAATGAACATGGAAATAGAAAACAAAGCAGCCATAAAAGTAAAACTTAAGAAAAATATCAAAGTTGGGATTTTTATGCAAGAAAATGTGAACAACATGAAACTAAAAGCATTTAACTAGAAAATCTAAAGCAATACACATAAAAGGAACAAACTTTAACAAATTTAAAGTAAAATAAACCAAAATACATTGAACTAAAGCTTAAAGTGTCTTGAAATCAAGGTATATGGCTTGAAAGTGTAAATAAACCTTAGCTACAGTAATAACTAAGTTAACTAACATTAAGAACACCAAGAACAAGAAGTAAATGTAGAAAAATCAAATATAAACTAAGGTAGAAGATGAGAAAATGAAAACTCTAGAAAAGTGCAGAGAAAACTAAGAGAAAACTAAACCTAAAACTAAGCTAATGTGTGTATCTCTCCTCAGAAATTTTTGACTATTTTAAGATGTCTTCTAATGACTTTTATTTCCAAAAATGCCTTTACATGGTCCTTGGATGATTGGTGGACTGGGTGGACAAAGACTACCCTTTGTTTGTCCCTCTAACGAATGTAGTGTCATGATACCTAGAAGTGGATATCGCAACACCTCGGGCAGTGTCAAGCCTTGGGGTCTCGTTTGAAGGATGGATATCACAATACTTAAAGAGGATATCATGATACCACAGAAGAGAGTCTTCTTTTTTCCAAACTGTTGGAGGTGTCGCAATTCCAAAGTGTAGATATCGCAAAACCCTTTGCCTTGGTGCCGTTCTTGCTCATTTTCGATCTCCAACACGTCCCTACATCAGTCAATCACATGTTAGGCCTCCCAATGACGCTATTGGCCAATTTGGGTCATAAATTGGGTAAAAATGAGACTTTTCCACTTATTAACTAAAAATCTAAAATAACGAAAAATTACACTAAAGAAGCTATTTTGCTCGAGGAAAAGCCTAATTTGCCACATCAATTTGTGGCAAACTAGCAATAGATAAAGTCTGCCAGGATGGTGAACTAAGAAGTTGTTAGAGCAAGAAAAGAGAGATTATTGTATGAATCGTACGACGAGTAGCATGATTGGATGAATGCGGCGTTTCTAAAAATGCGGGTAAACGGGAAAGTAAAAGAAATAACCAAAGTATGATGACAAGAAAAGTTGGTAGAAGTTTCTGATAATGTGGGTAAGCTTGTTAATGAGAGTCCACCAAATTTTTACGGAGAAAGGAATTGGTATATGCGATCTTAAAAAGGTAGAAGAGATAGAAGGGATACGTTATTTGAGGTATGAAGTAATCCACTAGTATAAGTTTGTCGGTGTTTGTGGAGTAAACCAATATTGGGGATGATAATGAGATGATCAAGCAAAACCTAAACCTAAGGTCTGTGGGTAAAAGGCAGCCAGAAATGTGTAAGTCCACCAAGGTTCCCTTTGAGGCAATGATCGCCCAAATGGTCTGATCGATATAGTCCACTAAAGATCTACAAAGAAAGAGGATGTATGACTAGGACTATGTAATGCAAGATAGTCCACAAGGGCTATCAGATGAGGAAGTTCGCTAAGGCTACCTTGGGCGGACAGTCCACCGGGAAGTAGTGGAAAAGATAGTTTGTTGAGAGCTATCTATTAAATTCAATTTCTTAGAAGATTGGACTAAAGAGAACCAATATCTGAGGGATACATTTCAAGATATGAATCGACCAAGAAAAGGGGGTTTCTATTCAGATAGCTTACCATTATGTTTAGTATTGTGAATTAGGACAAGAGAAAGTGTCCTCCATTTAAGATGGACCACAATAAGGCTAAATAAAAAGTAGGCATTCGTAAGAGTAAGGTGGAAAATCCTAATTTTTGTCTAGTATGGGATGAATGGATCAAGGTAAGAATCCAAAGTTGAGGTGAGCATAATTGAAAGACAACTAATGGTAGTTAGTGAGCTATATATCCAAGTGTACAATTATGCTTGTTAAAGTAAAAGGGGATTTGGGATGAGACGGAATAAGGCCAATACCATAGGGAATCATTATCGTTGAAGGATGCATTTACGTTTAAAATAGTTGAAAAGCTCGCCAACGACGAGCATCAGGAAAGGGCAAGGCGTTGACCATGCCAGTAAATCTGCAGAATGCCGACGATAGACAAGGAGTTTGAAATCTCTGTCATAAATTTTATTTCCTGAAGATTACAAAATATTGTTGTTGCACTGTGTCATAGAATCTCATTAAGTTCATTTGAACCTACGAATTTGTAGAAGGAATGTTTGACTCAAGGATCGGGTGAAAGGACCAAGCCAGACACCGTCAATTTTGAAGGATGGGCATAGAAGTCATTCATGTGTATAGAGGGGCTCCCTTAGAGGCCACGCCTCGAGGATTAGGTTGGATGTATCAGTTTAAAAGTATTAATTTGAAAATGTAGATATTGCTATGTAACACCCCTAGCTCACATCCGTCATTGAAATAGGGAATCAGAGCATTACCGAAGCTTATCGATCAAACAAACATAAATTTAAACATTGATATCATATAATATTCAGGCCAAAACCAATTAAATTCATAATAGTCCCTTATTTGATCCCTCGAGGCCCAAAATACATGTTAGAAATAAATCGGGTGTAACACCTCTAACCCGTATCCGATGCTAGAACAGGGTTACAGAGCATTACCAGACTTATAGGTCAAACAATCATACATCTCGAATTCATTTCTCATTCAAATTAACAACTATTCAAATTCATTCATATAGTCCCTAATATGAGCCCTCGAGGCCCCAAATAGACATTAAAAGTAGTTCGAGACTAAACCGAGTACTTAAGGAATTTTTTTAAAAAACATTAAAATTTTTCAAAATGCAGGGGACACACGCCCGTATGGCTAGGCCTTCTGAGACATGCCCGTACCTCAGGTTGTGTGGGCATTCGAAATGGGGAAACACGGCCGTGTCCCAGCACGTGTCTGACCCCGTGTAACTCACTGACTTGGGTCGCACAGCCAACTCACATGCCTATTTGTCAGGCTATGTACCTTTCGAAATGGCCTCACACGCTCGTGTGCCAGGTTGTGTGTTATGCCGTGTGAAAACTAGAGGGTATACTGACTTGAGCCACATGGCCAAGCCACATGCCCGTGTGCTAGGTCGTGTGAAGCTACTGACTTGATTTCTAAAGAAGTATCAGGGGACACACAGTCGTGTCACCTGGCCATGTGTCACATACGACTGAGACACATGCCCGTGTCTCTGCCCGTATGGACAAAAATAGGCTATTTTCCAAGCCAATGTGGTACCAACCTAAGCTCAACAATGCACAAACAATTATGGCATAAATATGCATTCAAAACCAACCAATATCAATTTCATAACATGTTATAATATCACACACAATCATGATTCTCATGGTACCTCAAAAGAATATTTATAACATGTGAAAATATGCTTCTAAAATATACCTAAATGGTCAAGCATATATATGAAACATTGTGCCTAAAACTTAGCATGCATACCACATCTCAATTTCAACCATTTGGTACCTTAAATACCAATTCACAAACAAGGCATTCACATAGCAACTATACACCAGATACCATAAGGTCATTTATACATATTTACATAACCAAACATATACCATTTTCATGCCAAATTAAATGGCCAAAACATAACAAGACATATAGGCTACATTAGCCAAAACACCTATACATGTCATTTACCCAAAATATAAAGTTCAAAGTACCAAAATAAGTATTTGATAGTGTGACGCAATCTCTGAGAACTTCCAAACCGAGAGAGCTTCCGAAGCACTATAAAACATGAAAAAATAAACAGAGTAAACAATTAAGCTTAGTAAGTTCGTATAACTAGAAATACAACTTACCATTCATCCATAATTTATGTAAGCAAAATTAAGACATAGATTAACTCCATTTGGCCCAAAGCCTAATACATAATCAACAATCATGTTAGCCACGTATGAATATATCAAAATTAATTACTTCCCGTATTTCACATGAATACCTCTACTAGTTCGTAACGAACTTAAATAACTTCGTATCAACACTGTGCCTGTTGAACCATTTGGAATACTATTGGATACTTGGGTATCTCGCACACTAAGTGCCAATACGTGGTCAAAATCACCACTATGTCATAACTGGGTCTGCTCACACAAGCTATCAGTCAAGACGTAGCTACACGGTGCTGCTCACACAAGCTGTAAAGTAACCACAACACATGCCGAAAACTCAGCCACCGGTAGGATGTACGAGACTAGCACCCAAAACACGGTAACCGCTAATGACATGTCATTTGTATCCTATCTATTCCTAAGGTTCAACTAGGATCCTTACGTTGTTGAATCTTCTTCCAGTATTTCCATGAAGTCGTATTATCACAATTTTAATAATAAAGCATTTAAAGCACATATAATTTAAGGCTTATTAACATACGAACTTACCTTGAATTAGTACGGAGAAAATCGATCGATTAGTCCACTACTTTGTCTTTTGCCCGATTTAATTTCGAAGGTTGCTTTTCTTGATCTATATAATCAAAATTAACTAATTTAATTCTCATTCTATACAATTCAATCCAAAAATCATGTTATGGAAAAATTACTATTTTGCCCCTATACTTTTGACTTCTTTACAATTTAGTCTCTGGGCTCGTAAAATGAAATTCATGCAATTTCATTCACACCTAAGCCTAGCTAAATATTATATATACTCATAGCAGTGCTTACATTTAATAATTTCATACATTTACCACACAATTTTTATATTTCACAATTTAACCCCTAATTGACAATTTCATTAAAAATCACTTAACAAAAAGTGTTTAACTCACAACAAGGATTCATTTTATTCCATTAAAATTCACAAAAAACTAAAGTGCTCTCATGGAAAAACCCCATACTTTCAACCATTTTGCAAATTAGTCCCTTAGTTAGCTAGGTTAAGCTACAACGATCCCGAAAATATAAAAATCATTAAAAACGAGATAAGATTTCACTTACATGCAAGGGATAGTTTGAAATTTTTTCTTTCTTCTCTAATGGTGGTATTCGGCCAGAAAAATGGAAATGGGAGAAAGATGATAACTATTTCTTTTATTAATTTAACCTTTATTTACCTAATTACCAAATTACCCTTACCTAACTTTAAAATTTTCATAATTACCAAGCCATGCACATCCAATATCACCTTTAATGGTCTAATTACCATATAATGACCTCCACTTTAAAGTCCTATAGCTAATTAATACCTTGAGCTAATAGAACACAACTTTTGCATTTTACGCGATTTAGTCATTTTCATCAAATTAAACATGCAAACGGTAAAATTTCTTAACGAAATTTTTATACTATAACATTATCATGCTGTAGATCACAAAATAATATTAAAATAAAATTTTCAACCCAAGATTTGTAGTCCTGAAACCACTGTTCCGAATTTACTGAAAACGGGCTGTTACAACTCTCCGCCTAAGGAATTTTTGTCCCCGAAAATCTTACCAGAAAAAAGGTTAGGATATTGTTTTCTCATAGTTTCATCGGGTTCCCAAGTAGCCTCCTCTAACCCGTGATGTTTCCAAAGAACATTCACTAGAGCTATACTTTTTTTCTTAACTTTTCAATCTCTCGAGCTATAATTCTGATCGGTTCTTCGTTATACGACATATCAGGCTGAATCTCAACCTCTGTCAGAGAAATTATATGCGAAGGGTCTAATTGATACTGTCTTAACATAGATACATGAAACACATTATGAATCTTTTCTAACTCTGACGATAATCAAGTCGATATGCCACTGGCCCTATTCTCTCGATAATCTCGTATGGTCCGATAAATCGCGGACTCAATTTTCCTTTGTGACCAAATCGAAGAATCCTCTTCCACAGTGATACTTTCAGAAACACTCTGTCGATGATCTGAAATTCAATATCCTTACGCTTAAAATCTGCGTACGATTTCTGTCGATCTCAAGCTACTTTCAAACTGTCACAAATCACTATCATTTTCTCTTCGGTCTCTCGGATCAAATCAACCCTGTGTATTTTTTTCTCACTAAGCTCAGTCTAGTACAACAGAGTTCGGCATTTATGACTATATAAAGCTTCATACGGTGTCATCTTAATGCTCATATCAACCTTAAAACTTTATTATTCATTTACCCCTATTAACATGACTCAAACTCAGACGGATACACGGATCCAACCAAACACACAAGTTTGGCATCCAGTGCCTCATCGGATAATTCGAAGTAATAATTTGACATTCAGTGTCTCATCGGCTAAATCGAAGTAAATTGGCACCCAGTGCCTCATCGAATTAATCTGAAGTAGTAAATTGACACCCAGTGTCTCATCGACTCGAAGTCGAAGAAATCCTTGAACTCTTCCAATCCTATGACATGCCATCTATATCCGACTCAACCCGATATAGTTAATAGGGTTTAATTTCACATTTCAAAAACAACCAATATTCAATATCAATTTTTTTAATATAATCACATATACATATGAATTCAATTCAATTCAAATAATCAATACATTCATAATATATATATCAACTCCCATCAATTTAAAAATCAATTCAATATCAAAATGTCAAATACTCACCTCAACCACTTAATATAAGCATTAAATTAAAACACAACATTTAATAACTAGATTCAGATTATAGAAATACAAACCAAAAATTCTGAGCTATTCCTCGTCGACTTTATCTTTCTCCTTTTTTTTCGAGAGTTCTGGTACAACGTTAGCTACGGAATTAAAACAATTAAAATTCATCAATACAACACAATTCAATTTCATATTGAATATTTCAATTTTTACTCAATATTTGTCTAAAATTTAAATTAGTCCCTAAAACGATACTAATTTTATTTCTTCACAATTAATCTTATATTTTCATACAAATTCTAATTTAAACTAAATTTAACTCCCTAATTTCACTTAAATCCGTAAATTTTGAATTTTTCATAATTTAGTCTCAATTACTCAAAATTTAAAATTTACTCTACAATTCAATCCTTTTTCATTTCTAATTTAAAAATCTATTAATTTAGTCCCTAATATTAAAATTATTCAACATTAACAACATCTAAAAACTCAATAATTTTTAAAATTTCGGCATAGGTCGAGTAGTATTTAACATTGGGATTCCAAAAACATAAAAAGTACAAGAAAAAGGGACTAAATTGACTAACCAATTGAACTTGGAACTTTGAAACTCCTAAAACTCTTCGTCTTTCTCCTTTCTCCTTGCTCCCTTTTCTTTTTTCTTTCTTTCTTTCTTTTCTAATTCGTTTGGCTTTCTTTGTTTCTTTATTATTATTATATTATAATATATATACTTAAACATTAAGATTTTTATATTATAATATATATAATAAACTTACACATCTTTTTAATCTTATGCTGCCTCATTTAATGCCAATGGCATGATTACTTATTTAATCCCTTTAATTATTCTTTAATCTATAATTCAACTTTTACCATATATGCAATTTAGTCCTTATGCCTAATCACTCTTAGTTCATGCAAATTCACCTAACCAAAACCTAATTAACCACACAACTAACTTCGTAAATATAGATATTTACGAGTCTGATTTACGAAAATGGAGTCTCAAAATTGTATTTTTCGACACTCGTGACTATTGGGTCATTACAATTCTCCCCCTAAATAAATTTCGTCCCTAAAATTTCCTAAAAAATGGTGGGGTACTAAGATCTCATTGTCTCTTCCAATTCCCAAGTCGCTTCCTTAACATTACGACTACACCACAATACTTTCACGAATGGAACTCATTTATCACACAATTCTTTCACTTCTAGTGCCAAAATTTCAACTGGTTCTTTATATGAGAAATCAGGTTGAATTTCAATATCCTTTGTCGAAATAACATGAGATGGGTCCGATCGAGATCTTCTAAGCATTGAAACATGAAAAACATCATGAATTTTCTGTAGTTTTGCAGGCAAAGCTAAATGATATGCAACTAGTCCCACTCTTTCCATAATCTCATATAGCCCAATAAAACGAGGACTCAGTTACCCTTTTCGGCCAAATATCAAAATTTTCTTTTAAGGTGAAACTTTAAGAAATACTTTATCACCAATAGAATATTCAATATCTCGACATTTCAAATCTGTATATGATTTTTGTCTGTTAAAAGCTGTCTTCAATCTATCTCGAATTTTCTTAACAATGTCTTTCGTTTCTTGGATAAATTTTGGCTCTATTTTTTTTTCTTTCACTCAATTCCATCTAACAAATAGGTGATTGACATCTACGACCATAGAAAGCTTCATACGGAGCAATTTGAATACTTGATTGAAAACTATTATTGTATACAAATTCAGCCAAAGGTAAGTAATGCTCCCAACCTGATTCAAAATCAATAACACAAGCACAAAGCATATCTTCCAAAATCTGAATAACTCGCTCAGATTGTCAATTAGTCTGTAGGTGAAAAGCTGTACTAAAATTAAGTCGCGTACCAAGAGATTCATGCAACTGTTTCCAAAATCTTGAAGTGAATCACGGATCTCAATCAGAGATTATCGACATAGGAACACTGTGCAATTTCACAATTTCTTGAATATAAACTTCAACAAGCTTTTGAAGTGACCAATTAGTCCTGACTGCAAAAAAAAATGAGTCGATTTCAGAAGTCGATCAACAATCACCCAAATAACATTTTTCTTACTTGCCGACAAAGGTAACCCTGTTACAAAATCCATCGTGATACAATCCCATTCCCATTCAGGAATAGAGATAGGCTGAAGTAATCTAGTAGGAACTTGATGTTCAGCTTTAACTCGCTGACAAGTTAAACATTTAGCCACATATTCAACCACATCCCTTTTCATTCCTGGCCACCAATAAGATTCTCGTAGATCATGATACATTTTCATTCCTCCAGGATGCAAAGCAAAAGGACTATCATGAGCTTCGCGAAGTATCAACTCTTTCAATTCAGAAACATCTAGAACATAGATTCGGTTATGAAATCTCAAGCATCATCAGTTTGATTTTTTATTCAGCCAATAGACTTCAATCATCATTGATACTGAGTTGAGCAAACATTGCTCACAATTCAATTGATGCTTTTCTACTCAATGCATTAGCTACAACATTAGCTTTACCAAGGTGATAATCAATGACACAATCAAAATCTTTCAGAAGCTCCACCCAACGACGCTGTATTAAATTCAACTCCTTTTGAGATAGAAAATACTTGAGACTCTTATGATCAGTATAAATATAACATTTTTCACCGTACAAGTAATGTCTCTAGATCTTTAAAGCAAAAACCACAGCAGCTAGGTCTAAATCGTGTGTCGAATAATTATGTTCATGCGCTTTCAACTGACGAGACGCATAAGCAATCACTTTCCCGTCTTGCATCAAAACACAACCAAGACCGCTCAAGGAAACATCACTATAAACAACAAAATCCTTTCTCGATTTTGGTAAAGTCAAAACTGGAGCTTCAGTCAACATTTGCTTCAATTTCTTAAAACTTTCTTGACACTCATCATCCCAGACGAATTGAACATTCTTATGCAACAACTTTGTCATCGGTAAGGCTATCCTCAAAAATCCATTTAGAAATCTTCGATAATAACCAGCTTGTCCAAGAAAACTACGAACTTCTAACACTTTCCTCGGTGTTTTCCACTGAACAATTGCCTCTATCTTTTTCGGATCAACACTAATTCCATCTAATGAGATAATATGACCCAAAAATACGATCTCTGATAACCAGAATTCAAAATTACTAAGCTTCCTATACAACTGTTTCTCTTGTAACATTTGCAAAACAATTGAGGTGTTGAACATGCTCGGATTCAGATTTCAAATAGGCCAAAATATCATCAATAAAACTAACACAAATTGATCCAAATACGGTTGGAAAATACGATTCATGAGATCCATAAATGTTTCCGGAGCATTCGTCATTCCAAAAGGCATCACTAAAAATTCATAATGACCATACCTTGTACGAAAAGCCATTTTCTGTACATCACTTTCTTTCACTTTTAACTGATAGTAACCTGATCTCAAATCAATCTTTGAAAAGATAGAAACTCCTTTTAGTTGATCAAATAAGTCATCAATACGGGGTAGAGGATATCGATTCTTAATTGTCAACTTATTCAATTACCGATAATCAATACAAAGCAGCATCAAACCATCTTTTTTTTGACAAAAAGCACTAGAACTCCCCAAGGCGATACAATGGGGCGTATAAAACCACGATCTAATAAGTCTTGCAACTGTACTTTTAATTCTTTCAATTCTGTAGGTGACATACGATAGAGGGCATTGACACTGGAGCCATAACAGGAAACACTTCAATTGCAAACTCAACCTCCTGATCTGGTGGTAATCCCGGTAATTCCTCGAGATACACATTAGAAAATTCACAAACAGTTCAAATTTTACTTCACTGACTATCAACAGAATTTGAATTGATGCCATAGGCTAGAAAAGCTTCACAACCTTGATGAAGAAGTTTTTTAGCTCGAATTGCTGAACTGATATGAGTTGAACCACTTGTTCGAATACCATTCACCTCAATCTTATTACCACTTTCACTCTGAACAACAAACTTCTTCTTACAACAATCTAGAATCACCCCGTGCTTCGTAAGCCAATCTATTCCCAGAATTATATCAAAATTACCAAACGGCATTATCAATAAATCAACGGGGAAGGTCATATTTTGTATCATTAACGGACATCTCCTACACACCTGATCCACTAACACGGATTGTCCCAATGGACTAGACACCACTATCGATACTCTAGACGTTTCAGATTTTAAACTTCGCGACTCAACCAATTTAGTATTAACATATGAATGCGAAGATCCTGGGTCTATCAAAGCATAAACAGGTTCTGAATGTAATAAAAATATACCTTTCACAACATCATTAGCATCACCATCCTCACGAGTCCGCACAACATAAGCTCGGGCTAGCATCCTGGCCTCTGATTGTTGAGTAACGACATCATTTCCCTTTCTAGCACCACCTCTCGAAAATGAACCACTTCGACTCGACCTGCGACCTCTAGAAGTAGGCATAGATCTCTGAGAAGTAACAGGTGTAGCATTTTCATTCTTCAGACAATCTCTAACAAAATGTTCTGTAGATCCACAGTGAAAACAACCTCGAGTTAAATAAAACATTCACCAATATGCTTTTTCCCATAGTGCTCACAATTCGGAATATCAGTATCCCTAGATGGAACTCGCACACTACCCGTAGATACAATCGATTGTTTATCATAATTTCTATCAGTTTTATTTGACTTAAAATTTGATTTCCAGCTACTATGAAATTCTTTTGATCTCTTTGGTTGTGGATTTGAACTCGTAGCTTCAACACGCTTTTCAATAGTACGTGTATTCTTAGTCTTTTTATCAAAACCCAGAACTTGTTCTATCATTCTTGGCTGTTCCACTAAATCTGCAACTCACTATTTCTTTGCGATACTAACTGTACTCGCAATCACGTAACCCACGCAAAAATCGCTTACAAATATCAATTTTAGTCGGCACAAACTGAACAACATACCTGCTAAGTCATGAAAATTCTCGTTCATAATCAACCACAGACATTTCACCTTGTTTCAGCATAAAAAACTCTTGTTTTCTATCTTCAATATACAATTCACCCACATATTTCTTTTGAAATTCCTTTTGGAAAAATTCCCAATTTACCTAATTTCTGGGTACATGACGTGTCACCGACTGTCACCAGGTATATGATTCTCCTTGCAGTACAGAAACAACATATATTAAACTTTCACACGAGTTACATTCAAGTTGTTACAAGATATGTTTAGTATATTCAATCCAAATTTTAGCTACGGAAGGATTAACTCCTTTCAATCCTAAAAATTCAGTTGCACCATATTTATGCAATTCTTTAATCGGAGCTCGATGAATAGTATGGATAGATGTCGTAATAGATGTAGTTCCCGCCACTCGTTGAAGAGCATCAACAATAGCTCTAAGTAACTGTGAATCATCTCTTCCTTCAATATTACCTCTCTCAACATCAGGTTGTGGAGTACTAATGGATTAACACTTGGTGTTGCCGATTCAGTTTCATCTAATTGATTGGAGACATCATCTCCGGTATACATCTCTTGATCAACGTCATCATTATAATCATCCAAAATTTTTAACTATAAAACAAAAACAAATATATAAATCAGCATCCAAATCCCGACTCAATTTGACTCAATTATGGCATGTACCTCTAGACTCAATTTCGAGCTCGATTTAGTTTAAGAATCGGCTAAACCTGTAAAGCTCTGATACCACTAAATGTAACTCCCCTAACCCACATCCGTCGCTAAAATAAGGTTTCGAAGCATTACTGAAGCTTATCGATCAAACTAACATAAATTTAAACATTGATATCAAATAATATTTAGGTCAAAAACTAATTAAATTCATACATAATGTCCCTTATTTGAGCTATCGAGGCCCAAAATACGTGTTAGAAACAAATCGAGACTAATTCGAACACTTAGAAAATTTTTCAAAAAATAATAAAATTTTCAAAGCTGCAGGGTTCACACGGTAGTGTAGTCAGGCCGTGTGACTCACATGGTCAGGAGAAACGCCCGTGTCTCAGGCCGTGTGGGTATTCGAAATAGGGATACACGACCGTGTACCAGCCTGTGTCTATACCCGTGTAACTCCTTGACTTGGGTCACACGGCCAAGCCACACGCCCGTGTGTTAGACTATTTTCCCTTTCGAAATGGCCTCGCACGCTCGTGTGCTAGCCGTGTGTCTCACACAACCCATTCACACGCCCGTTTGTCTGGCCGCGTGGACTTAAAATGTTCCTTAAATAACAAGTTTACCACTAACTGTAAGCTTGGAGAATAAGCAACTAAAAAATCATTGATTTAACCAATTCAAAACATGATCAAACACATCCAAAACATGTGAAAACAATCATCCTATGTGCCTAACCAATGTACCCTCATTGGTACCACAATTATATCATCAAATCATATCATCAAAATATCATTCAAGTCCAAATTATAAACATACCTAATTTAATCCATTTCACTTAGCTTATGAATAGTTAAACACCAAATTAACATGCCATAATAAAACTTCAAAAACAAACACATGTATATATATACCAAACCAATATTAAACTTATAACCTCATTTACATTCAATCCACAAAATAAATATTAATTAGACACCCTAGGTACATGCCGACACAAAAGGATAAACATTACCACGTTTGAGTTCGGGACCGTTGTTGGATGCTGAATCGGCAATCAAAATTAAGTACCTAACCTGGGCACGGAAAACAAAATCGTATGCGGAGTAAAAACTCAGTGTTATTTCTATAATCCGAATATTTAAAGATAAAAAAAATTCAAATATACGATTGAAATATAAACACATATTAATATTTAATTATTATAACAACCATATCATATTTCATTTGTTTCACAAATATCTCAATCCTCATACTTGCTATATAAATAGCTTTTCACAATTTATTTCACATTTCATTATACAATTGCATTATCCATTCCATATTCATTTCATGAGTATATAACTCATATATTCCATATATTTGCAACATATTTCACATTCTAATTTCAATTCACTATTTCACTTCCATTTCTCATACCATGCCAATTCAATATCCATCATAAAACTTTATTATTCATTTACCCTTATTAACATGACTTGGACTTGGATGGATACACGGATCCAACCAAACACACCAGTTTGGCACCCAGTGCCTCATCGGATAATTCGAAGTAATAATTTGACACCCAGTGTCTCATTGGCTAAACTGAAGTAAATTGGCACCTAGTGCCTCATCGAATTAATCCGAAGTAGTAATTTTTCACCCAGTGTCTCATCGACTCGAAGTCAAAGAAATCCCTGAACTCTTCCAATCCTATGGCTTGCTATCAATATCCGACTCAGCCCGATACAATTAATAGGGTTTAATTTCACAGTTCAAAAACAACCAATATTCAATATCAATTTTTTTATATAATCACATATACATATGAATTCAATTCAATTCAATTCAAATAATCAATACATTCATAATATATATATCAATTCCCATCAATTTAAAAAGCAATTCAATATCAAAATGTCAAATACTCACCTCAACGACTTACCATAAGCATTAAATCAAAATACAACAATTAATAACTAGATTCGGATTATAGAAATACAAACCAGAAATTCTAAGCTATTCCTCGTCGACTTTATCTTTCCCTTTTTTAGTCGAGGGTTCTGGTACAACGTTAGATACTGAATTAAAAAAAATAAAATTTATCAATACAATACAACACAATTCAATTTCTTATTGAATATTTCAATTTTTACTCAATATTTGCCTAAATTTCAATTTAGTCCCTAAACCGAGACTAATTTTATTTCTTCACAATTAATCTTATATTTTCATAAAAATTCTACTTTAAACTAAATTTAACTCCCTAATTTTACTTAGATCCCTAAATTTTGAAATTTTCACAATTTAGCCCCAATTACTCAAAATTTACGATTTATTCTACAATTCAATCATTTTTCATTTCTAATGTTAAAATCTATCAATTTAGTCCCTAATACTAAAATTATTCAACATTAACAACGTCTAAAAACTCAAAAATTTCTAAAATTCTAGCATAGGTCGGGTAGTATTTAACACTAGGATTCCAAAAATATAAAAATTATAAGAAAAATAGACTAAATTGACTAACTAACTGAACTTGGAAATTTGAAACCCTTAAAGCCCTTCGTCTTTCTCCTTTCTCCCTTTTTCTTTTTCTTTTTCTTTCTTTCTTTATTATATTATAATATATATACTTAAACTTTAAGATCTTTATATTATAATATATATAATAAACTTACACATTTTTTAATCTTATGCCACCTCATTTAATGCCAATGGCATAATTGCTTATTTAATCCCTTTAATTATTATTTAATCTATAATTAAAATTTTACCCTATATGCAATTTAGTCCTTATACCTAATTACTCTTAATTCATGCAAATTCACCTAACCAAAACCTAATTAACCACACAAATAACTTTGTAAATATTTCTAACAAATATTTACGGGTCTAATTTACGAAAATAGAGTCTCATAAATGTATTTTCCGACACCTGTGACTATCGGGTCGTTACATGCTAGATTTGATAATGCGGTAAATTTGTAAAAATTCATTTCTCAGTTGATGTGGATTAAAGCTGAAGTTATATTCTCTAGTTTGACAATGTCAAAATACTTGAAATCATTTTATAAATTTTCTTAGATTATTCGGGTCATTTATGACATTCGATAGCCAGACCTGGTGACATTTAGTATCAGAGTTTCGATTTAGCTGATCCTCTGGACATAGAAGTTGATGTATAGCCTTTGTATTCCTGCTACGATTAGTTCTGGCTTAGTCCCTCAGGTTACTATAAAATTTATGTGTGTTATAGAAGTGTATTTGTGTGAATCATTGTAAGCCAGCATTGGGCGCATCATAGTGGAAGGAAAGATAAGTCAAGCAAAATGCAATAGAAGAATAAAGAAAAAAAGTTAATCTTTATAATGATGGTTATTAAAAGATACAATGAAAGTTTTAATTCTTCCCTATAGCGGACTCTTCTAAAGAATCAAGGTCAAACACTTTCAACTCTTGAGCATGAAAGAGTTCCCTAGATTCTTTCCACTCTTTCTGAAATTCCTCCCAGCTAGCTCTCGAGATATTGAAAACGTTGAAGCCAAGGTTCGCGTTGGTAAGCCAGCGAATGCAACTGAAGTTTACTTGACTTTCTGGGTGTCCGCTTTATACTTCTTCAAGGCCTTATTATTCCCCCTTTGAATTAGTTCCTTATCGATGAGAGGTTGCTCAGTAGTTTGTTGGATGGAGGCTTCATACAATTGACGTTGACCACCTATAAACGAGTTATTGTTTATAGAATAAATATAACATCAAAATATAAGAATTAAGAACAACGATGTCCGCAAGTGCACGAGCCAAATTTTAATATACTTATATAATGAAATACCAGAAGTATTCCAAGGATCATAACCAAGGGAGGATGAAATAAATAATAAAAATACTTTTTTTACAATAATAAGTTTAAGTAGTAATAGTTAATTTCTATATAGCAATATTAGAGAAATAAAAATAAATAACTAAAAAAAGAAAGAAATAAAATAAAATAAAAAAATGAAATAAATTGATAAACCAATTAGGAAGATTAACCAATTTCAGGGGTTGGAACTAACTTTAGATTAGGGGTCTAGAGTGGAATAGTCACCGATTAAACAATTATTACCTCCTGACTTCTAATTAACTTAATAATTTGGTTGATACTCGCTCATCTCCCAACCTCACTTTTTTAACCAGGATAAATTATGATTTACTTGGTTCGACTTATCTTTCGACCTCGTCTACCCAATGGTAACTTATTAGGGTTGTCAAGCCTATCAATTTAAGCACACATAATTTATATCAACTAATCAATCTCGAGAAATCCCAGATCCTTCGTTAATCACATCCCTATCCACTCGTTAATCTCCCCTAAGAGATTTAGCCACTCATGCTATTCATAATCTCAACTCCAATTGAATAAATCATGTGAGAAGCATGATCAATTCAAGAAGCAAAGATATTTGAATAATCGTGGATTGAATATCGAATGGGAAATGAAACAGCAAATCTCTTAAATTGAATAACGAAATAAAACGAATGCAAAGAAAAATATAAATTGAATTCTTTAATAAAATAATAAAATCCTTTAATTAAAATTGATTCATGAAGAAAAACAAGAAAATATTCAAGAAGCTGAAAAGAAAAGAAAAGAAAAGAAAAGAAAAGAAAAGAAAACTAATTCTAAACTACGAGGGTTCTTGAAGGCGTCTAGGATGACTTGATTACATTAATCCCATAATGTCTTATTTATAGATGTGTTGGCAGCCCAAATTCAGTCTTCAACACGTCCTAGGTCTTCGTATAAGTCTGATTACATTGACGAAAATAACCGCGAAACATTTGGCTAGCACGTTGGCCTTGTGTCGCGCCACTCCTTTGACGTGTAGCGACACAACACCAAATTCCTTCCTTGTGCCACTCCTTTGGTGCTTTGATGTCCCTAGAAGCTTGTGCATTAGTCAACCTTTGCTTCCACGTCAATTGGGCCTTTATATTTCCATCCGACAAACTTAATTGAACTAATTAGCAAAACCTATGGCCTGTGTTGGCCTATTGGGTCTCAACAACTACAAAGTGTGTTAAAAACACTTATTTTTATTAAATTTTTATCCTAAGGCCTAATTACTGAAAACGTAAATTAAAATCCTAAATTGATTAGCAAACAAGCTCCTTAAGTACGAAATTGAACCGAATTAACTACTACATTTGATGGCAGGTCAAATACCCCCACACTTAAGTCTTTGCTTGTCCTCAAGCAAACTACCCAAAAATAAAAATTGAAAATAAACTAAAATGAAAAACAAGAAATAAACATGAAAATAAAATATACTTGAGCTGGTTTAATACACACGATTGGATCAGAGCATCGACACTAGAGAAATTTGCCTAAATACATAATTCTAGATAGAAACTTAAATAATTCAAGGTTATTTACACTTAAACAGATTAGTTCAATAAATTACAAAGTAATTCGATCAAAGAAAAATAAACATAAAGCTCCATCAAACTATACGTACGAATATAGTATTTAGCTTTGCAGAGTATAGTCAGTTTGAATATACTATTCCTACTCGGACTATTTTTGTCGATACTTTAAACTCTAATGTAGTAATATTTCCCTGATAATCCTTATTTATTTTATTTGTGCCAATACTATTGAAAATTTTCTCAGGCACTTTTTATAAGGGTTACACTAGTCATATTGCACCGTTTCAATAACCATGGATTTTACCGAGTATTATTTTAATTTGAACATCCTATACTTTTACAATTATAATTACTTATTCGTATCTACCCTTATCACTTGGTATATTTAATCTCTTTTACCTATTTACAGTTTAATGAAGTGAACTAATTAATCTCAATATAAAAAACCTAAATTATTTAATTTCAAGCTAAATTTACAATTTAGACAAATAACCTAGATATATGCTCCTAACCAATCACTTGTATTTCTACAAGTTCACATGCAAACATGAAATTAAAAAGAAAATAAAAAATTTAATACTAAAATAAGGAAAATAAAATACTGAATTTTTTAAAATAAAATTTCTAAGGCACACAACACTTTATTCGACACATTGTCACTAATGTGCAACTAAAAATATAAAGGAAAGAGGTTACCTAATTGACATGAAAAGTGCATCGCAATTGGTGGGACTACTCCTCTTTCAAATTTGGCTTTTAATGGTAATGCTGTAAAAAATTGTAGGGTTCTTACAAAGAAAAATATAAGCACACAAACATATATAGAAAATTCTAAACCCCACATAATTAAAACTAAAGTAAAAATTAAAAATCATCCAAAAATAGAGTTCAAAATCCCGAATAAATTGTTCATAATTAGTCAAAATTAGGATCTGACTCCACCACTAGCTTCCAAATTCTCCTATTCTTTTGCTAAACGCGATAGACTTTATTGCTTTAATTTGTGGTTGATGTGCCATCATTTTGGTTCCTTGTTGTTTCTTCCCTCAGGTTATTATCTCGATGTATTCCCATTCGTGGTTGTGTTGATTTTTCAATTTTGCTCTTCCTCTAGTTTGATGTATTCCCATTCGTGGTTGTGTTGTTAAATGAATGTGGGTATGGTGTCGTCCACGGGGTGGTTTTTATGCCATATCTTCTAGTGTAGTGTATCACAATTGGCTTGATGTAGGCAATACCTTGCACTATATATTCAAGATGTGCTTGAATGTTGTCTTCCCTTAATATAGCTTCATCTTTATTTTTTTCGCTAGCTTTCCGTTGATTCGTGGGCATGACAGTCTTTGACTGGTTTCCCTAGGGGCTGGTTGTGGCCATTGGAAGTTTTTAATTCCATATTTCTTAGCTTCTCGGGTTGCTAACTTCTCACGTCTTGATTGCATCCAGCTTGATATTCCAAGTGTTGTTGTATTCACATGATCATTTCTTCCAATGTCTACTTAAGTGGTTGGGATACACTACTTTTTACTTGAATTGCATCCATGTGTGGTTTGAATGGCGCAAATTTTCCATCTGTGCTTTGTCTTGCTTCTATTCGGTGTTATTTTGGAAATAACTTTTTTAGGCTTGGTAGGGGTAGACGACTATATTTTGGAGAATATTTGAGGTTGGTGGCTTGGAGGGTGTTGGTTGCTAATAAAGACATTATATTGAGGTGTTCTAGGGTTGAATTTGCCGTGAAACCTTGGGCGATATCTTTGAAGATTGCGTCAAACCAAAATCAAAATTTTTTTGTAAATGGCTTACATGTTGCGCCATAAGAGTCAATGGTACGACACAATGCTTATTGTTCCCCTGTTTCTATTGACTTTGAAGTTGTGTCGCACCAAAGGTAAAATATGGTGTGACACAACTTTGATTTTGTCTTTTTGGGACTTGTAGAGGATCCTCGGTTACTTCTATATGCACCCTACTAGTGTCTAGCTCCTCCGTTGTCACCGAGAACCTGGTTCCCTCTAATTCTAACATAACTTAACTAACTAAATTCCTAATATCACACATCAATAACAAATTAGTATATAATATTTACTAATTGAGTTCGATGGTTTAAACTTTATGTTGTGCTATTGGACTTGTCTGGTAACTCCTTGAACTTCACTATCGACTTTAGCTGTTGGTCTCGCCCGTCTCAGCTCTTCCAATTTTTCTTTCTCTCGTTAGAGTCTTACCATTTGTTCCGTTCTTTTATCTTATGAGGAACTACAATTGCACAACTTGAAGAAATACCCTTGATTGAGGCTATTAGGGGTTAAATGAAATAAAGCATAACACTCTTCCCTAGCTAATCATTCACTTTAGGAATTGTAGCCACATTTGAAAACTTCTATTTTGTCATCAATGTTTATTATTAACTCGTTTCTCTCGAGGTCAATTGTCAACTTAAAAGTGGCTAGAAATTGCCTACCCAATCGATCTTCCTCGAAGTCGAGGACTACAAAGTCGACAAGGATTATGAATCCCTATACCTTAACCAATACATCCTCAAGTACACCTTTCGAGTTCACTAAGGATCTATTAGTGAGTTGTAGTGTTATTGATATGTTTTTTAGATCCCCAAGTCCGAGTGTCCGATAGATCTATAGGGACATTAAATTTATGCTAGCCCCTAAGTTGCAAAGGGCTTTACTAAAATATCTATCTTTTATCTCTATTGGGATTGTAAAGCTACTTGGATATTTTTAACTTTGGGGGTATCTTGTTTGCAATTAGCGTGCTACATAAGGCATCAATGTCAATTTGCTTGTCCTTTTTCATTTTCCTCTGTCGCTTCATGATTTCCTTCAAATATTTGGCATATCTAGGAATTTTTTCTTTGAGCTCTAATAGCGGTAAACTAACATTGAGGGATTTAAATAAATTAAGAAAATTTTTAAAATCTACCTCGTTCCTCTTTTGCTTGTCCTCTAATATCATCAAGAATGGGACCTTTGCTGTGCTCAAGTTTGACATCTCAAGATCAGGCACCGATTCCGCTACCTCCTTAGTTGGCTTTTGTTCTTTGGTTTCTTCCTCCTCCCCTATGGTTTCAACAACATTTTTTAGAAATTTCTCCACTTCATGGATGGGTATGATCGATGAATTTAATGCCTCGCTTGATTGCAAAATGATCGCCTTTGCGTGCTTCTTTCTATTTCTTTGAAGGTTGTTCTACGTGTTGCTAGGGAGACTTTGATCATTTTGGTTTTGAAACATTGTCATTGATTGAATCATTTGGTCACGTAAGCTATCCATTCTGGATTCCAGTTGTCCACACATAATTTAGACTTGTCGATTGTTCGTCTTCATGGTTTCGTATAACGCTTAGGTTTGTGCAAGTGTACACAGTCGTTATCAAGTAATAAGTATAGAGTTATTGTCTCCACAGGGATTGTATTTGTGCTAACTCATTTAATTTGTAAAATTATATTAACAATTTGGTAAATAAAAACACAATATATTGGGAAGTGGTGATTAAAATATATTAAACTAAATGCAATGATCCCTAATGCCAATTATCCTAAGTATGCAAACTATATGATTGAAATAGATTTTAGTAAAATTAAATACAATTTGCAACAATTATAACATAAATAAACTAGGACAATTACTTTAATTAAACTCAATTTATTATCAACATGCTTAATAACATTTGGAAAAACATTCCATGGCAACTTGATCTTTCATGAGTTTGGAAACCACATTAGGTCCTTTCAAAATTCTTTACTTAGTAAATATGCATTTTACTGATCCTTATTGTAACGCCCTGAATTTTAGGCCTAGAAGTATTGGGCCTTGAGCTTGGAAGCGGATAGGAGACTGCTCTTAGATATTTTAGTTGTGCAAGTGAGTAACACAAATTGCATGTTTGGTTGAGTGGTTAAGTGATTTGAGTGTATTTGGGAGTGCTTGAGAAGCCTGGGCTCAAGTCTGGCCATTGGCAAAATTTTAATTTTTGGGCTCTTAAGGGAACTTGGATGTTAGCTTACAGGATTTATAATTATTTGTGGTTTTTTATGACACAAAGAGAGGGGATGGTCTAGTGGCAAGGTGGCGTGTTGTTTCTGGTAGGAGACTGGAGTTCGAGTCTCACTGTATGCAAATGGGATTATATATTTTGTTCATGATGAGGCAAGAGTTGGTGTTGGATTTGAACTCTGTTGTTGGAGAGTTTGAATTGGTCTTGTGAGTTGGTTGTGGAGGATATTTGGAGAGATTTGAGGAGAGAAAATATTGGGATTTGGGGAGGTTGTTGTTGTGGAGAGCTATATATCATCTCATTTGTTCTTTGTTCTCGGTGGGGAGATCGACGAGGTTTTCAAGGTTTTCATTGCTTTCTCCAACCTGCATTTCTTCCATTCCTAACTGGTGGTGGTCGAGGTTAATTGGCAGATTGTCTAGGAACCAAGGGTGCAATGATCATTGATTTTCGAAATCAGAGTGTTCGGAACAAAAGGAATCTGCAAATCGCATCAGGTGTGGATTCCATAGCCGTGACAAAATCTGGGCTGAGGGGGCAGCACGAGCGTATGGGCCCTCTTAGGCCAAGTGTTGGGCCTTAGGCCCATTTACACTGTTATGACCATTTAGGTTACCTGAGTCGCTCGAGGCGACTGCAGACCTTTCGAGAGTTCAATAAATTACCGAAATACCCTCGATAGGTAAAATTACCGAAATACCTCGAAAGGTAAAATTATCAAAATAACCTCGAAGGGTAAAATGATTGAAATACCCTCGAATGGTAAAATGACCGAAATACCCTCGAAGGGTAAAATAATCAGAAAACCCCTATAGGATAAAATAACCGTAATGCACCTGTAGGTAAAATAATCGTAATACCCTCATAGGGTTAAATGACTGAAATACCCTTATAAGGTAAAATGACTGTAATACCCCTAGAGGGTAAATGACTATTTTGCCCCTCGAGTGTAAATGATTGATTTGTCCGTGATGTAAATGACTGATTTGTCTGTGATTTAAATGACTGATTTGTTATTGATTGGTATGACTGATTTGTCTGTGATTTGTATGACTGATTCTGAGCATGACATTCTGCATACAAGACATACTGCATGGGGTTGGGATACTGTTATGGAGGAAGTACTGTACTGGTGGCTCTACCACAATCACTGTTACTAGTGGCTTGACCACATATACTATTACGGGCAACTTTGCTGCGATACTATTGCTGGCAGCTTTGCTGCAATGCTGCTGATGGCTTTGTGCCGATCATATTACCATTATTGATGGCTTTGTGCTGATCATATTACCGTTACTGATGGCTGTGTGCCGGTCATATCACTGCTACTGATGGCTTTGTGCCAATCATATTACTGTACTTATGGCTTGTAGCCATTCTGTTTATAGCTTATAGCTATCCTATTTACGGCTCTTAGCCATTCTGGTTACTGGCAGCTTTGCTGCGATACTGATTAGTGCCGCAACTAGTGCTAATATTGGTGTGTTGGCTGGGTGGATCGATTTTATCCCCACATGGTATGTTGGTTGGTACAGGTGATGTGTTGGCTGGATTGGGATGGGTTGCATAAATGCATTGTTGCATTTCTATTACTGATTTTGTCACTGTATTGGGCTTAAGCCCACATGTATTCTGTTTCTGATTCTCATATTGTAATGGGCTAAGGCCTACACTGCAGTTTTACTGTTTTGGGCTGAAGCCACATTGTTCTGTTACTGAAAAGGGCTTAGACCCAGATTGTTACTAGTTATATTATTGACTGAATGATAGGGGATTACACACTGAGTTTTCCCAAACTCACCCTTCTGTCTAACTGTGCAGGTAATCCCCAGCCTTAGACGATTTGGAGCCGCGAGAGACTCGGAGGTGGCCACACGACTGCTGACACTCTACTGTAGTTTTTATTTATTTATTTATTGGAATTTTATATTTTGGGTTTTAATTCTGTTATAAGGCCTTTAAGGGATTAAATTTTTAAAAGGGCTTTAGATTTCCTTATCTAAAACTCTTAAACACAAAATTTTCAAAATTAACAACTATTTTCCAAAACCACTTAAAAACAGATGTTTTTACATTTCAAACTTTAGTAACTTCCGCGACTGGAATAACCTAAAGTATCAATGCCAGAAAATAGGTAAACATTTTTGGACGAGATGATTTGCTAAACTCGAGCAAAAGGTTTTAAACATAGAAATGAACTTTTAACGATAAACTTAGTATTTGATCAACGCTTTGATGTGACATGCCAGATTCGACCATAACGTTTGGGCTGGGTTTGGGGTTTTACACTTATTTACTTAGGGTTTCTTAGCGTTCGTGTGAGGTAATAAGGACATGTTAGGCTTCACACAAATCTAAAAACTATGCAGATAACAGAGCTTGGTTAAAGTTGTTATGCAACCTACAATTCAATCGTGTTAGGATCTAAATTGAGCATGCACATTTCAATTATGCGTCCATTAGCCGTTGTTTGGTTAGGATCGCTAAGCTAATTCAGGTGCATTTTAATCACATATGAATAAAATACAGACAAGATTTTAATTGAAAACATGATTGATTGAGGCACAAACATTACAAGTATGAATCAAATAAATATTATTTAATCAAAGTAAGCATCCTAGCTTAAATAAAATTAAGCTAACATTGTTGTAAACAAGAACAAAGAACACATAGCAAACATCTTTATATTAAATTAAAGAAAAGAAAGACTAAACCCAATTCAGAGTGGCTGTCACCCAAAACTCTGATTGACGAAACTCCTTCGTTCCTTTGCTTTGCTCATTTGCTTATGGTTCTCCAAGGTGGCCGACCAAGGGTTCTTTAATAGGCTTAATTGCTAAAATCTCTATGAAGAGATGATGCTAGGCGTGGGAATGGAAAAGACTAAGAGAAAAATAGAGAATGATGCTTGATGGATGCTTGAGGGATGATGAATGAATGGATGAAAAGGTCTTATTTATAGGGGAGGAGAGAGAGATAGCTTGCTAAAAATAGGAGTTTCCATCTTTTGAAGCATCTTCAATGGGTGGCCGACCATAATTTTTGTAAGTTGAGCTGATTTTTTCTTGATTCTTGGTCAATTTGAATGCTACAACAACTCAGGACTGAGACTCGGTCAAGTGCAAATATTCAGGTAAATCTCTAATTTCTTCAACTCTTCAAGGACCTTGTGTAATTAAACCAAAAAGTGGTTTATGGACAGCCATGTGAAGTCAAATTTTGGGTTGACTTGGTCTCCAATTTGGACAGTTTTGTAATCCAACAAAGCTATCAGACCTATCCAGAATAAATTAACAAGTTAGAGGACCATAGAATAAAATTTATTCAATTTAATTAATTAATTAAAAACCTAAATTATTAATGAAAATTTTTAAAATGAATTATTAAATATAATTTTATATTTTATCATTTAATTTAATCATGCATGACCCACTTTTTGTCTTAAAAAATATAATATATTCAAATTAATATAAAATAAACCATTTATTGCATGAAAACTATATAATAAAGCATAAAATTACATTTTAATAATTTCAATGTCCTAATTTCATATTTTCACATATTTCATTAATTTATCAAATAATTACTTAGTTTTAAAAATGGATTTAAGTAAAAAGGCGATAAATTACTTAGGAAAAATCCTATATATTTTTCCATTTACATTTCCATCTATCCTTCTAGTCGGTCGAATTTTTGACAACATGGAACATGATCATTACTCACGGTATGTTGTTGTAGGGGTGGAGGTTGATAATGAGGGTTTTGTTGAGTTTGATCTTGCATTTCTCCTCCTTGGTTACCTCTATATGAAAAATCTCGATTTGAAAATGATTTTCTTGCACAGCGAAAAATTAAAATTTTGCAAACCGACTCGGTTTGTGATATTTATAGCAATAAGCCTTAACAGAATTCATACCTGTGTTTTCAGCTTAGTGGACATTCGTTGTTCTTGGCTTTTAACCGAACAATCGTCTCTGCTATTCTCGTACCATGAACTGCATCAAGTATAGTTTCAAACCAATTGAATCGAAATACAAAACTAGAAAAAATTTTCTCTCTTTTTATGGTGAAAATAAAAGTTCTCTTTTTAATAGAAACCAATAGAATTTTTATTCTAGAAAAATATATGTAATAGTTGATAATAAATTCTCTCTAGTTTTTGATAGAATAACAATCTCTCAAAGTTGTGTGCATAACTCTACTAGTGTTATTTATTTATAGGAAGAGAAGGTAGAACCCTTGTTGAGTTGTAGTAGTTTATTTCAAATAGAAAAACAACATCCTACTTAGAATAGGACTAGGGTGGACAGCAAACCCTAGTATTCCTACTAGGGTTGCTACCCCCTTCATGTCTATGAGGGGTTTTTGGGCTTTTCACACATCAGGTCCAATTACGAGTACTTTCTGGGCTTTTTGACCCAGTACTCTGTAATGTGATCCAACCTGATTTAGTTTTTCTATTTCCCAAAATAAAGTTTAATATTTATATATAAAACAATTTTTTATCCTTATTTTACCCCTTGTAAATTTTTAACAATTTTACCTCTGGTAAAATTTCGAAAAAGTATCAATATTTCACAACTCAACGTGTTCACTATGACTAAATGGTTTATTTACATTTCTGGGCTTTAAAACAGTCCAAAAATATAAACTTGTTTTTTGATCATTTTTAAGTAATCTATATAGGATTACAAATGGATCATTTCCCTTTTCATTTCTATCTCCACTTTTGGAAACCTACATTCATTTCCAAATGATTTCATTTCTCCATTTTGAAGAAAACCATAATCATTAATAAATGTTTCTCATTTCTCTTTTCCTATTTATTCCATTCATTTCTGTTCAGACACACAATTTTTGGTTTCAACGAGTTAGCGGAGGGACCTATTGAACATATGTAGTTGAGGCAACTTTCTCAACTAAGTCTCTACCTGATGACTTACTTATGAATCCTAGAGTTGAGGAAAGCTAGTGGTAGGGAAGTATATTGTAGATACTGTAGAAAAAAATCAATGGGCTCCCTCAATTTCCAATTAAAGCCCAAGCTAATTCGTTATCAGCCCTAAATGACCACAGATCTTCAGCGAATTGAACCATATTGGGACTCACGCTAAGATAAAGATTCGATGCCCGCAAACCATTTGGGCTCCTTCCCTCCAAACAGAAGCAGAATATATTTCTAACTGTGAGGAGACTTCTTAACTCCAGAGTGCACCCAAGATTTAGCCTTTCAACTTGTGCCAAAGCAATCTTGGTGTCTAAGGGTTGGGCCTAGAGAAAAATCGACTCCTTAGGAATTGACCATCTTGTGGGGAACCCAAACTCACTGGTGTGTTTTCTATTCACCAAAATGAATTTATTTCGATCCAAGCGAAGATTTGAAGCCCAATATTTGAGTATGGGTTCGCGGCCCTGGTGTACACTATAAATGACCATCCCAGCTAAAGGCCTTTGTGTAGGAAAAAACGGGTTTGGAAAACATAGCGGAAAATAAATTTAGGGAAAACAAAGTTTTAAAATTTTTTCGAAAATAAGATCTTGGTTGTAATATCTAAAGTAATAAACACTTAATCAAAATCGTATCTTTTTGATTTGTCTAGGATGAGCGCTTCGATCGAGTAATAAACACTTAATCAAAATTGTATCTTTTTGATTTGTCTAGGATGAGCGCTTTGATCAAGTAGTTTTCTCCACTATCCTCAATCTCACGTCTACCGAGTGTGGGCTCACTTCGAATCAGAAAAAAATTTCACAAAAATTACTAGTAGGGTAATTTTGCAATTTCTCTAAACTTTTGGGTCAAGTTGTAAATCAGAAAAATATGTCTAGAAATTTTATGAAATAATCTATTCAGATAATTTTCTCTCTACAACTTTATCTTGAATTCAAGTTTGTGTCAATTAATGACCCAAGACTCTCTTTATATATGGAGAGTTTAGAGAATTCAACTATGATTAAACTTAATCACTTTAATATTAAATTAATATAATCTCGATAAATATTAGATTAAATTTAATATTAAATCTTATTAAAATAATAGAATGTTTATCTTATAGATAAACATTATATTAAAATTAATATTAAGATAATCACTTTAATATTAAATTAATAAAATACTATTAAGATAAATATAAAATTAAATTTAATATTAAACTATTACAATAATCTTATTTTTGGAATAGTTAATCTGAAATCAATTTCTCTAGTAGAGTTCTAGTAGGAGTGTAACTCTTCCATTGCTCAACAACCGAAGACCGCTCGTCGTCGGCCACCAGGACGCCGCTATTGCAGTCGCCAATACTGCAGTGTCTGCTGATGCACGTGCGACACCTTTACGACACCCCAGCCGGTTCGACTGCTGCTAGTTCGGTCCAGGTCAGTGACGACCCAATCGGTCCGGTCTAGGCATTGGTTGGATCATCGGTCTGGTTTCACATACCGGGTCCAATTTGACCGATTTTTAGGTCTTCGTCTCAATTTTGGGCTCTCAGGCCCAATTTACGATCTCAGGTCTAATTTTTAAGCTCAATTACCGATTAGACCAATTGTTTGACTTGAAAATTAATTTCCCAAAATATCATATTAATTTTAATTAATTTGATTAATTTAATTTTACTTGATCAAAATTAATTTTTTCAAAAATCACTTAGATTTTCTAAATTAATTTTTCAAGAAAATTTTGTAATCAAATTCTCTAGTTGAACAATTCTCATGACCATCTAATTTAATTGTACATCGAATAAATCGACTCAATTAAATTATTTCCAAAGTCTTAGAATATTCTTCTAATTCAAATGCAGCTCGATTGAGCTTTTGTTGAGCTAGCAGGGAGACCAATTGGACATATACAATTAGGCTCTAGTAATTGTAATTATGTCCAGAAGCATCGTTCCAGTAATTCACAATTACTTAATTATGGAGTCAGTCTACGAGAAGTACCATGATTGAAAACTCCTTATTGTAAACTCTTTACGAAAGCAATTCAACCAACTGTTTTGTCTAATGACCTTGTCATGTGTGTGTTACCTTCATATAATATCCTTGATTCCTTTGAGTTAAATCCGTTCACTCAATACAATCCTATTTTATCTCATTGTCACCTTTGTGTATTCTTAATGATTAATATGATCATTGTCAACAAAGAACAGTGATAAATTTCTCATTCACGAATGAGCAACCCATGGCCACGTTCCATATTTATGAATCCACACAATACCAATGAGAGGATATAATTAACTCTTTAATTGAGCTATGAATTCCACTGTTGCTAGTAAAGCCATGTCATACACAATTCATGTACACAACATACCAGCTATGGGCTCTATCATTTTTAGAGTATAAGCCTCCACTTATATCAAAGCACATGAGCTGCATACGCATGGTAAGTTACTAACTCAGGATTTAGGTAAATCACACCATGAACGTTACAAGTGCATTAATTCACAAACGGATTCAGAATTAATTCATCTTGGTTCCAGTCAAATGTATCATTCTAACAATGAATACATCTATGTTTCTACCTGTGGAGTCAACTACTCCAATAGCCAAGAATAGTCATCTCCCTAATTGGAAGTGTAGACGAAATAATAATCTTTCTCAGTATTTGAATAAAATGCCCACTTGGATTCTTTTACGGTATTAAAAGCTTATTTAGACTATCTACTGAAGTAAGTTACCTTTTTTGCAATGTAAATGTTCTTACAATGACACTTATCTTCAGTTTGAACTTAGACAATCAATGAGCTAATATTTGATTGTCACAATTTCGCTATGCATGCAAAATATAAAAGACAAAAATACAAAAGACATAATAGTGAAATGTGAAATTAACTTTATTTATTTATTCATCGTTCAAATAAATATAAAATAGTTACATGTTTACTACAATATGGCACATTTCCCAACAATCTGAGTTAGGACCTTAAAAAGTGATGAAAGACACTAGGCATGGGGCTTATTACGGCTACTGCAATGCAAAAAATATGCTATCAAGGTCCACCGAGACAGTCCAGTCAACTACCCCGGTGCAATCCTATATTCTTTAAGGGCTGTGTAAAAGAAAGGATGTAGTGAAAGATGGAAGGCAACCTCTAACAAGTAAAGGAGCCCTCGCTGGAATCACTCAAACATCTCTCCCGAGTGACGATCTTGAAGTGATATGCGAAGTTGGGCAATTGAATCCCATGAGCTGCCAAATAATTTACCATATTCTCCTAGGTAGTCAAGTAACTATACAATGGCGTTTTTGCTGAAGTGCTAGTTTTTTAGGGCAGGGAATTACCATTATTTGCATCCAAGGAATATACCTGGTAACCCCTCTGACTCTGAGGACCAGAACCCCTAGCCTTTCCTCCTAACATCGGTGTCATCCTAAACATAACGATATAGAAGTAAATAGAAAGAAAAGAAAAGAAAATGAAGGATTACCTAGAAACTAAAAGGTGTTCATGGAGGAAGATTAACTCTGGTAAAGGAATCAAAGGAAGAAGAAAGGTATGGAAGAAAGAAGACTATGGTTTTTAAAGAAAACTCAAACGATAAGGAATTTGAGGGGGAAAATTGATTTTAGATGAAAAAATTTCTTAAGGTCTCGATTTAAATAACCAAGCGTCCAAGGGAAACTTGAATTCAAAAAGTAATAAATTTTTTAGTTCCTCGAACCTATATTTGACACATGTTGATCAAGAGAAGGGTTTTTACTAAACCCCCTCGTTAACTAGGAAATCGAGAAGATTCGCCAAAGTAAGCCATTCGTCAAATATTTGTCAAATGGACGTAAGTTAGTGTAGAATTAGTTAAATAACTTTTGCATTGGATACATTTTAGCATCAGGTGTAAGCCTGAGACTCCGCCTGAATAATAGCAAAGATATCCTTGTACAGTTGTTTGCTATGCATGGAATAAAAATGGAACCAACATTCCAATGGGACGAGTTTAAGGTGAATTAGAGACAAAGTAAATGATGCTAAGGGATTAGGGAAGAGTTGAGGTGCCCAACTTTATGATAAAAATGAGTTATCCAATAAAGAAATAATTACCATGAGTATGCTTATAAAGCTAGTCATGAGAGGAAATTTCGTGGATGAAATCTTTTTTAAGGGTGGGGGAGTTGTCACACCCAGTTTTCTCTTATGTATCAGAATAAAAGTAAGTTAGGATCTAATTGAATGGAATGGTGAATTGGCGGGATCTACTAGGGAATTTAGAAATTTTAGTGGTTGAATTGTGGATAGTTGGATCTCAATTCTGGTTTAGTTAGAATGAAACTAACTACCTCCTAAATGGGAGATAAAATAATTAGCAATGAATGACTAAAATGGACTAAGAAGATCGTGTAAAATTTGGATATATATGTGTGGAGAGGAAAGAATTCTCCTGAATGAACTAGTAATCTCTCTTTCATCTGTAACGTCTTCTTTAGTTACTCTGAAGAAGAAGAAGAAGAAGAAATTTAAGGAAGCTTGGCATGGGGTGGTAAATGTGAGTATGGGAAGAATATAATTTGAGAAGCTGGTAAGCCCTTAAGCCTCTCTGTACTTGTGGATTAGAGGAAAGAGAAGTGAGAATTCTTGAAAATTTTCTGCATAATTATGGATTCTAGATTTTGAAGGTTTGAATACATTCAATTTAACCGATAAATAGTTGTCATGCTTAGCTGCCAGGACGAAGGAGACTCTAGCATTTGGACAAGCTAATTTGACATGGATAAGAGAAGTAATGTGAGTTTTTGTACTCTCTTTTTTCCCCTTAGATGATGTTTGTTGTGCTATTGACATGTTCAGTTTAGATGATTATTCTGGTTGTATTTTGAAATCTATAGTTGTACTTGATTTCAGTGATTAAGCAAATCAAGCATGTATAAGGCTATGAAAAGAAATGACTGATTGCTTGTATACTCTCTGTATGTGAAATTTGTTGGTGTATTGTCATATTAGAATATGGCAAACCACCATAAAGTGTCAGTTTTTTGAATGTTATGCAAGAAATACATGATTACATCGTATGAGGAGTATAGAGGCAACTTACCTTGATGGGGTAGATGAAGTTAGAAATAATTGACGGAATGGATGGATTGATAAGGGGATTTAAGGGAGTGTAGCAGTATTGCGTAATGGTGTCGACTGGCTTGTTAGAGCGACATCATGACGATGGTATATTGACTCTATGGGGCGACACCACAATGGTGGTTACCGATTGTTCCTTCGGGGTAACAGCTTGGAAGAGGTTTATTGAGTGCTCGGAATCAAGAGTTTGCCTCGACAATAAACATAGGTTCATATGGTGTAAGACCATAACTCGACTATGGCAATATATAGAGTCTACCAGGACATTAAATATGGGTTCATACTGTGTAAGACCATAGTTGGGCTATGGCAACAGATAAAGTCCACTAGGATGGTGAACTAGAAAGCTGACAGGGCAAGAAAAGAGAGATTATTGTATGACTCGCTCGTTGATTAGCATGATCGGATGAATACGATGTGTTTGAAAACATGGGTAAACAGGAAAGGAAAAGAAATAACCAAACTACGAAGACAAGAAAAGCTTGTAAAAGTGTGTGAGAATGTGGGTAAGCCTAATAATAAGAGAATCTACCAAATTTAAATGGAGAAAGGAATTGGTATATGTGATCTTAACAAGGTAGAGGAGATAGAAGGGATATCTTATTCGAGGTATGAAGTAATCCACTGGTATAAGTTCGTCGGTGTTTGGTGAGTAAACTAGCATTTGGGGTGATAATGAGATGATCAAGTGGAATCTAAACCTAAGGGTCTGGGGGTACAAGACAGCCAAAGACGGGAAAGTCTACCAGGGTTCACTTTGAAGCGATGATTGCCCAAACGGTCTGATTGGTAAAGTCCACTAGAGATCTATAGAGAAAAAGGATGTATGACTACGCCATTGTAATGCAAGATAGTCCACATGGGCTATCAGATGTGGAAGTCCGCCAAGGGTTACCTTGGGTGGATCGTTCGTCAAGAAGTAGCAGAAGAGAGAGTTTGTTGAGAGCTATCTATTAAATTCAATTTCATAAAAGATTGGACTAAGGAGGACCAATATCTTAGGGCTACATTGTGAGGTACGAATCCTCTAGGAAAATAGGGCGTCTATTAAGAAAACTTATCATCATGTTTAAAACTATAAATTAGGGCAAGAGAAAGTGTCCTCCCTTTAAGATGAACTATGATAAGGGTAAATAAAAATTAGTCATTCATAAGAGTAAGGTGGAAAATCCTAATTTTAGTCTAGTATGGGATGAACGGATCAGGGTAAGGATCTGAAGTTGAGGTGAGCATAATTGAAACACAACCAGTGGTAGTCAACAAACTATATATCCCATAGACATTAAAATAATAATTTACTCATCAAAATTGTGGTTCTGAAACCACTATTCTAATTTCACTGAAAACAGGCTGTTACAGCCCCTCAGGTCAATAAAAGACTAAAACCACACTTTTTTATTGAATGTAAATAAAACTATGAAAACTTAGTTAAAACATAATAAAAGTGCTTGTATTAAAGCTCATTAAGTGTGAAAACAAGTTTAATCTGCTACACCGAATTATAGCGGATCAAACTCCCCACACTTAAGTCGTTGCTTGTCCTCAAGCAAGACAAACAAAAGATATCAAATTAAAAGATGACCTTTGAGAAAATATAGTAAAAATGTTGGTTTCAAAGTACATAACTAGGCATTTAATATTTATACATAATCTTGACATGATACATAGTTGACTTACAACTCTTGATATTAAACACTTAATTTCAGTATATTACAAAACATACAAACATTAAGGTTTTCAAATGTATGGATCCATCAATAAATTATATAGGTAATTTGATTATCCAAACAGTCGTACATGTGATTATTAAATTTGATGTTAATTCGTGAAGAAGCCTATCTAGGTCGCATAGGGCTTTTCGGCTTGTAACATTTTGAGGCTTAGGATAGGTATGAAATTCAAGAATGGTAAGCATCAAAATGGTTTCAAGCATGAAAATAGTTTGGCACATCGTACTGTTCCCTATTCTTCCCCTTTTAGTGATGCTTACCCACTCATCACCTTATTTCTCATTCTCTTACCTTCCTTATTTCTCCACATAAGAAATCACAACATAATACAACAACTATGGCTAGCTTACGAGTTTTTGAGCATTAATGAATGAGTTTTCCTATTTTCATGACTTTGTCACCTTTTTCTTTTTTAATACATCTCACTTGTAAACGTTTTTGCTTTTCAAGTACTTTTTCTACTCATTTTGACTTTCATTTTGAAAGTTTCTTTTATTTCACACTTTATAGGCTAACCTATAATTACTATATCACATCCATATTTCCTATTTCACTTTTTTTTTACAAAATCTATCGTGATGTATCTACTTAGCCCTCAGTACGTATGGCCAGACATTTATAGTCATGTTTTTTAGGACCAAAGAGAAATGGCAAATACAAATTAATTTTTTTGGCTCGGGTTTTGCATGAAGGTTCATCAAGAAGTATTTTCTGGCTCAAATATAGGTACTAAAGATGATTAAATAGGGTTAGCTTTTTAGCTCTGGATGTTTTCCAAAAAATGCCTTAGGTCATCCCTAGGTATCTCAATATTCACAAATTTAATCAACCGAAAATCACAAATTCAATAATCTATCATACATACTAGCATGCTCGTTTGCCTGTATTCTCTATATCATTTGGTATATTCAATTGCTCAATGCCTATTTATAGTGTAATATATAGATTTTAGTAGTCTAATAATAAAAAAATTAAAATCATTTACTATCATGCCAAATTTATAGTGAATACAATCAACCTATATACATGCTCTTAACCACTCACTTGTATTTCTACAAACTTAAGCACACGATTGACACTAAAAATTAAAAGAAAAACATAAAAATTGTAACAAATTTTCTATGTTACCCCTACACTTTAGATTACACGTTGTCTTCAATGTGTAGTTTTGAAAAATAAAGAAAGAAGTTACTCACTTGATCGTAGTAGTTTTACCGGTTAATTATGGGTACTTCATCCTTTGTTTGTTCTAAGCTATAATTGGCTGTGTTTCTTTCATATGGGGATTTTATACAAAAAATTATAAAAATATACTTGTATAATTCTAATATTACTATAATTATTACTAATTACAATATCCTTAAAAAATCAATTAACTTTCCTAAAATAAAATAAAACGAACATAAATTTTCCTAATGTATATATGTACTGTAATTTTTTTAAGAGATTTATTCATCTTCCTCATGAAGCCTTCCTTTTCTCCTTTCTTCCTTTTGTTTTCTCTATAGTATTACAAATTGCTTGTACAAATCGTCTCCTACTAATTTCTTTGGAGGGTTCATCTTTTTATCTAACCGCTCTATAGGTATTCCTGCTCTTTTACACAACTCCGTTATAAGGTGTGGAAAAATGTCCCTTTTGCTTGATTTCTTACACACTCGATTATATTTCTATATATCCAAGTACCAATACATGTTTGTTTCCTTTGCAAGATTGTATGTACTAGAATGGCTTGTATCGGGCTGATATCGGAGAGGTCTGCCATGGGCCAAATTCTTGAACGTACAAACTTCATCCATAATTTTTCTCTTAGAGTCATTAGCGCTTGACTGAGTGTCTCAGGTATCTCTATTCCTGTTTGATGTGTCCATACTTCTTTCCTTTTTGTTAAAAACCTCAAAACCTCTTCCATGTCTACATTTTTAAACTCTTTGAGATCTGTTTTGTACAAGTAATCAAAGTAACAATAAGAAGCATCATAAAACTGACAAATACTTCTCTTAATTACCAGAACGTTGACCCCTCTGACTTTAACATATGTTCACAACTCATAGTACGGTGTTTTCATTTTTTTCTTTTAGTGCAAGATAAAATTCTTGCACAACAAGTATTATTGTTTGCTTTTAAGGTGGCAGCAAGATGTTATTCCATTCTCTTTCTATTACAATTTTCCACACCCCTTTACAATTTCTCATCAACAGGTCAAACCCTTAAAGTATAGGGTTGCAACTGTTGTAGATATTTTTCTATGCTGTTTTTTCGAAATTCAAAAGATGGATTCATGATTTTTATACAAGAATTCTTTAATTGCCCAATATGCTTTCTTCTCTAATTCAATCAACAAGTGACAATTTTTTGTAAACTAATTTATAAGGAGACATACCTAACAGAGTTTTGTTTGCAGTTCTGTAGGCCCATAGTGTATTGTCTAGTCTTACTGCCCAATCTTTCCTACTTGTATTTACCATTTTTCCCAAAATTCGCTTAATCTCTCAGTTAGACACCTCTGCTTGGCCATTAGCTTGTGGATGATACACTTTTTTCATCTGGTGTCTCACACTGTATTTGGCTAAAATGGCTTCAAACTGTTTGCTGCAAAAATGAGATCCTTCATCACTTACCAACACACGGGGTGTTCCAAATCTGGCAAAGATTTTTTTTTCAGGAATCTAACTACTGCTTTTGTGTCATTTGTAGGTAATGCCACTACTTCAACCCACTTAAACACATCATCAATGACTAGCAAGAAGTATTTGTTCCCAAAAGAACTTGGAAAGGGTCTCATGAAGTCAATTCCCCAGACATCAAATACTACTACTTCAAGTATCCCTATTTATGGCATTTCATCTCTTTTTGATATACTTCCAGTTCTTTGACATCTATCGCATCCTTGTACGAATTCATGAGCATCTTTGTTCATAGTCGGCCAATAAAATCCTAATTGCAATATTTTTTGAGCTATTCTTTTTCCACCGAAGTGCCTCCTACATGGCGATGTATGACAACCTTGCAGAACATCTTTTATCTTTTCTTCTGCTACACATCTTCCAACTAACTAATCTGTGCATTGTCGAAATATGTATGGATCTTCCTAAATGTAAATTTTCAATTCATGCATGATCTTCTTCTTTTATTGCCATGATACTTTTGGTGGAAACACACCTTTAGTGATGTAGTTCATATAATCTGCATACCATGGTATGTTGTTATTCCTAAACCTAGCCTGATGGATGTCTACCCTGAATAATTGCTCATCAATAAAGGTGTCATTGATTTCTTCAAAGTTTTGCTACTCTAAATCATTTTCTATTCTAGATAAATAGTCTATGATTTTTTATAACTTCGATATTTGCCTTGTCCACTTCCAAACTTTTTCTCAATATTTGATGTCCTAACACTAATTATTCTTTCACCATGAAGTGTCATTTTCCCTAATTAAGTATCAGATTGGTTTCTTCACATCTTTGTAAAACTTTCTCAATGTTATTTAAACATTCCCGAAAAAAATCTTCGTAAACTGAGAAATCATCCATGAATACATCTAAGCCCTTTTTCCAACATATCAACAAAAATAACAATCATACATCTCATAAAGGTCATTGGGGCATTATATAATCCAAATGACATTCGTTTAAAAGTATATGTTCCAAAAAGACATGTAAATGTGGTTTTTTCTTGATCATTGGGATGTATAGGAATTTGATGATATTCGAAATATCCATCAAGGAAACAATAATAGTCTTTTCCAGTCAATTTATCTAGCATTTGACCAATGAAAGGAAGTGGAAAATGACCTTTTTTCATTGCATTATTTAATTTATGGTAGTCAATACACACTTGCCAACCAGCGACTGTTCGTGATGGAATTAACTCATTCTTATCATTCTCAACCACCGTTAACCCCTTTTCTTTGGAAGGCATTGTGTGGGACTTACCTATTCACTGTCATAAATTGCGTACAAAATACCTACTTCCAACCATTTTATCATTTCTTTTTTTACCACTTCTTTCATAGCCAGGTTTAATCGACTCTGTGCATCTACCAATGACTTTTTCTTTTCTTCCTATATGATCTTATGCTGACACAGCAGCACATGATCGATTCCCTTAATATTAGTAATAGTCCATCCGATGACTTTTTTGTGTTTATTTAAAACACTGAATAATACCTCTTTCCATTTAGAACTTAACCCAACAACCATAATTACAGGTAAAGTGTTTTGCTCTCTTAAATATCCATACTTTAAATACTTTGGTAATGGTTTTAATTCTAACTCAAGAGGTTTAACAATGGATGGTACCATTTTTGTTGCATTCGAAATTAGTTGTTTTGATTGTTCCTTGCTTTGCCACCACCATTCAAGTTGAAGAACTATCTGATTCTTTTCCTGTTCTGCATCATCCAAATTTTCTTCTTCTAATTCATATTCATCGTGTTCGGCCAAAATTGTTGTGATTAATTTCAATTTATTGCATTTTTACTCTTCTAGTATAAGTTCTACCAACTCCACACCTTTCAATTCCTAATGTATCCCCCAAATAAATTCATTCTCACAGAATTTTTCCAATAGTTCCATGTCTTCCTTTCTCGTTTTCTTCCAAATACTTTCCCTAGTTATAAAGTCAAATTTCTACCTGTTATAACTATTTAACCAGTCATAGAAATGTTGGATTTGAATTGCAAAATGTATACCTCCACCCAATACTGCCCTAAGAATTGTTTTGAATCGTTCCCAAGCTTTCCCTAATGTTTCGGTAATATACTGTTTAAACTGAAATAATTTCTCATAAGTGTTGATTACCTGAATCATAGGAGAACCTTGCAAAGGAATAACTACACAAAATTAGTCCATGTAGTGATAGTATCGAGTGACAGTGCATCTAACCAAGCCTTCACTTTTCCATCTAGTGCGAATGGAATTAGTAATAATTTAATAGCTTCTGCCGGGACACCCGCGTACGTAACGGTACTACTTATGTGTTTGAATTGTCAAAGGAAGGCTATAAAATCCTCTTTTCTATAATCATTAAATAAGACATTATGAGAAATCCATGTTAATAATGAATGATTTAATTCAAAGTGAGGACTATGAATAATAGGGCGAGTAATACTAGATTGCAACCAGTCCATGTCAAAAAAATATTCCTAACACTTGCATTATGTTATTAATGGCTACTTATCAGATTGCAAACAACAGATTTATCTCCTATATCACTAGAATGATATAACCATTGGTCTTCTCGGATAAGTGAGTATATTTATGAATATTTTCTTACACCATAAAATTAGAAAAGAATAAAGAAATGCTAATATATCAATCATATCTATGATTCATTAATTTCCTAATTATTCTATAAAAATGCAAAAATTAAAATTAATCTAATGATGTTGCCTCCCAGGGAATGGTGCTAACAACTTAATCGCTTCCAGATGTACCAACGTCCAGAGTAAGAAACTTGCACAAATGATATGAAATAAGCGGTATCAACAAGTATACGAGTCAGGTTATAATATAGTTACAAAGAAGTAAATAAGTACTCTAAGGATCGTACCCAAGGGAGGCGAGTGCTAAATTAATCCTAATCTAAACAAAAATAGATCTAATTAATACTTTAAATAAATTATATTATGAACAAACACAAAGAGAGGTTTTTGGGGGGTTTTATAACAATAAAGAAAATAATATAAATAAAGAGACTTTAGGAAACAAATTATGTAAACTGAATAAGATCTAAGCATGGGCGATTAGCTTGCTTTGGTAATCATAACAAACTGTTACTTAAAGCTTCTAGTCAATCAACTAGTCGTCACCCTAGCAGGATCTCTCGATCTTCCACTAAAATGACGAGTCGGTAAGAACTACTTATCTGTTGACCTCACAGTCCAGATCGATTCGAGGCTAAGGTATTCACGAATAGATTATACCAATTTTGGGCTAATTCTAACCTAAATGACTTCCTAGGGTTGTCAATCCCAAGGTTTAAGTTCTTTCTCTCTAAAACAGCCGACTTACTAAGAAAACCCTACACAACAATTAATAAGTCATACCTCCCTTCGCTAATCCCCCATAAGAGGATTCGTTTCTCATGGATTTCATAAACACAAAAAACTTGATACTAAAAATAAACATGAATAATGAATCAAGAGAAAAGATTTAAGAGAATCTCGAATTGTATTGAATGAAGTGTAGAATCCACAAAGAGTTGATTGAGTCTACAAATCAAATCTCCCAACAAACATAAAATAAAAACTAGAAATAACCTAAAACCTAAGAAAAGGAAAAAAAACTAAAAACTGAAATTACAAAGAAATTTCACAAGTGTCAAAAACTGTCTCTAACAAGTGTTAAATGAGTCTATTTATAGATTTAAGGTTGACATCATCCTCAACCCTGGGTCAAATGACGCTCTCGTATTAAATATTTGATTGTGTAGATCAAAATGCCCTAGCTCGCAAGTGTTTTCTCGTACAGGATTGATGTCGCGAAACCCTAGTGCCTATATCGCAACATTGAAGATAGTATGCTCAACTTCAGGGTGACTTCAGGGGTGTGTCACACCATCTCTTGGCTGTGTTGTGACACTGAAGACAGTCTTAGAATTCTTGTACTCTACTCCTTATGTTGCGACATCAAACTTCCCGTGTTGCAACACAATGACCAAAATTGAGTTTGTATGCCCACTAATGATCTCTTGCACACTTTTTATTGAATGTAAATGAAACTATGAAAACTTAGTTTAAACATAATAAAATTGCTTATATTCAAGCTCCTCAAGTGCAAAAACTAGTTTAATCTGTTACACCGATTTACCGAAGATCAGTTCACAGTATTCATCTAACTTCTACCTTAGTACCAACTCACTAGTAATTACTAATGAACCCTAGGTTACCCTTTAAGTTATTTACGTGTTTCTCGTTTTGCATGCATAGATGTTAGGATAGACGTTGGAAGGGATGTTGGAATAGTGTGTAAATCCTTCAGAACGGTTCAAATATGCTATCAATAATATTATGTATGATTTCTCTTTGGAACTCACTAAGTTTGTATGAACTTACTTTGTTACATTTCCTTTCTTAGGCTTGCTAATTGAAGGAATACTTTGTTGGAAGGACTATGCCAGAGTGCTACTACTATTGTGAGTTGATAGCTTTGTTTCATAACATTCATGACTTGTGGGGGTGGCGCATAGGTGTATTTGGAAATGATTTGTATAAAGAAATTTTGTTTTGAAAAAAAAAACTTAGTTTTTATGAGATTTCTATGAAGTATCAATGCTTTGTTTTAAATTAATATATTTTGTGTAATGAAGTTATTATATATGAACTTATATGCCATATAGCTTGTACATTATTTTTAAATTGTTGATGCTTTTTATTCAAATTGTGGTAAAGTAACAACTAATATATTTTTTATATTTATAACTTTCTGAGAATTATATATAGCCTTAGCCAAAATGTTTTAAAGTTAATTTGATTTTAAGTAGCGACACACCATACTCGGATCTTAATATAGGGTTGGGTTTGACGTGTTACAAAATTAGAAAGAAAGGAAAAGGAGACAAGTGTTTTCCAGATAGTATGTGTTTTCTATTCTATGTGAAAAATGAGGAAACCAACCCTCTATTTATACTAGAAATAGAGGGAAAAAATGGTAAATAGGCAGGGAAAAAGAGTAAAAAACGCATGAACAGTTGCTGTCCCACTATTTTCGCGCCCAATAGCCTAAAATATATCAGCTCCAGATTTTTCAAAACAGTAAAACTAGAAAAAATAAAATTTTTTAAAGATATTTTTTCCAGAAAAATAATAAAAATTTTGTCCAAAAAGATATACAGTTGTACGTGTCAAAGAAACAGATACGAACAAGAACAAACAGGCGACGGCGACGGCAACGGGCGTGTGTGATAGGCCTATAACCCAATTACTCAATGAAAGCTAGAAGTAAAGCTATATAAAAACTCTCTTGATAGCTTGTACTTAACCAATGTGGGATATACCCACTAACAACAACCCTTTACATTACTAACAATCCTTCACTAATGCAAAGTAATTTGGAGATTTTGTAAACATGAGAAAAAGTAGAGTTTTTTAAGTTAAAACGGAAGAGCAACAGTGAAATTAGTTGCATAAGCATTAGTATCTTGTGGATTTTGGACTAGTACATAGTGAAATAAGTTATTCTTCTCTTTAACAAGTAAACGAATCTTGAACTTGTTAAGATAGGAGTTAACTTATGGAACACAACTAATCTCAGATCCAATTGATGTTCAGTGATAACTCAACAAGTTTTAGCCAATGTACCTCGCGATGCTGGTTAGTGCTCTAGAAAAACTGCCCAAAATGTTTTTCATAGAAGGTGGCTAGTCCTTCACACTTACGTAGTTGATTTCATAAAGTCTATCTCAATATAGACCACCCAAATCAGGGCTATGAAATTATTA
Organism: Gossypium hirsutum; assembly: GCF_007990345.1. Taxonomy (NCBI): domain Eukaryota; kingdom Viridiplantae; phylum Streptophyta; class Magnoliopsida; order Malvales; family Malvaceae; genus Gossypium; species Gossypium hirsutum. The sequence goes on along the minus strand of NC_053445.1, from coordinate 30,839,512 downwards.
AGAGCTTTCATTAAGCTCATTAAGAGTAATAAACTCAACCTCTCAAGTCGGTGAATTCATCAAGTTCGTCTCAATAGGACCACCTAATTTCTAGGCTTTGAATTCATTAAGAGTAACAACTCATCCTTACACATGTACATCATTCACCATAAGGATAGGTAAAATGTACACTATGAGTTTTTCCATGATTTCGTTTGACCACATTGAACTTAAAAACTAAATTGGGTATCCAATATGGATTCCTCAACCATTGGGTTTAAGACTTATCCCCCTCGACGAACCAAGAACATTTTCCTACTTAACCCTTTGGTTAGTGGATCAGCTAGGTTCCTTTCAGACCTCACGTACTCTAAAGCGAATACTCCATTCTTTATTAAATGTCTCACAGATTCATGTCTTATTCAATTATTATTTTCTTACCATTGTAAGATTGACTCTTAGCAACACGAATTGTGGCTTGCAAGTTACGTAATAAAGATATGGGAGGTACTGGTTTTTCCCATAAAGGAATCTCTACAAGTAGATTCCTAAACCACTCGGCTTCTTGCCTGGCTAAGTCAAGGGATATAAACTCTGACTCCCTCGTGGAGTGAGCAATACAGGTCTGTTTAGCATACTTTTATGAAATGGTTGCTTCAACCAAAGTAAAGGCAAACCCACTTATAGAGCTTACCTCATCATAAGGAGTTCTCACAAGGATTACATCAAAACGATTAAACTTTTTTAACACTTTTATTTATATAATGAGATTGGTTTGATGACAATCCCTTTTCTGATTTTGTAACCTTAACTCCTAAGATTACATCTACCTCTCCCAAATCACTCATTTTGAATCTGTTAGATAAGAAATTCTTGGCTTTATTAGTGACTTCTATATTGGAACTAAAAATTAACATGTCATCTACATATAGACTTATGATGACACAATCAAAACCAAACATTTTAGAATACACACATGCATCCTCACCATTAATTATAAAACTGAAACTGAGAATAGTCTTATGAAATTTCTCATACCATCATTTTGGAGCTTGCTTGAGATCGTATAGAGATTTTTTTGAGTGTGCAAGGTTTATATTCCATACTAGGTGCCACAAATCCTAGAGGTTGCTCTATATAGATCTCCTCATCCAAATCACTATTCAGGAAAGCTAGCTTTACATCCATATGATTTACCAACAAATTATGAATGGAAGTTAAAGCAAATAAAACACGAATGGTAGAGATCTTAGTCACATGAGAGTATGTATCAAAATAATCTATTTTAAATTTCTGAGTAAACTCTTTATCACTAGTCTTGCCTTATACTTTTGTATTGACCCATTTGGTCTAAGTGTCTTTCTAAAGACCCATTTATTACTAATAAGTTTAAAACCTTTAGTCAATTGTACTAATTCCCCAGTGTGATTAAACATAATGGATTCAAGCTCATTATTAATAGCATCTCTAAAAAACTAGCATCTATTGAATTTATCGCTTCATCATAGGTATTTGGATCCTTATCTATTAAAAATTCATGAGCAATAGAATCATTTGTTAACTCTAAATCATTAACTTCAGTTATAAAAAAAGTAAGAAAATCAAATCCGAAACTAGTGGTTGTCCTTTGTCTTTTATTTCTCCTAGGATCCACATCATCATTAAGAATATCACTATTATGTGTACTAGAAGAAGAAACATGCTCGTCTATCTATGTATCAGGATTTATATCTGATTTCTTTAAAAGGAAAATAATTTCAAAGAAAACAACATCTCAAGATTCACATATGGAAGAATCATGCAAAGACATAAATCTATATGCAACACTGTTCAGAGCATAACCAACAAAAACAACATCAACAATTTTAGATCCAATAGTGTTCTATTTAAAAGCAGGTAAGCCTTCTTTTTCTAGGCACTCCTATACTTTCAAGTATTCGTTTCTAAATTGTTGGAAAATAAGCTACTGCAAAACAAACCTGTTAGCATTGACTAGAGAATTAAGAAATTAGAAATTTACTGCGCCATGGTAAACCACCTGCCTTAGTAATGAATTTTCTCTGATTAGTGTAATCGTGTAGTGGACGTCGTCCCTTGAGGTTAACACAGTGCTTCGGTATTCGTACACCCGAATAAGGAAGATGGACTCGATTGGTGTTGCTCTTCTCAGGGAAATTACAGTAGGATCAATTACCAGGAAAGTTTGAAGGGGTCACGGTCGATCCCGCTTAAAATCCAAACTCCTAGACATAATTTTTCTCTAAAGTGATTTAGAGAGAAACTGACAAAGTTTATAAGGAAATCGGAAAGAAAGGAATAGGAGAAAAGTGTTTTTCAGAGAGCGTTGTGTTTGCTGTTTTGTGTGAAAAATAGGAAATCAACCCCCTATTTATATTGGAAACGAAAGGGCAAAACAATAAAGAGGCAGGGGCAAAAGAGTAAAAAATGCAGGAACTGTTTTGAAACTATCCCACTATTTCTGTGTCCAATAGCCAAAAATATATTAGTTCTAAATTTTTTGGAATAGTAAAAATGGAAAAAAAATTGTTTAAATATATTATTTTTTGAAAAAAAATAAAACTTTTATCCAAAAAAATACACAACACGAGCAAATAATGACATGTGTGTGTTATAGGCCTAAGGCTCAGTTACTTAATAAGAGCAAGAAGTAAAACTATATAAAAACTCTTTTAATAATTTGTACTTAACTAATATGAGATATACCCACTTATAACAACAACCCTTTACATTACCAACAATTCATACTTCAACTTCACACCTATTTTCCTTCTGAATTTGGTTTAGTTTTGTAGGATTGTTTGTCATTGAAGTTACAATTTCAACATTTGTCTTTTCAATGGACTAGAATGATTGCTAATAAGGTAACTCACCCGTTGATGTAAGTAGTTTTATCTTATGTAAGTCGTGTTATATTTGATAGTAAGTACCAAGCGTATAGAGTAAGTTCATCGACTTGGGTTTTAACTGAGCCTTCTCTTCTTTGATATTTTCCAGTTTTTATCTTGGTTTTATTAATATATGATTTTTATCCTTTTAAAAAATAGTTACATACGTTTGCATTGGATCCAAATTTTAAATATATTAATTTAAAATTAAATGATAAAATAAAAATGATATTAAAAATAATGTTATTACTAAGCTAGGGTAAATTAAACGAAGTAACATTAAAGTTTCTCAAATAAATATAAAAACACATTTTAAAAATTTATAAATGATTTTTAAATAATCTTTTAAAATAATACTGATAATATGGACACTTAAGCATGGATTTTGGTGATATAATAATCATATATTTTATTATTTTATTTTTGACATAATAAATTTTGAGTTTTTCATTTGAATTGTTTTATTAGAGTAACAGAACTTTCTTGAAAAGTTTCTTTATTATTAAAAGGCATAGACTGTGGAGTAAGGTTAGTACCATGGGACACATATTTTTATGAAAAAAATATCGTGCTTATATCAGACTCAATAATGTCATTTTCGCTATTTTGATTTTTTTTTCTCGTTGTTTTTTAAAGAAAAAATTGAAAGCTGTAAGAAAAGTGTTTTCACGCCTCAAGTATTTATATAAAGTTTTCTAATTTTCTTACTTAAAACTCAAGTATTCTTACGTTATTCATCCGACTTAATAAAATCAATTCACATGACATTTTTAATTCAGGCGAATTACCTTTCATTAAAAAATATTTATTTAAATTTAATTATAAAAGTACCAATTTTAACCCCCAAAAAAAAGGACTATGAACCCATTTTAAATAAGGAAAGGAATTCAAATTGTGATTGAAGACATAAACATCTCTAGTATCAAATGCTTAGGTTTTTTGGTATAAGCACAGGTGTTATAATTCATTTTATGGTCTACTTGTTGGTATCAAATATCTAATTTTTTTAGTAAAATAGATTATATGTTCCTATACTCTTCAAAAACTTAAAATTTTAGTCTTTTTATTTTTATTTTTAGAAATTTAAGTCATTTACTTTTCAGATTTTAAAATTCATGACCAAATGTTAAATTAAAAATTAAATATTTAAAAAGTACAAGTAGAGGGGACATATTATAAATTTGTTCATTTTTACTGCGACGTGATTGTAGTAAATTTGAGGTTGTCCCATGACTTGTTTACTATGTAGCGTAGAATTTAGAAGCAAAAATGGATAATAGGGGAAGTTTTCAGTTAAGAAATCAAAGAAATACCGAAGAAATGGGTAAAGGCTTGGTGAAGTAAATTTTAGCATGCCTAATTAACCCCCAAAATAAATAACAGTCATTTGTTATAGACATATGAAAAATAGGGTATAAATTTATATTATGAAATATTGATACGACCCGAGGAATACATGGATATTAATCAAGTTTAATAAAATGGCGCCTGGGCAGCAATTAAAAACCAATGGATCATCGCAATTTTCGTGTTGACTAAACCCCAAAACTCATCTATATATAACTAAGTTTTGACACCCCAAAACTCCCATTTTCTTTGCTATTTCACAACGTTTTTTCCCTGTTCCTTTTTAAATATTAAATACACCCAAAGTAAAGAAAACAATAAACAGTAAATTTGTTTTCAACAAAGTAAAATCGTCTTTTGTTTTGTTCACTTTCAAACATATTTGTCTTTTTCATCTTCATTTTTTTAGGGTGTAATTCCGATATAACAAAGCACAATATTTGCCATTACTTCAAAGGAACTTTTGATCAAGTTCTTTGAAAGAAGCAAACCATGTCGCACGACACGATTCATTCATCCGAGCAGCTTTCCATTGTAATTCTTCGACTTTCTTAATGTTTACAAATAATTCCTTTTATTTTAATTTTTAATATTTATAGTTTTAAACCTAAATTCTCTTTAGATAGACAAAATTAGATTCAAACCCATGATGATACGAAAATATGAACAACTTGCATTAACATTTTAAATAGAAGAATTGTAAAAGTTAGGGTTTGATTGCCACCTCTTAAGAATGATTGACGAACCCATAGTTGATAATTAATCTTGAGCCTGTAGAATTAATTATTGTATAAGCTATACCTAATTATAAATTTAAATTTCAGTTCAGTTGATTTATGTAATCATTTTAAGAGGCGGTAATTGAAAAGTGACTATTATCAAGCATTACATATGTTGCACAAGAATTGTTTAAGTTATCATAACATGTTCTCAAGATTTATCTTAACATGGGGCTTCATTGGGTCAATTTCTTACAGGATGATATATCGAGTCCAACCAACGTTCCGTTTTTATATTTTTCCGATGCCGATCTTTTCTCAGCAGCCTTACAAAACTCTGAGGTTACTTCTAATTGTTGTTACAAAGATCACAACTCTTCGTTTGGCAATAATCTTACTATACCACTAGATATTGAACAACTCAACAATGGACACCATGACAATACAGGAAATACTAACCCAATTGCCCCTACAACCACCAGCACGACCACCACCACCACCACCACCACCACCACCACCACCGCGACATCCTCCGCTAACTACAACATCACCGCCACCGACAATCTTTCCGTAATATTTGATTCACCGGACGAAATCGAAGATGATATTTCAGCTTCCATAGACTTTTCTCAATCTCCTTTTTCCATCCCTCAATTTCTAGCTCAACAAGATCAAATCGATCATCTATCTTTAGTTCAATCCCAAAACCAGTTATGTGAAACTACTGCAGACCTTGTTGGACCACTTTCGGGGCCCCCATTTACGCATGTTTTCGAAGAAGATTGTTTGTCTACTGTGCCTTCTTTAAACCCTTCATCTCCTTCCTGCTCATTTTTTGGTGCTTCAACAATGGCTAATTTCATGCCTGCGTTATCAGTTGATAGTTCTGGGATTTTCACTGGGAGCTTTCTTATGGGGTCTGAATCGCAAGCTCAAAACTTGGAATTTCAAGGTGATAATGGTGGACTTTTCTGCCCAGATTCAGTGCAATGCATATTTAACCCTGGAGACATACAGGTGCTTAGCTTTCAATTTTGGATAAAAATATCATGTAGGCACTTTTATTAAGAATTAGATAGCATTTTGTTATTTTAATAAAAAATAGTAAATTAGCTTTTATATATTAGATCAAAAAATAAACTAAAATTTTCTCTTAAAAAATTCATTCATTTCTGTCATTAAAAACTAGTATACCTATCGGAATAATCAAATAGGTATGCACCTTATGTTGACGTATATGAATCAATTTTTAATAATAGAAATGAATAAAAATTATAAGAGAAAAATCAATTTACTCTTTAATTTAACGTGTATGAACTAATTTATTTATTTAAATAAAAAGGACAAAATATAATTCAACTCTTAATAAAAAATCTTAGGTAAAAAATCTTAGGTAGTACATTATGAAAAAACATCATAATGACAATCTTATTTTATTGTTGTGAAAGACCCTTCGAAGTGAGAACCAACAACTAATGGGAGGCGTTGTGGGCTCGGCTCCATTGGCATCAGAGATGTCGAGTTTGGAAGACTCAAGTCGTAACAAAGTTGGAAAACTTTCGGTTCAACAAAGAAAAGAGAAGATCCAGAGGTACATGAAGAAAAGGAAAGAGAGGAACTTCAGCAAAAAAATCAAGGTTATTTCTTTTAATCCATCTCAATCAATATATATATATATAGACTATGTTTTTGGATTCATGTGTTGAATGTTGATACATGTTTGGTACAAAGTATATTATTATTTTTTAAATGATGTGGAAAATGGAGTGGACACTTGTACTAGACACATATTATTTTAGGGTTAAATCATTATATTGGATTTGAACATGACAATTACTTTCATATTTAGATGTAAATTTTTTTGTCCAAGTTAATCCTTGAACTTGATAATTGTTCCTATATTAGAGCTTGAGCTAGGTGATTGTTCCAAAGTTGGAGCCCGAAATTTTTTTGTCCAACTTAGTCCATGAATTTGACAATTGTTCTCACATTACGGCTTGAACTTTAGGGTTTTTAAAAAAATATTGAGAATTAAATTGACTTGGACAAATAAAAATTAGGTTCCAATGTAATAATAATTTTCAAGTTCAAGAATTAACTTGAATAAAAAGAAAGTTCAGGCCCCCAAGTGAAAATAATTGCCAAGTTTAAGATCAAAAAGTGATTTAACCCATTATTTTAATTCCCAAAAGCTCATTCTTTTAAAAAAATATTTTATAGGTATTTATGTTTTTTACATTTTAATAAATTAAAAAAAAAAGAAATTTAAGCTCAAGACAGTATAACCTTCATCATTTTAATCAAAGCCATATAAGATTTTTAGGACAATTTCTTCTAAATTAGTTAGATATTATTTTCACTCATATGGTGGATGTATGATAATCTTGTATATAAAAATTAGTTGGCATATTAAAATACTAATATTACAATAAAATCTGCAGTACGCTTGTCGAAAAACCCTAGCTGACAGCCGACCACGTGTGCGAGGAAGATTTGCGAAGAATGATGATTGTGGTGGGACCCCTAGGCAAGCTTATAGCAATCACGAAGAAGATGATGTAAGTTCCTTGTTTTTTCCTTGCAACATTGCAAGCTTTTCTCCCTTACAACATGTATTGATACTTTTGCTTTCATTTCCCTGTAGGTTGTGGTGAAAGAAAAGGAAGAAATGGTCGATTCCTCAGATATATTTGCTGATATTAGTGGAGTGAACAGTTTGAAATACAATTACTCAATCCAATCTTGGCTTTGAATAGGTTTCATTAAACAATTTTGTAGCACCAGTGTTCTAAGTTAGCTTTTTAATAAAGAAGACAAAATTGGGTCCTATGGTATACAAATGATCAAAGTTAGAATGTTATAGTTAGTGAATAAAAATGTAATTTCTGTAGATATGTAAGTATCAATTTCAATTGGATACAATCCTAAACTAGTGGTGGAAGATTAGTTTCTTAAAAAAAAAAAAACATTTTTGGCAGATTATGTCCTTTAGATAAATACATTCTCACTGGCTTGCCCAAGGGCCATTTTACTCATCTAATTTGATAAATACATTCTATACAGATTGGATTTTGGTCCATAGTGTTGTTTAAAAATAAATATACATTATTTAAGTTTAGTTATAATTATATAAATAAATTTAATTATAAAATATGTCATTATGAATGCTATTAAGTGAATGTTCAACCTTTCACCTTTCATCTTCTTGTAACCCCTTTCTTATTTATGTATTAGAAAATAAGGAGTCTAATCTCCCTATATATATTTATAGGAGTATACTACTTGTAATGATTATAGAAAAGAAGAGAAATGCAATAAAAATCCCTCTTATTCTCATCTATTATTCTTGTGTTATTTGTATTATTTATTACTATTTTATAATATGCTATCAGTACGATTTTATTCAAGAGTGATAGGTCCTTAGTTTACACCAAAATTTTGTTGGGCTCCAAGTACTAAAATTTAATTATTTGGTTAAAAAATGGTTGCTCGAGATTTGCTTGAGGATGATCATGTTCTCTTCACTACAAAGAATGCTTATAGTCTCTACTTCTCATCCACAATTACCTAAGTAAGTCTAATCATTTTTTTTTAAAATTTGATTCGATTTCTATTAAGTTCAATTTATATAATTCTCTATTTGCATCTCTATGAATTTATAAATCCTTTCTCAAGTCTATTTGTTGTGCTTTCTATGTGGATATATATATATATATATTTGTTATTTTTTATATAATTTATTGGTTTAGTTTTAATTTTGATTAAATTATATGATTGTTCTTATCTGTTCTTGTCTATTGTAAATGTGTATTATATGCAATGATTAGTTTGAACTTCAAATCTATACATACTTGAGAACTGTATAATCATATTAATCATGAATTTTTGTAAGAAAAAACGTAAAAGATTTTTTAAAATTATGAATTAGTTTTTGAAAGAAAATTATAATAATGAAAAAAAAATTCATTAGATTTGTTTTGTTCCCTAAGGTGAATATAGCATTGCATAATCAATCTTAAAAATGACAGTTGCAATTGTGGTTGTGAGCATAGTCTTTGATGGGCTAGTATGGATATAATAATCACTATAACTATAGAGATTATAATAATTTTAATGAAAATATTTATGTGATACTCAAAGATCATTTGACACGTGCATATTGGTTGAATATTTTGCGAAGGTATGATTAGAAAGAAAAGTGAACAATGTATAGACACATTTGATTTATCACAATGATATTGAAGTAAATTTGCAAACAATGATGACTTTATTGGCTTTGTTAACAAATTATATTGTTTATTCATTTCTAAAAGTGAATGGCACTTATTGTTGTTATTGACAAATAGATAAGTGGAATATGGATAGTCCAAAATGTTGCTAAATGTTTATTCCTAAAACAAAATGATTAATGGTTTATACTAATTAATCATTCTTTGGAGTGGATAATACCTTGTAATCTTATTGGCAAAGAATATGAGGTAAGTTTACATTATTTTCCGAATTATTTCTTATACATTCCTTGAAGTGAATGTTTGCAATAAATATAATAAATTCTATGATCACTGTCGAAACCATTTTTTGTATTTGAAAAATGGGCATCGATTTTGAAAATGGAGTTGTCACCAATCTTTTATTGAGGTGTGATCAGATCACCTTAAAAATGATTTTAGGTCTACGAATTTTGAGAAAATAAGTTCGGGAGTCGGTTACGCACGAGGAAGGATTAACACCCTCGTAACGCCTAAAGTTGGTACCAAATTAATTGTTTAATGTCTTAGTGTCGAAACTTGAAAAGATTTTAAAATACTATCCCATGAAATGAAAACCTAAATAATCAAATTGGATAATAAGACCTACCCACTTTAAAGAAATAAACCGTCACACTCAATGAGTTAGAGTGCAATAATTCAATCTTCGAAGTTAGATTCGTCTTTTTAAATTTTAAAAATTCATATGTTTTGAGAAGGATATTTGGTTATTTGGGTCAATCGAGAAATCAAAACCCAGTAAGTTAGGGTTCAATTTCTTAAAATTCCTAAACACCAAATATTGCCTTTATTTTAAAATCGAGATAACAAAATGTCATATCCAGTAAGTTAGGATCCAACATCGTGAAATCTTAAATGCTTTATTTTAAAATTGTATGGTTTAAATAAAATGAACACTTGGATATCTAAATTCGTTGAGAAAAATTGAAGCCTAGTAAGTTAGGGCACAATTCTCTCGAGAACAATGAACACCAAGCTTTTTTTGGAAATTATGAAATAAAATGATTGTAGTGCTTTAATAAGATACAATTTTTAAAACAAATATAGCATAATTAATATATAATGAAAAAGATAAATGGTAATTCAAACACATATTAATAAGTAACAAGTAAGCAATAGATAAATAAAAATAAGAATAGCAACAATAGTTTTAATCATATTATACAAATATCAATATCACTATTCAAAAACTCAAAAGAATTAATAATCAATTTTAAATGATATACTAAAATAAATAAATAAAACAATAGAATAAATTATGATCAATAAATTATATGTACAAAAGTTTTAAAATAAATCATATATATATATATATGAGGTTGTGGTAGATTCAAAATAAATTCAATAAAATTAAACACTATATAAATAATATTATTTAGATGAATTTTGAAGCAAATATTATACAAAAAGAAAATTAAGATATGTAAAATAATGTACATATATTAATTTAAAATAAGTAATATATAGGGAGTGAAAAACCTCATGTAAATAATAATATACAATAATATGTAAAAGGTTAATGAGTAAAATAAAATAGAGATTTAAAAAAAATGAAGTATATACATAGAAAATAAGTAAAAATAGAATTTGAAATTAATAGCATATTACGGGTGTACATATGTATAATAACAATAATTTAATATAAATTGCATATATACATGAAATGGAATTATGAAAATATTATTGTATAAATCTTCAAAGTTAGAAGTATATAAAAATGGAATTTATGGATATATTGTAAAATAAAATCCTAAAAATGTGTGCAAATTAGTCATAAAGAATATTTAAAATAATGCATAATAAAATAGAATAATACATGATAAAAGCATTACAAAATAATACATAATAAAATAAAATAATGTAAAATAAAAGTAAATAAATAGATATAAACTAATACGATAATAATACCTATATTAATAATAGTAATAATAACAATAATGATAATAACAATAGTATTATAAATTAAAAAAAGACAAGGACAATTTCAAAAATAAAACAAAATCTCAGGGACGACTTTGAAATAAGTGCGAAGACGACCAAATCGAGAACCATTGCACATCAGAGGACCATTGTTGCAATTTAGATGCACAAATCCAGGCCTTCAAACCCAATCAATGAAAACTACGCCATTCAAACATGGATCTAATTGGAATTGGAATCGAATATGAGGTAATAATTAAAAAATGAAAGAAAAACTGAATTGAAACGAAAAGGAATGCGAAGGGGGTCATTGTGCAAATAGACCATTGAGTAAAAATGCGCGGATCCTTCCCTCTGGTCGGGTCACCACGCGGATCTGAGCTCATTACGACGTTGTTTTGAGGCCATTAAATCGGCATCAAACGACGTCGTTTATTACCCTGTTTATAATCCAAAAATAAACCTAACAGTAGCTATTTCTTTAAAGCAAAACCTAACTTAGCAAAAGCTCTCTGCGTTGTTCTGTGAATCGTCCGTTCAAGGACTCTCCGAACCTAGCCCACACTCCGATGACGACGGAGAGAGCAAGGATCCAGCCACAAGGTAACTTCTCTGCCTTCTAATCTCTGTTTTTATTCTTTTATTCAAAAATGAATCAAACAAACATAGAAAAGAAAACCGAAAAAAAGAAAAAAAGGAAAAAGAAAACAGAAGAAGCAAAAGAAAGATTCAAAATCACCTTTAGAACTCTCTTTCTCTGAATCTTTTGTTTTTTGATTTCTTAAACTGTGTATGTGTAAAAATTTACAGTATTCCAATGGCTCTTTTATAGCCAGATTTACAGAAAAAATAAAACAAAATAAAAATAAAATGAAATTCCATCCAAATCCCATCTGTTATCTGTTATTGCTTGCTTTCGTGTGTATTTGCAGGTATTCGGCCAACCTGGAACAACAGACGGAGGCACACCCGTGTGAAGAAGATGCACGCGCCTGATGGTGATGCACGCACGAGGTCTAGGCCTGAGAGATTTGGGTTTAGAAAATTGGGTTTGGGGTCTATTAGTTGATTTAGGTTTAGGGTCTGTTTAGGTTTGGCTGATTCGGGCTTGTAACGAGTTTATTTTATTGTATTTGGTTTTGTTTGATTTTTTATTGATTTGGATTTGGGTGTGCTTTGGGCCTAGTCAAAATAGGCCTATTACAGCTGCCCCTCTTTGCTCGTTGTCGTGTAACGAGAATGGAGCAAAGACTTTAAAAATGGCCTATTTTGCCTGACTCTGTCAAACATTGACCTCTTGGTGCTCGTTTTCTTCAAGTAGCTTCATTCCATCCTACTATATCTTCAGAGGTATAGGAATTGGTGCTTCGATCCACTCCCCCGCAACGTCGGAAAGATAGGATCTGTAACTTTAATCTGTTTAACTGTGATGTCGGAGAAGCAAGATTCGCCCTTGTAGCTTCAATCTGTTCCACTACACCGCCAGAGAAGTAAGATTCGCTATTCTCAGTCTGCCCCACTGCAACTTTAGGGGGATATGACTTGCTTCTTATGTCTGCTCCACTGCAACTTCAGGGAGATAAGACTGGATGCGATCTACTCTACTGCAACTTTAGAGAGATAAGATCTATGGTTTTAATCTGCTCCACTGCAACTTCAGGGAGATAGGATTGGTTTATTCTGTCTGCTTCACTGTAACTTTAGGGAGATAAGATTCACAATCTCCATACTATTCCACTGCTGACCAGGGAGATAGGATTAGTGGCTTACATCTACCTCCCTACTACCTGAGGAAGATAAGATTCGTCGTCTTCGATCTGCTCTACTACTACTTAGGGAGATAAGATCTATAATTTTCAGCCTACTCTACTACTGTTTAGGGAGATAATGCTTACAATCCTCAACCTATTCCTACTGCTGACCAGGGAGATAGGATTGGGGTCTTCGATCTATTTCGCTATTAGTGCAGGAAGGCAAGATTTGCTATTTTCAACCTGTTCCGCTGCAACCCAGGGAGGCAAGGCTAGTGTCTTCGATCTGCTTCAATGTCAGCACAGGAAGGCAAGATCTGCTATCTTCAACCTGCTCTATTTGCAACTCAGGGAGGTAAGGCTGGTATCTTCAATCTGCTTCACTGTCGGTGCAGAAAAACAAGATCTGCTATCTTCAACCTGCTCCACTGCAACCGAGGGAGGCAAGGCTGGTGTCTTTGATCTGCTTCACTATCGGTACAGGAAAGCAAAATCTGCTATTTTTAGCCTACTCTGTTGCAACACAGGGAGGCAAGGCTGGTATCTTCAATCTGCTTCGCTATCAGTGCAGGAAGGCAAGATCTTCTATCTTCAACCTGCTTAATTGCAACCGAGAGAGGCAAGGCTGGTGTCTTTAATCTGATTCACTGTCGATGCAGGAAGGCAAGATCTGCTATTTTTTAACCTACTCCGCTATAACCCAGGGAGGCAAGGCTGGTGTCTTCAATCTGCTTCGCTGTCGGTGCAGGAAGGCAAGATCTGCTATCTTCACTGATCTGTTCTCTGGGGAACATGACTTGTATAATGAACCTAATTATGCCTAATGATTAGGATGGCATGATCAAAATGAATCAAATGCTCCTAACTAGACATGTGTGAATGGTGTTTGCATGACTGCAGAATTTTATTTTTTTCGAGAATGATCCTTCTTTATTACTTAGGTTATCAATGCTCAAAGTTTATTAAGGCTTTATCACTGAAGTGCTATAAAACCTTCTTTCTCGACTGGCATTTTCAAAAAAACACTTAATCAGATTGCCCCGACTGTAAACTTCAAAGTTCAATCTACTGGGACGCAAAATTTGTACCATCATTCTCCCACTACAACCCGAGGGTAGAAATATATAGCTTTTCCTCAATCATCTCTTATCACAATTCAAGGATACAGGATCTAAACCTCTCTGGTCCCTTACACCATTCCCAAGGTGTCGTACCAAAGGCTCATGCGCAAATGAAGGCTTTTTTCTCCGAGGAAAACTCTTCCTATTGCTTGATGATCATTGCTTGCTTGTTTATTTAAGCTTTGTCATCAACACGACATCTTGTCATTTTGTTCAATCAATGTTTTTGACCACAAAATCCAAAGAGAAAGTCCTAATTTAGACTCTTCCTTTTCAGATTTCCAACCTTTAAACTTGGTGCGTTCTAAACAATAGTCCTGTTTTAGGTTCCTGTATTATTTAGAAACTTCTAGAGTAATATGTAAAACTTCCCTTGTGAAAGTTTTATTAGTCCATTAATCGTTATTTCAATAAAACATGCTTGCAAAAAAAAGGTCATAACAATGGGTAAGAATAAAGTTGGTTCTGAGCATAGCTTGAAAGGAATAAATTATCAAAAAAATAATAAAGAAATTGATTGGGAATGTGTATCTTGGAAAATAATGAAGTATTCCAAGAACAAAAAATTCAATATAAATAGTAAGCAAATTGAGTACCCCGGATATCGCAGCTTGAATTTCTCTGTACCAAGTTTCTGAAGACCCTTCTAAGTTTGACATGTATTTGAGAGATCTATAGTACTCTGTCAACGCCTCAAGATGTCGCCTACCCTTTCCTGTTGATTCAGGTATAACAAGATCACCACATGCCCCAATTCGATCAAGATTCGAGTTGTTTTAATGATCTCATGCCCCATTTTGATCAATATTTGAGCCATCCTTTTCGGGTTTTCAACTCAAATCCCCTTTGGCCTAAGGCGCCCTTTGCGGGTTTTCCCCTTAGCCTCTTCATTTTTACTTTTTCATTTTTCATTTTTCATTTTCATTTTTTCATTTTTCACATTTTTTCGACTCAAATTACCCTTTGCGAGTTTTCACCTTGGTCCTTTCTTCTTCTTTAAGCGAAGTATTTCTTGACTGGATCTGAGTTTTTAGGATTAACAATCTCACTCAAGATTAGTGCTTCTCTGAAAAAGGTCATTTTTACAACATAGGGACATTCCTGATTTGGCATTCATTCCCCACTAAAATCCTTTTTTTTAGGAAGGACCTTTTCCAACATCCAGCTCTCTCGTGGAATTCTCTGAGACGACCCTTTTTATTATGGGCTCGTATCATTTGTCTCTAGTACATCCGACCCTGATGAATAGCTTTTAACCCTTTTCCTAGGTCCAACTGATCACATCGCGATTGGATCCATTCTGCTTTATCCAACTCTAGCTCAACTAATACCCAGAGAGAGGGGATTTCAATAGGTAAAACTACCTCAATCCCGTAAACAAAAGAGAAAGGTGTTACCCCAGTGAAGATGTTCGACAAGCAAGGAGGGCAAATGGTAATTTCTCATGCCAGTCCTTGCAAGTCTCAGTCATTTTTCGTAATCTTCTTAATATTCATCTTTAGGCAATTTAGTGACGAATCATGGTGTCTGATTTTGAATTGATTACAGACCTCAGCTATCGGCTATTGTTCAAGGTCAACGCACTATCCAATATAATCCTCCTTGATATTCTATATCGTCATATGATGACATTGGTGTATGAAGCAACCTCTATCCATTTGATGAAGTAATTGACAATGCCCATTAAAAGCCTTCGATGAAGATGACGTCCATGCCCCGTTTTGCTCAAAATTTGAGTTGCCCTTTTCCGGTTTTCAACTCAAATCCACCTTTAATCAAAGTGCCCTTTGCGGGTTTTTGCCTTGACCTCTCCTTTTTCTTTTCTTTTCATCATTTTTTCTTTTTTTTCTTTTTTATTTTGATTTTGATTTTTTATTGAATCTAAACTCATAGGATTGGGCAAGTCCTTGTTATCCCTTTCGATCAGAATCAATGTTTTTTATAGATAAAGTATTCCACCTAAGATTTTCCACTTTCATCCTTTATGCGAAGAATCTTCTTTGGTATCAAATTTCTTTTATAGAGCCTTTTGGGGTGCAAATACGACAGAAAACTTTGGATCTTCCTCTTTAATCAAGATAAAATCCAACAAAAACTTGAAAAGATGGAAACTCGACTTTAAACGGGTAAAGCTATGATAGTCAACGAGAAAGGCATTGCCCCGGCAAAGAATTACATCGTTCATACTATAAATTTGTGCAGATTTCATTATCAGCGGTTAAACCGGGCATATCCTGGTATGATCATATAAAGACATCTTTGAACTCTAGAGGTAGCTCAACAAGGTATTGCTTCGTCTTTGCGATCAGGTCAATTCTAATCTTCACCAAACTCACAATTTCTAATGATTCCTTGTGAGGTAAGATCTGTCTATCCTCTTATTCTAACGTCCTCAACAAGTCCGGAGATAAGCTACGATCTATGTCATTTTCAAAGTCATGAGTCCCTCTAAACACATGCCTCGCTTAAAAGGAAAATCTGAGTCTGTAGCAGCGTCATTCATGTAATTGATATATGAGGACCCGTAATAAGTACCAATGAATATACAAAAGAATGTATAAATTTATGAATAATTATTTGTACAATATGATTATTAATGCATGAATGATGTGGAAGGAAATCCAAAAGAATGAAAGAATAATTATTTAAAAAGATTGAAAGAATATTGGTTCAAAAATGATCACAAGGATGCATTTCATTAAAATAACAACGTTCAGACATGAGCCTATTTCAAAAAGAAGTTCTTATTGCTTCTAGGATAAAAGTAACAAGTGCGTTCTGAATATTACTCTGAGTAAGCTTTAAATACTATAGGAATTTCTTTCGCAATCCAATTGATTAGAACACTCCCAGATTTGTAAGGGCGGATATTTAACAAGGTCTCTTCTTCAATTGTGTCTTCATACATCGGATCAATCATGATTGGGTAGAGGGTTTTTTGCACTAGAGTCATCAAACTTGACAACACCCATGTTGATGAGCCTTTCAACAAACATTTTAAAGATGGTACAATTTTCTATCGAATGTCCCGCAATTCCCGCATGATAATCATATTGTGCATTCGCATCGTACCATTTGGGGTACGGAGGTTGCAGGGGTTTTGAGTAAAAAGGGGAAACAATGTGCGCATCGAATAAGCTTTGATACAGCTCCTTATACGATATCGGAGTTGGCATGAACTAGAGCTTTTCGGTATTTTGTCTCACTCTTGATTCTTGTCTCGATGAGCCTTGTTGATTAGCAACCACCTTTCTTGGTTGATTCACTGTAATTGACTTGTTGTATATACTCATGTTGTTCACTTCATTCTTCTTCTTCTTTGAGTCTGACCTTCTATTATTCTCCCCAGCATCAATCTTTCCACTTCTCACGGTACTTTCAATCATTTCACCGCTCATGACTATGTCAAAAAAGCTTTTTGTAGCACTTCCTAACATATGTTTGATGAACGGGGATTTCAATGTATTGATAAAGAGAATCGTAGTTTCTTTTTCTAGAAGCGGTGGTCGAACTTGAATCGCAATCTCTCTCCACCTCTGTGCATATTGTCTGAAGCTTTCATTCGATTTCTTTTCCAAATTCTGCAAAGTGATTCTGTCAGGCATCATTTCTGAGACATGACTGTACTGTCTCATAAAAGCCTGCGCCAAATCTCTCCAAGTACCAATTTTGGTTCGGCTAAACTGATTGTACTATTTCAACGCTGCTCCAATGAGGCTATCCTGAAAACAATGTATTAATAACTGATCATTGTTAATATACCCAGTCATTCTCCTACAGAACATGGTGATATGGGCTTCAGGGCAACTGGTCCCACTATATTTCTCAAATTCTGGCATCTTGAACTTATAAGGAAGCACCAGATCCGGGACCAAACTTAAATCTTTTGCATCTATTCCACGATAGCTTTCAATGTTCTCCATTACCCTAAATTTCTCTTCAATCCATTTCCATTTCTCCTCAAACTGTTTTGGCAATTCTTCTTTTACTTTATCCTTCTCAGCTACTTCATCGAAATCTGAGACAGCAAGATTAATCGGATTATCACTGGGGTTAGAGCCTGATCCGGCCTGGAAGTTCATCAGTATTGAAACACCAGTTTGAAACTGCTGAGGCCTAATGGAAACAGAGGATCTGTGCGGGTGCACCTCAGTCTAAACTTGTGCATGCGGAGGCGTAAAACCAGGAGGATATAGAGATCCATCCTTGTCTCTTTCTTCATCATTAACCATAAGGCCCTTCCCCTTATTTACTCCACTAGTTAGTAATTGCCTCAACTTTGCTATCATATCATTTTGAGACTCAAGCATCCTCTCTGTCATGTCATGTTGAATCTTTTCCAATTGCTCCTTCATTTAGATTTGCAACTGATCTTGCATTTCCTTTTGAAGTCGCTCTAGCTTTTCCATAATTTTTCACTTTCCACCGGTACCATAACGATGCTTGGTTGATGAGTTTTTATTGGTTTCTAGATTAACTGAGGCATAATTTTAACTAATTAAAACCCATTTTTATATTCTTGAATACATATAATGTCATGTAATGTAAATGCATGAAATGAATGCAAAAAGAGCATCGATTCTGATCCAATTTCTTTTAGAAAACTTTATTGATAACCAAAATTCTTTACATAAAATGGGTTACAAATATGGCTTTGCCCTAATGCTCAGAGCTTTAACCTCCTTCAATAATAAAGCTAATTCTTGACCCCGATCTGATTCCAGCTCATACTTTATGCTTAAAACGTTAGCCTGAATTGCCAATGTTTGCAAATGAAGAGCGTTGAAAGGAATGCGAAGGGGGTCATTGCACAAATAGACCATTGAGTAAAAATGCGCGGATCCTTCCCTCTGGTCGGGTCACCACGCGGATCTGAGCTCATTACGACGCTGTTTTGAGGCCATTAAATCGGCATCAAACGACGTCATTTATTACCCTGTTTATAATCCAAAAATAAACCTAACAGTAGCTATTTCTTTAAAGCAAAACCTAACTTAGCGAAAGCTCTCTACGCTGCTCTGTGAATCGTCTGTTCAAGGACTCTCCGAACCTAGCCCACACTCCGATGACGACGGAGAGAGTAAGGATCCGGCCACAAGGTAACTTCTCTACCTTCAAATCTCTGTTTTTATTCTTTTATTCAAAAATGAATCAAACAAACATAGAAAAGAAAACCGGAAAAAAGAAAAAAAGGAAAAAGAAAACAGAAGAAGCAAAAGAAAGATTCAAAATCACCTTTAGAACTCTCTTTCTCTGAATCTTTTGTTTTTTGATTTCTTAAACTGTGTATGCGTAAAAATTTACAGTATTCCAATGGCTCTTTTATAGCCAGATTTACAGAAAAAATAAAACAAAATAAAAATAAAATGAAATTCCATCCAAATCCCATCTGTTATCTGTTATTGCTTACTTTCGTGTGTATTTGCAGGTATTCGGCCAACCTGGAACAACAGACGGAGGCACACCCGTGTGAAGAAGATGCACGCGCCTGATGGTGATGCACGCGCGAGGTCTAGGCCTGAGAGATTTGGGTTTAGAAAATTGGGTTTGGGGTCTATTAGTTGATTCAGGTTTAGGGTCTGTTTAGGTTTGGCTGATTCGGGCTTGTAACGAGTTTATTTTATTGTATTTGGTTTTGTTTGATTTTTTATTGATTTGGATTTGGGTGTGCTTTGGGCCTGGTCAAAATAGGCCTATTACAATCACTTTTGATCATTGAACTCAATTTGGCTATTTGAAAATTTCGACATATTCCCTGAAGTGAATATTGCATATACTTTTATAAAAAGATATATATTTCTTTTGTTGAAATAATGAAATTATGAACCTCTTATTGGTTTAGACATTTCTAGAAGTAAATGTCATAATATTGCTTATATGTGGATACTAGATAAAATGAATGACAATGAAATTATCAATTATCACAGTTTATATTGACATTATAAAAAGTATAAGGTTCAAAAACAAAGGGATGATGTTAATAAATATTATGATAAATATGAATGCATTGTGTACATACCTTTAACATGTCTAAAGCATTAAATTTTACAAATTTTAATAAAGAAAAAGTGATGTTTCATAATGCATGATAATAAAATTTGAATTGAAATTATGCTACAAGAGGTGGAGGTTAGAAAATTTTAATTTTAAACCTTTATAGTTATAACTTTAATAGCTTTAATTTTAAACCTTTTATATACTTTTTGGTATTGTGTTCAACTTTTTGCGTAAGCGAAGAGGGAATGCATTTGTTTTTACTACTTAAAAAAAATTAGTTATTTTAAATTTATTAAATGGTTTCCTTCTTCTTCCCCTTTTCTTTTTACATTTTTTTCTTTTCTTCTTTTGTTTTTACACCCTATTGTTCCTCTCCTTTGCTTGTTATTTGATTCCTTCCATTAAAATTTTGTTGTTGTTTTTCAGGGAAGTTACATAGTTCGTTGTATTTTGACTGAAATGTTAATTACGTAAGTTTTGTGGTTGAAATTCTGTAACGTTCCCTCTTGTTCAATTATGTCAAAATTTGTTTTCCTGCTTAATTTGCTCAAATTTTCTATTTAAGTGTTCGATTGGTCATTTTCTAGGTGAAAATCTTAAGGATTACAATCCCCCAACGTATCAGGTCTATGAATTTGTAGTATCGTGCAAAGGCAAGTGTTGATTTTTAGTTTGGGGTTTTGCCTCGAAGCTTTTTTATGTAAGTCAATTTTGTGCATTAATTTAAGCATTTTGTTTGGGGAATAATGGTTCACTCGGTCATTAGTTTACCGTTTTAGGTTTCGGAGTCACTTATGCTACTTCTACGTTGAATCTATCCCAAGTGTGTAAAGAAAACTAAGTTTTCTGTGCAAGGAAAAAGTCGAAATCCTTGGCTGTCGACGCCACATGGCTGTGTGCCAGGCCATGTGGTAGGTCGTGTAACTCTCTAACTTGTATCACACAAGCATGAGACACGGGTGTGTGTCCAGGCCGTGTGAGGGACTATTTTAATTGTGAGTTATACGGGCGAATAACATGGGCATGTGGCTAGACCGTGTAATTATTTGATTTGGGTCACACGGGCATGTATCAGGCCGTGTGCCAGACCATGCAACTCTCTAACTTAGGTCACATGACCGTATGACCATGTGAGGCACTATGATGAACCACACGGACGTGTGCCAGGCCGTGTGGACCATAAATTTTAGTCATCTAGGGCATGTCGGCCGAAAATCAGAATTTTTCCCTAAGGCCATAAACATCGTTTGAATCGAACGTTAGCCTTCTATAGGGTCCGTATGATATGAATTAGGCTATAAAACTCATTATTTGATGATCTGCCACTGGAAAATCTATTATTTGAACATTCATATAATGTGTTATTTGATAACCAGGTATGGTCTGTAGCGACTAAATCTGTATCACTGTGTACGCATATATGATATCTGTTAATTATGCATCTGCATTGGGGATAGATTTGTAATAAAGGAGGAAGTGTGGATAGTTTAATTATCTAGTGATTTTGGTGGCTAAGCCACATATACATATCTTATTTTGGCGATTTATCGCACTTTAATCTGGCAACTAGTTTACAAAATTCTGAGCGTGACATACAATCACTATGTAGTGTGAGAGGATGGATGGGTACTTGATACCTTATTTGGTATGTAGGGATGCACATAGATAGTGTGCAGAGGATTGGGTAGGAAATCTGCATCTGTATCTGAATATCTTGTTACTGTTTCTGTACCTAACTATGAGAATTATCTGAATACTATGAAACCAAATACGTGTCTGGTATTTTCTGCTAATTGAATACTTAAGTAGCACACTGAGTATGTAAACTCATTTCGTCTGTTTGATTGAATTTCAAGTAACCCACAGACTTAGGTGGGTCGGCGTAGTAGGAGCTCGATCATATCTGTTTGATTACTTTATTATTTTTATGAATTTATACTATTGCATGTTTCTTTTTAGGTTTATGCTTTTAAAGACCGGATTTTATGATTTGTTTATGATTTTGTAAATGGATTTAAAAAGGTTTGAATTTTTATTATTAAAAGTTTAACTCTCCAAAAGTTATTTAATGTAGCTCTCCATATTCGACCATAACGTTTAGGACAGGTCTGGAGTGTTACATTTAGTGGTATCAGAGCCAAATTGCAAAATTCGGGCTGTGTTTTTTGGGCTCATATTTTAATGAAAAGTGTTTTGAATAAAAATATTTATTTGGTTAATTCTAAAATTTTATTTTATGAAAGACTGAGTCTCCGATGTTGGACCTGTAAGTACTTCTACTTTAGCTATACTATTTAGCTAGAAAACACTATAGTGATTAAACTTGTTTGCTTTAATTAGAGATTGTGATATGAACTGTGAAATAAGACATCTGATAAAAACTCAGAACTGATCTGTAAACTTCTGATATTTTAGAAAAGTTGAGATTATGAGTTCGCACGGTAGTCGTGGATGTAGTTTTCGTGGGCACCAAGCTGAGTCTTCCTTGATGGGCAGTATGCCCAATTTTGATACCAACGAGACTGTTGGTACTACTACTGCTGAGACGGGGTCTCAGATTCTAATGGCTGGGGACGACTCTCTGTCTCAAACCATGCTTCATGTTTTAGAGAGGGTCACTATGACCCATTTTGGATCTGGAAGTTGAGGGTAGATTACTGAATGATTCCGGTCGAACGGTGCTGAGGTATTCAAGGGCATCACTAGAGTCACCCCGACAGTGGCCGAGTACTGGTTAGAGGCCACCGAGCACATAATGAATGATATTGAAAGCACTACTGCACAGAAATTGAGGGGTGCAATGTCTTTGCTCCGATATGAGGCATACCAATGGTGGTTAACAGTTGATGAGGGCACCTAGCCTGAACGCATCACATGAGATTTATTCAGGAAAGCCTTCGAGAGTAAGTATGTTGAGGCGAGTTATGTGGAGGCTTGTAGACGTGAGTTTATGTGCCTAGTTCAGGGTAAGAGGTTTGTGGTCAAGTTTTTTGGATTGAGTAGGTATGATCATAGTTTGGTTTCGAATGATTATGATAAGAGTATTCGGTTTGAGTACGGACTAACATATGATTTGAGGGTTCTAACAGCTTCTCAGAGGGAACGAGTGTTTGAAGCCATAGTTGACAAAGTGAATATAGAATATGTGAAGCATACTAAGCGTGAGATGAGAGACTGGGAGAAGGTTAAAGTAAACATAAGAGGGATTTAGGTTCCTCTAGTTCTATTCAGCGCCTTAAGAAACATACTAGGTTTGATGGGCTTCTTAGGGCTGAGGCATCAACTACACCAATCGACATTCAAACCTATAGTGACTGTAGTAGACGCCATTCGGGAGAGTCCTTAAGGAGATTGGGAGCTTGTGTATGATGGGAGTCGATGGAGCACCACATTAGGAACTGTCCTCTCCGATCTAAGTGCAAGCTCCTACACAAGCTCCAGGTCCAAGTCTAGTTCAGCCTCCGAGGGCAGCATAGTGTCCACGTAGGGGTCGTGGTATGACCAGGGGTGGTAATGGTTCTAGCAGGGGTCAAAGAGCCCTAGGCATAGGTACGGTTCAGACTGAGGCATGATAGCCTACTTTTATATATACATCAAGGCACTGCGAGAATAGAGACAACATCAACATTATAGCACGTACGTTCTTTATTCATTCTACACTGTATTTTGCTTTGATGGACATTGGTTCTACACACTCATTTGTAGCTAGTACTATTTTTATGAATTTGGATATTTTTGCTAAGAGTACTGCTAGATAGATTTCTATTATTAGTCCCCTAGGTTAGTCGGTCTAGGTTAATAAAGTTTATAGGAGGGTTCCGTTAGATACTCAGGGTGTTACGTTTTTGGCTAATATGATGGAGTTACCGTTTAGAGAGTTTAATTTGATTCGAAGAATGGATTGGCTCGTGGAACATCAATTTAGTTTGGACTGTGCCTCTAAGAGGGTAACTTAGAGATATGATAATGATACTGAGATTGTTATGATCGGCGAGCATCGAGATTACCTATTTAATGTTATCTCCGCTCTAGTAGCTGAAAAGTTAGCTCGAAAAGCTTGTGAGGCATATCTTGTATTTGTGTCTGACTCTGGTCCTACGAGACCTTCTGTTAAAGATATTCGAACTGTAAGGGATTTTTTGGATGTCTTCTTGAGAAGTTACTGAGATACATCCGGATAGGGGGGTTAAGTTTGGTATTGAACTTCTTCCATATACCGCTTATGGAATTAAAGGCTCATCTTTAGAAACTTCTCAATCGATGGTTCATTAAACTGAGTGAGTCTCTGTGTGGAGCACCAATTTTATTTGTAAAAAAAAAGACGGCACTATAAGAATGTGTGTGGATTATCATTAACTGAATAAGTTGATGGTAAAGAATAGGTATTCGCTTTTAAGGATCGATGACCTGTTTGATAAGTTCCATGGGGCATCTATATTCTCGAAGATCGATCAACATTCTGGGTATTATAAGCTCAAGGTTAAGGAGAATGATGTGTATAAGACTACTTTTAGGACTCGTTACAAGTATTATGAGTTCCTAGTCATACCCTTCGATTTGGCGAATGCTCCGACTACGTTTATGAATATAATTAATTGGGTATTTCAGTCGTATCTAGATTAATTCGTCATGGCCTTCATCGATGATATTCTAATATACACTAAAATTGAGAGTGAGCATGGTGAGCATCTTAGAGTAGTTTTGTAGATACTTCGTGAGAAATAGCTCTACGCTAAGTTGAGTAAATGCGAGTTCTATTTGTGAGAGGTTACCTTTTTAGGACATGTTGTTTCTGCTGAGGGGATTCGAGTTGATCCTAAAAACGTTGAGGCTATGATGAGTGGAAACAACCAAGGAATGTGTCTAAGATTTAGAGTTTCTTAGGTTTAGCGGGTTACTACCAGAGGTTTGTTGAGGGGTTTTCACTTATTGCAGCTCCCCTGACTAAGTTTTTGTGTAAGAATGTGCCTTTCGTGTGGTCTGGAGAGAAACAAGCGAGTTTTGAGAAGCTCAAGTATGTTCTAACTCAGACACCTATTTTGGTACAAACTAAATTTGGTAGAGAATTCATAGTTTACAAAGATGTTTCGCATGTCGGATTGGGAAACTATGCATTGCGACAACTTAAGTCACACAAGGCCAACTATCTTATGCACGACCTTGAATTGGTTACAGTTTTCTTCACTCTAAAAATATAAAGGCATTATTTGTATGGTGACAGATGTATCATTTACACCGATCATAAGAGCCTCAAGTATCTATTGACTCAGAAAGAGTTGAACCTCAAGCAACGTAGATGGGTTGATTTGTTTAAGGATTACGACACCACTATAAAGTATCATCCCTGTAAGGCCAATGTTGTAGCCAATGCTCTTAGTCATAGAGTGATGTTTGCTTGCCTGAGTTTGTTCGACAACGGTAGTCTATTGGCCGAGTTGCATGTTAAATCGATTTAGATTGATCAGATTAGAGTTAAACAGTTAAGTGATGAGCCTTTGGTTTGGCGATTTCGATAGGTTGAAGATGGTGGGACTTTCAATTTTGGGTTGAATGATTACGAGGTTTTGTATTTCAAGGGTCAGATCTATGTGCCTAACAATGCTAAATTGAGATAGTCGCTTTTGTAAGAAGCGCATAGTAACCCTAATGCTATGCATCACAGTAAAAATAAGATGTACAATGATCTTCAAAAGCTTTACTAGTGGCCTAGTTTGAAACGGGTGGTAACTGACTTTGTTTCTCATTATCTAACGTGCCAGTAGTTTATGGCTGAGCTCAAATTTCCTTCAGGTCTACTACAACCGGTTAAGATTCCCCTTTGGAAGTGGGAGCGTGTGACTATGGATTTTGTTAGCGGGTTGCCTCTGACACCCAATAAGAAAGATTTTGTTTGGGTCATCGTGGATTGATTGACCAAGTCTACTAATTGCTTACCTATTAAGATAGACTATTCGTTGCAGAAGCTAGCTATGTTGCATGTCTCTAAAATTGTCAGATTACACAAAGTTTCAATTTCGATCTTCTCTAATAGAGACCCACGTTTTACTTTTCATTTATGGAAAAAGCTTCACGAGGCATTGGACACTCAATTAGATATCAGTACTGCGTACCATCCTTAGACTGATGGACAATCTAAATGAGTTATTCAGATTCTAGAGGATATGTTACAGAGCTGTGTGATTGACTTCTGAGGTAGTTGAAAGGAATTCCTGCTGCTAGTTGAGTTTACGTATAATAACAGCTTCCAATCTAGCATTCAGATGGCACCTTACCGCTCTTTATGGTCGTAAGTGTCGTACCGCTTTGTGTTGGACCGAGTTAGGTAAGAGTCGATTTGTTGGGTCTCGATATGGTTTTTGAGACTGAAAGTACAGTTAGATTGATTTCAGACCGCCTTAGGGCAATTTTCGATCGGTAAAAATTATATATGGATTTAAATATGAGAGATATTGAGTATTCAGTGGGTGACCAGGTCTTTTTGAAAGTATTTAAATGGAAAAATGTTATTCGGTTTGGACATAAAGGGAAGTTCACATTGAGGTTCATTGGGCCTTACCGTATTTTGAAACGTGTTGGACTTGCCTCTTATTAGCTAGAGCTACCTCCTGAATTAGACTGAATTCATGACGTGTTCCATGTCTATATGTTGAAACAGTATTGGTCTGACTCATCTTACATTGTTCCGGTTGACAAGATAGAGGTGCAACCAGATTTGACTTTTGAGGAGGAGCCTGTTTAGATTCTGGATCGAGACATTAAAGTCTTGAGGAGGAAAATTGTTCTTCTAGTTCAGGTCCTGTGGCAAAATCATGGCACTAGGAAAAACACGTGGAAATTTGAGGATTTGATTCGTCAACAATGCCCTTATCTGTTTGAACCAGGTAAATTTCGATACCGAAATTTCTTTTAGGGGGAGAGTTGTAACACCCCAAAATTTAAAATTTTGTTTGTTAATACTGTTAATAATTAAGTATCAATTTCGGTGATTTGGACCTTTCTTATGTGTTTTAGATCAGGGGTTCAAGTTTCCTTTTTCGAAGTTTTGCTATTTGTTTTAACTTAGCCCTTATCCATAAACTTTTGACTTAAGTTTATTTCTACGCTAACTTGTATCAAGAATGAACCTACTAGATCAATGGTTAAGCTTTGTATACTATTTAGTCTTGTGTTTGAGTCTTTGCATAAGCGAAGAGGGAACGTATTTGTTTTTAACACTTCAAAAATATTCGTTATTTTAAATTTATTAAATGGTTTCCTTCTTCTCATTTTTCTTTTTACGTTTTTTTATTTTCTTCTTATTTTGTTTTTGGTCCCTGTTGTTCCTTTCCGTTGCTTTTTTTTAATTTCTTCTATTAAAATTTTGTTGTTGTTTGTCGATGAAGTTGCATAGTTCATTGTATTTTGACTGAACGGTTAATTGACGAAGTTTTGTGGTTGAATTCTTGTAACATTCGCTCTTGTTCATTTATGTCAAAATTGGTGTTTTTGCTTAATTTGCTCGAATTCTCTATTTAAGTGTTCAATTAGTCTTCTTTTAGGCGAAGATCTTGAGGATAACAATCCCCCAATGTAATAGGTCTGTGAATTTGTGGTATCATACAAAGGTAAGCGTTAATTTTTAAGTTTGGGGTTTTGCCTCGAAGCTTTTTGATTAAGTCAATTTTGTGCATTAATTCGAGCGTTTCATTTGGGAAATAATGGTTGACTTGGTCATTGGTTTACTGTTTTTGGGTTTCAGAGTCACTTCTATTACTTCTATGTCGAATCTATCCCAAGTGTTTAACAAAAACTGAGTATTCTACAAACGACGAAAGTTGAAATGCATGGCTGTTGACGCCATACGGCCGTGTGGTAAGCTGTATGAACCACACGATCGTGTGGTAGGCCGTGTAACTATCTGACTTGGGTCGTACAGGCATGCGACACAGGCATATGTCCAAGCAGTGTGAGGGACTATTTTAATTGTGAGTCACACAGGTGTATGTTTAGATCATGTAACTCTCTAATTTGAGTCACATGAGCGTGTGACAAATAGTGTGATGCATTGTGATAAGCGACACGTGCGTGTGCCAGGTCGTGTGGACCACACAGGCCAGTCATCCAGGCCGTGTGAATCTACACAAGCATGTGGGCCAAGAATCAAAAGTTTTCCTTAAGGCCATAAACGCCGTTCGAATCTAACGTGGGCCTTCTGTAGTGTTCATATGATCTGAACTAGGCTATAAACTCATTATTTGATGACCTATTGCTGGAAAATTTGTTATTTGAATATTCATATGATGTGTTATTTGATAAGCTAGTATGATCTATAATGACTGAATCTATATCACTGTGTACGCATATCTGATATCTGTTAATTATGCATCTACATTGGGGTGAGATTTTTGATAAAGGAAGAAGTTTGGGAAGTTTAATTATCTACTGATTCTAGTAGTTACACCATATATACATATCTAATTTTGGCAATTTATCGCGCTTTGATCTAGCAGCTTGTCCGCAAAATTATGAACGTGACATACAGTCACTATGCGGTGTGTAGGGATGGTTGGATACTTGATACCCTATTTGGTGTGTAGGGATGGACGAAAATGGTGTGTAGAGGACGGGGGTAGGAAATCTGGATTTGTATTTGATATGATCTGTATCAGTATCTGATATATCCTGTTACTATTTATGTACCCGACTTTAAGAACTATATGAATACTGTGAAACCAAATACGTGTCTGGTATTTTCTGCTAATTGAATACTTAAGTTGCACACTGAGTATGTAAACTCGTTTCATTTGCTTGATTGAATTTCAGGGAACCCACAGACTTAGGTGGGTCGGCATAGCAGGAACACGGTCATGTCCGTTTGATTACTTTATTTTTTTTGAATTTATACTATTGCATATTTCTTTTCAGATTTTTGCTTTTAAAAATTGGATTTTGTGGTTTGTTTATGATTTTGTAAATGACTTTGAAATGTTTGAATTTTTATTATTAAAAGTTAGACCCACCAAAAGTGGTTTAATGTAGCTCTCCATATTAGGCCATAACATACAGGTTGGGTCTGGGATATTACAACAAACTAGTCGATTCCATAAAATGAAAAATTCTTGAAAGAAAGGAAAAAGAATGAAAATGGTCATATGCTAAAGGAGGCGGGTACTCATGAGGGGATCCAAGGTATAACTTTTGATAAAACCCTAGAAGAGGTTCAGGTACCTGAAATTATGAATATAATGGGATATCCTAATCAGTTAAGTCATAACTAAATATGATGGAGCTCACAAAAAAGACATTTTTGTTGACAATGATAATATAAATAGAATACTTCAATATTATGGAGAAGTAGGGATCTTGAATAAAAATATATTTGAAAGCATTGAGATGAGAACAAGTCATCAAAAATAAATAAACGCTTCTATTATAAATTATGAAATACATCTCGGACAAGAAGTCCAAACACTCGGAAGGTGTAAAGCCAAGGGAAGTACATGTTAGCATAATAGCGAAAAAAATACAAGTCATAATATATAGAATTGACTTCTAACAAGAACATCCATAAGACACTTGATTTTGGTTATGAAAACTGATTAATTTGTGGTGGATACAAAAACCAAATAAAGTTATTTATTTACATCTAGTGAATTTATATTCAACGGATATAAATAATTTGATAATATTGATGCGTGAAGCATAAAACTTGAGTTTCATGAGAAAATCATTAGAGTTTCTGACGAATTTCCAAGAGAAATACTTATTCGATAGATAAACTTTATAATGAAAGTATATCTAAAAATGAAAATTTGTCTCAACATGAAATCAAGTGTTCAATAAGGACAAATTGTTACACAATGATATTATAAAGAATTGTTATTGAGTATCCAATAGTGTTTATATAATGAATATTAATCAGGCTAATTTTTCATGTAGATTGGAGATTGAAAAGGAATACAAATGGTCAAATAATAATGTTATAAAATATTGGTCCTGAAGTACCATTTCTTTATGTGCTCAATGCACTCATTGTATTGGTAATAGTGAATGATACAATATATCATGCTTTATAAAGTTGTTGGTGAAATCTAAAGCATGAGAATGCAATTGAATTCTATTGCTATATTGATATGCATCAACAAAATTTGTAGTTTATCTTGATGATTTATTATTGATAATATTGAATGACTCAATATTAAGTTATAAAATGATGTCCAAATAAGGGGAGCAAAATATGCACTGTTGTAACACTTCTTACCCAATGCAAAGAATAATCAAGAATTCAATTAGGCACTGCCTGCTGCTACAATTGAGAAGTTAATTTTCAGCATTGGATTGTGTTGTTTCAAAGATCTTAAGCGATGCTTACTTGAGGGAGAGTAAATTTGCATTATATTTTTTCTTTTAAGGTTGTGACAGGTTTTGTATTAAAGGATTATGTACTCTCTTTTCCTTCACTAGGTTTTTATCTCACTGGGTTTTCCTAGTAAGGTTTTTAATAAGACATATCCTTTATACAATGAACATCCAAGGAGAAGTATTATGAATTCTATTAACTGGATGTTCAACCTTTCATCTTTCTTAACATTTCACCTTTCATCTTCCTTAACTCTTCACCTTTCATCTTCTTGTAGCCATTTTCCTTTTTATGTATTAGAAAATGAGAAGTCTAATCTTCCTAGATATATATGAGTATACTACTTGTAATGATGATAGAGAAGAAGAGAAATACAATAAAAATCCCTCTTATTATCGTCCATTATTATTGTATTCTTTGAATTATTGTTACTATTTTATAATATATGTATATTTATTAACTATTAAAATAAATACTTGAAACCTCTTTGAGTTTTTTTTGAATGCAAGTATTTGTTTCTCTCAATAGGTGATTAACCGATACATTCTTTATAGAACAAATCAACCCGTCAAATCTCATTAAAGGTCTTCCATAGTTTTGACCTTTATGATTTTTTTTATAACTAGTTTCTAATATATTAAATAATATATTTTATAATTTGAAAATTATATATTTATATTAATTAAACGATGCTTAGTTTAATTTATATTAAGAATCAATTAATTTTTAAAAAAATTGAGAGGATAAAATAATGTTTTAAAAATAATAGAAATAAAAAATTGAACTAATACATAAAATTGTTATTAAAATAATATATATAAATTTAGAACTATATAATAAAGTAAATACAAAATATATTTACATTAAATTAATGGTCACATTTAATAATAACTATTAAAAATAATTGTTAAAATTTTAATTTCTTTCAAGACAAATCCATAAAAAAAAATTCAGTAGCATCGAATAAATATTGGATAAATAAATAAATAAAAACAGATTTAAGATTGCTTGCTTTGCATAACCTAAAGAACTTATAAAAAAATTAAAAATAATATCATAATATTATCTTATCTTATCATCAATTAAAATAATATTTTATCTCTCCCCGGTGCCATTTTTGTTTAAATATGATTCAATATTGTCTTTTCAAATAACCATTGCTTTAATTATGGGTGAGCAAAATTTGATTCAATTCGAGAAACTCGATAAAAATTTAAATTTTGAATTAAATAGTTTGAGTTATTCGAGTTAATCGAGTTATTCGGATCAACTCGAATAAAATATTAAAATTTTCAATTTAACTTGAATATGAATTACACAATTCGAGTCATCCAAAAATTCAAATAAGAAAAGGCAAAACTACGTCTTTTTGATAAATGTTACTTTTCCTAAATTTAAAAGTCAAAATCATTAAGTTAAAAGGCAAAACTACATTATTTTTATAAATGTTTACCCATTAAGTGAAAAAGCCAAACAATTATATTGTTTATATAGTTAAATAATCTTGAAGGCAAAAAATTATATTATTTATATAGTTAAATATTATTATACTTCGTCTACTAGTTAAATAACCGGTCCATGGAAACGCAACATTGAGTATAAATAAGAGGATTTGTTAACTCGACTACATTTGACTTGATCCAATTCTATTAAAAAAAAATTTCAAATTGAGTTCGATTGATAAAATAGGATTTGTCAACTCGACTAACTCAAAATTTTTTTACTGAATTCGACTCGACTCGACCGAATGCTCACCCCTAGCTTTAATGCTCCATTTTTTTTATACAATTCTAACTTATTATTGCTAACAATCTCCTATTTTTTATTGATAATTTTTTTATATACTACTTGATTGGATGTATCTAATCTACTTATGCTATTGGAACTAGAAGATAATTCCCAATATTATTGATGCTGAAAGGGGGAGATTAAGGGTGAAGTCTAGAAGAGTATAAAAAATATTAATTTTAGTTCTAGAAAAAGTGAAGTCTCTTTATAAAATTGAAGCTGATAAGCTATAAAAGTAACATATTTTAATCTCATTTTTAATGCATTTTTGGATGATTAAGGATGTAAATTAGTGAATTTGATGCTCCTAATCCTTTAAATTCATGTTCCTATACTTAGGAGAGCATTTGGGAGCAAAATGAGCAAAAAACGAGCTAAAATCAAATAAATAGAGTTGTTTCTAGGATCCACATGGCCTGGGCATTTCCACATGGGCTGGCCACACAGCCATGTGCCAGCCCGTGTCGATATCGCACCATGTTTCCCAAACACGTGAAAAAAACCCAATTTTTAGGCTTTATGAGCATTCTAAAGTCTATAAATATCAATTAGGAGAAGATCTAGGGGAGAACTCAGAGAAGATTGAAGAAATTACTCGAAGAACACTATCGGAGCCAACTCAGAGGCGGATCTCCTTCAAGATTGAAGATCTCCTTTTAACTTCTTTCGTTGTTTTATTAAATTTCTTTATGTCCTGTGGTTTTTCTGACTTTGAGATGTTTTCATCTCAGATTATGAACTAAATTCCCTAAATACCTAGGGAAGATGAAACCTATGATGAATCTTATTATTTGATTCCTGGTTTACATGATAAATACTTAGTTCTTGTCCTCAATTATGTATGCTTATTTCGTGTTTTAATATTTTTGGGATATTAATTCATGTTTAATGTGCTTATTTCAGTGGAGCAAAAGTCCATGTTTAAGAGTAGATGTAGCATAATTGAGTGGATTTGCATGCAATCCTAGAAATAAGAGGACATAAATTTATCGGATTAAAGTTAAATCTAATAGGAGAATCCATAGATTGAGTTAATGCGACAATAGGGGTTTTAATTAGAAAGAGATTTCAATTAATCAATCTAGGTTCAGTTGCGTTCTTAGTTGAATTAGATTAGTAAATTTAGATTAAAAACAATCATCCCAATTTATCAGCTAAATAATAGAAAAATGGTAATTACTAGTACTTTTAATCCTCGTGGATACGATATTGCCTACTCACCATAGTTATACTATTGTTCGATAGGTGCACTTGCATTTGTCGTAATTATAGTTAGTTTAGTGATCATCAAGTTTTTGGCGCCGCTGCTGGGGACTAAAATATTAGGAACACTTTATTTTTATTAATTTAGCCATTTATTTTTATTGCATTTTATTTTTGTTTTTAGTTTAATTTTGTTTTCTAATTTTTCTTTTATTTTCTTCTAGCAGGTTCCTTTAGTTTATGACTAGAAGAAACTTGTTGGGACCATTATTATTTGACAGCGAAATTAAAAGTACAACTCGTAGAAATCCTAGAGAAGCAAGGCAGAGTCAACAGAGTATAGTAGACGAGTAAGAGGGCGTTATTATTATTATTGAGGAGATGGGTGATAATCAAGATAATTAGCTACCTCTTGCTCCAGATCATGTTCCTCGTACTATATACGATTATGCCAAGTCACTTTAACTAGGGCTGAATCGAGTATTGTGAGACCAACCATTGCTGCGAATAATTTCGAACTGAAGCCAAACACTATTCAGATGATATAACAATTTGATAAGTTCGATGGTTTGCAAGAATAAGATCCAAATACTCATTTGGCTAATTTTCTAGAAGTCTGTGACACTTTCAAGATGAACGACGTTTCTAACGACACTATTCACCTACGATTGTTTCCTTTCTCATTGAAGAACAAAGCCAAACAATAGTTAAATTCTTTACCTCGAGGTTCAATATGACTGAGAAATTCTTACTTAAGTACTTCCCACCTGCTAAGACAGTTAAGCTAAGGAATGGTATCTCTTTCTTAGTGCAGATGTGTGATGGCTTTACCTGATTGGAATTTACCCTTTGAGCTAATGTGCGATGCAAGTGATTTTGCAGTAGGTGCAGTTATTGGACAGCAAAGAGACAAGCATTTTCAACCAATTTATTATGCTAGCAAGACGTTGACAGGTGCACAAGAGAATTACACTACTACAAAAAAAGAATGGCTAGCTGTGGCTTTTGCATTCGATAAATTTAGACCATATTTGATATTATCTAAAGTTGTTGCTTACACTGACCATTCAGCTCTTCGCTATCTCCTAACTAAATTAAATGCAAAACCTCGACTTATAAGATGGATTTTATTATTGTAGGAGTTTGATTTGGAAATCCAGGATAAGAAGGGAGCTAAAAATCTTAGAGTAGATCATCTTTCCAGACTAGAGAGTTCACATCTTAAGGAGCTTAATGAGAATGAGATAAATGACTCGTTTCCTGAGGAACGACTCTTGGTTATAACCGATTCTGGAGTCCCTTGGTTTGCAGATATCGTGAATTACTTAGCTGCTAACATCCTACCAAAAGAGTTGACACATCATCAAAAGAAGTTATTCTTTGCCGATGTGAAAAATTATTTTTGGGAGGATCCTTTTTATTTTTCGTGTATACGCAGATCAAGTAATTCGGCGGTGTGTTACAAAATCGGAAGCGAGTAAAATCTTGGAACACTATCACTCAAGACCAACAGAAGGACATTACAGTGGGACTAAGACAGCACATAAAACACTTGAATTAAGTTTTTATTGTCCCACACTATTCAAGGATGCTAACAGGCATGTTACTTCTTATGATAGATTCTAGAGAACAGGTAATATTTCTAAACGTGATCAAATGCCTCAAACTTATATGCTCTCATCTAAAATTTTTTACGTCTAAGGCATTGATTTTATGGGCCCATTTCCTATCTCGTTTGGTAAGAAATACATGCTAGTAGCAGTCGATTATATGTCAAAATGGGTAGAAGCTCAAGTTTTACCTGTCAATAATTATTAGTGATAGGGGTACGCATTTTTGTAACGTTCAATTTGATAAAGTTCTTAAGAAGTATGGGGTGCATCATAGAACAACTGCCCCTTATCACCTTCAAACTAGTGGACAGGTTGAAGTTGCGAATCGAGAACTCAAACGTATCTTAGAAAAAACTGTAGAGTCAAATAGAAAGGATTGGGAGATAAAAGTAGATGACGCTTTATGGGCTTAAAGGACTGCTTATAAAACACCCATAGAAACATCTCCTTACAAACTTGTATATGGAAAGAGTTATCATTTACTGTTTGAACTAGAGCACAAAACATTTTGGGCAATAAAATTCCTAAAGTATGATCTTAAACTTGTAGGTGAGAAGAGATTGGTGCAACTGAACGAGTTAGATGAGTGGCGAGCGAATGCTTACGAAAACTCGCTACTATATAAAGAAGCGACAAAGCGATGCCACGATACTCATTTGAAACAACCCAAACAATTCATAGTTGAAGATCTTGTCCTTTTATACAATTCAAAGCTCAAGTTGTTTCTCGAAAAGCTAAAATTAATATGCTCAGGCCAATTTGTAGTACAAACTGTTTTCCCATATGGTATGATAGAGGTAACCCATCCAGCATATGGCACATTCAAGGTAAACGATTATCGACTCAAACTTTAAAGTGGTGATGAATTTAGAAATGATAGAGAGGAGCTTTGGCTTCGCGAACCTTCGTAATTGTGTGTACAAGGTAAGTCGAGCTTAGACTTTAAATAAGCGCTTTTCGGGAGGCAACCTGAGTGCTAACACTGCTAATTTTCTTAATTTTATTTTATGGTATTTTTAAAATTAATTAAATAAAAAAAGTGTGTTTTTTGACCCACACAACCTGGACACACGGGCGTGTCCTTGACTGTGTGAATCCTGAGACTTAAATTTCAAAAAAAATAGACAAAGACACGGCCTAAAATAGTCCACACAGCCGTGTAGACCACACGGCCGTGTGGACCACACGACCTCAACACACGGGCATGTTCTAGGCCTTGTGAAACCTGGAACAAATTTTTTCTTTTAAAAACCAAGTCAGAGAGTTACATGGGCAAGACACACGACTGTGTTCGAGACACGACCGAGCCACACGGGGGTATGGGAGTTCACACAAGCATGGGAGAAGCGAAGGAGGTTGCACACGGCTGTGTGTGTCACATGGCATGGATACAGGGGTGTGTCCAAGGCCGTGTGCAGACTGCGCTTATGTTTTAAAACGCACACGAGCCAAAAAGGAACCACACGGCCGTGTGGCCCAACATGAGTCCTTACATGACCGTGTCACCCTTTTAAAAACTTAATCCACTTTTATTTTTACTTTGTCTTCTTCCCTAATATCTCACCCTACCCACCGTTGCTCTATCCAACCACCCTATTTTCAGCCGCCGTTCCTTCCCCGTCGTCCCATCCCCAACCGAACCTTCTTTCCCGCCTCTTTTGCTTTCTCTTTTCCCTTAACTCGCCCTTCCCTCCCCCGCCCCTTTTCCTTTCTCTTCTCCCTCACCTTTCCCTAATCCAAACTGCGCCTCCCCTCCGTCACCCCTCCCCTCTCCCTTTCTTCCCACAGTCACCGTCCATTCACCCTTCCCTCTCTCGAGCTACATGCCCCTCTCCCTTCCCTTCTCTTTTCCCCAGCTCCTCAAACCCGACCCCTATAGCTGCCTCCTTCCCACACCACTGGTGTCTTTTCCCCTCTCTCGTTCATGCACCCATGCGCACGACCACCCCCGCGTCGTTCCACCTTCGCCCTTTGAACCGACCCACCTTGTTCAACCCCGTCAACCCTCCACAACCCACTTTTGGCCCTCCCTAATTCCCATTTTTATTTCTTTATTTTTATTTTATTTTACTTTATTATTCTTATTATTTTCTTTTATTGTTTTATATTTTATGTATTCTTCTTCTAACTATTATTTTCTTTTGTTTCTTTCTTAGTTTCTTTTATTTTATTATTCTACTACTGTTTGTGTTCAATATTTAGTCCATTTCATATTTTTACTTTTATAGTTTGCTTATGTTCACTACTCCCTTTAATTTGTATTATGATATTAGTTCTTGCTCTTATTTCTAATATGGTCAGTCTGTTTAGGTTACTATATATTTTATTGTTCATTTTATTCTTTTTATTTACTTTTGTTATTATTCTTATTTTAAGTATGTTATGATTTGTCTTTTAGTTCTAATTTTGTTATTTTATTAATTATTCTTATCTATTTGATTCATAATAGTTTCACTATATGGTTTGTGCATGCTTGGGTATTCGTCCATACTGTTTTAGGAGTAATTTGCTATTTGGGCTACTTGGAATTTACCTTCTTGGCCTTTGTTTGCATATTTGGTGATGCTTTATTGATAAATTATTTTCTTTTTCAGGTACACCATGACAAACACTCGTAGCAAGTCCGAAGTCGTCTTCCCTGCTTCGAAAAATCAGAAGACACCTGGCGCGACCTCTTCATCGAGCTCCTCCACTGAGGCTCGCCACCCTTATCTTCTATTTTCAGTGGGCTCCCAAGAGGAATTATTTTAGCTACTTCGATTGCAACCACTTGGCTTAGGCCGATGTATTGATTGGACAACTTTGGAGCACGTCCACCTAGCTGATCTTGTTCGAGCCTTTATTATCATATCCCCGTGGGACCTATTTTTCTCCATAATCGAGCTCACCTACATGGAGCTGACTTTCGAGTTTTGCTCGACCTTTACTCTCCAGCATGCGATGACGACTCATGACGAGCCGGGCACAATCACTTTCAGACTCGATAGCCTAGTGCGCCATATGAGTGTCCCTGAGTTCGGCACGACTTTGGGACTATACACTGAGGAATTTATGAGTGCCAAGAACTTCCTTTGCCTACACCGCCACATCCACTACTCGCCAGCTAGTTGTAAGATAGATCTTACGGCAAGTATGACACCCTATGAAGCGAGTCACTCAAAGGTGACTTCTCTCCCTCCAGCTTTACAGTATATTCATGTCCTTTTAGCTCATACTTTGATCGATAGGAGTGAGAGCACTGGAGCCGTCAGTACTACTGATGCCTATTTTCTATGGAGCATTGCCACTGGACATATTGTTTATTTAGCATACTTCATCGCCTTAGCCTCTTGCCATCAAACAGACTTCAATAGGATGAGTCCCATCTGTTTAGGCTTTTATGTGACTCGACTATTAAGTTTATTTGTTTTATTTTTATTTTTACTTTTATTTTTATGTTTATTATTATTTTCTTAGACTTATTCTGTTTTTATCTTTTGAACCATATTTTTATTTTTATGGTTGTTTTGTAATCGAGCTTTAATCCCTTAATATTATTCATTATTTGTGTTTATTTTCTTATTGGTTTGCTCGGAATCATGCTCTACATTTAGATTTGACTACAATTTTGCTTTTCACTATTCTGGGGATTTCATCTAATATTCAGGGCAGTTTCAATTTTCTCCCTCTATTATGATATTCTATTTATACTGTGATTATATATGTTTATACATTGAGGGCAATGTACATCTTAAGTGTGGAGAGGTTATTTATATAATTATTAGAAAATCCTTGAACTATGTCTTGTGTTTAAGTAATTTTCATACTTCTTTTAGAATGAATTTTTATCAATTTATGATTTTTATTGATGTGTTTTTGAATTAAATTCTTAGATAATTGTGCATTGGTTGATTTAAACATTAAGACATTAGAGAATCAAGCATGATAAGTATATTTTTAGAATTACAAATTTTAGGTTGCTTCACTGAATTGAGGTATTACCTGGAAGTTCTAAATTTACAAGTTTGACATCAAAAATCATAATTTTTTGTGAGATTTTGAGCCTCCATATATTTTTCTTGCTCATTTTATTATTGGTTATGAGTGTGTCAATTTGATTTGTTATTCTGGAACTTGCTTCGATTATGCATGTTGAGACCACACATTTGATTTGATATACTGAGATGATAAAGACACTTAGGTTTTAACCCACTTATCCCATAAAAAAAGCTTACCTACATAGTTAACCCTTACTAAATCCCATTGAGCCTAACACATCGTTTCTTGATTTACTATTAATGGCTACCCATAACTCATTTTTTGCTCATTAAGAATTTTTCTCGTTTTATTGACTCCCTTTTTATCAAGATTTGATTTGGTTAATTGCCTAATTAAACCTTTTGTTTAATCTGCTGAATTATTTCTTATTGTAAAAAAATGAGAAGAAAATCAAAAAATGTATATACATATATATTGATTATTATTTAGTTCTATGTTAGTTGAGCTTGAATAGTTAAATTCATAATTTAAGAAGAAACTCATTTTACTCTTGAACAGTTTTGAATTGATGTAATTATTTTCAATTTAGGACTTGTTTATTTTTCTAGTTTGGTAATTTATCAATTCGATCTCGATTTTAACCATCTTTTTCAGCCTGTCTCCACACCCTTAACCTAAGCCCCATTACAACCTCTTAAAGACCTTTTGATTTGTGTATCATCTCATTTTATAGTGGTGGAGATTTGATTTTCATGCAAGCCTATGGTAATGACTTTCCATATTTAACTATTGAGTGTTTGTTCTTGAATCTTAAACACTTTGAGTGATTTGAGTGAATCTTTAGTGAGGATGTCGATTCTTGTTGATTTTGAATTAAAGGTAACTACTTATATAAGGGGAAATACCTATGTTTTCATGCTTTAAAAATCTTCGACTTGGATTGTTTGAATCTTTAGTGCAATTTTAGTTGAATTATAAATGTATGATTATTTGTGAATTATGACGAAACATCATTGATGAGAATTTTTAGTTAAGAAAGATTAATTTTAATTGTGAGTTAAATATTTTGCTTGAGGACAAACAAACGCTTAAGTGTGGGGATATTTGATAAGCTATAAAAATAACATATTTTAATCTCATTTTTAATACATTTTTGGATGATTAATGATGTAAATTAGTGAATTTGATACTCCTAATCCTTTAAATTCATGTTTCTATACTTAGGAGAGCATTATGGAGCAAAATGAGTGAAAAACGGGACAAAATCAGATAAATAGAGCTGTTTCTAGGATCCACATGGCCTAGGCATTTCTACATGGGTTGGCCACACGCCCATGTGCCAGCCCATGTCGATATCACACCGTGTTTCCCAAACACACGAAAAAACCCAATTTTTAGGCTTTCTGAGCATTCTAAAGTCTATAAATATCAATTAGAAAAAGATCTAAGAGAGAACTCAGAGAAGATTGAAAAAATTACTTGAAGAACACCATTGGAGCCAACTCAGAGGCGGATCTCCTTCAAGATTGAAGATCTCCTTTTAACTTCTTTCGAAGTTTTATTGAATTTCTTTATGTCTTGTGGTTTTTCTGAATTTGGGATGTTTTCATTTCAGATTATGAACTAAATTCCCTAGATACCTAAGGAAGATGAAACCTATGATGAGTTTTATTATTTGATTTCTGGTTTACATGATAAATATTTTATTCTAGTTCTCAATTATGTGTGCTTATTTCATGTTTTAATATTTATGGGATATTAATTCATGTTTAATGTGCTTATTTTAGTGGAGCAAAAGTCCCAGTTTAAGAGTAGGTGTAGCATAATTGAGTGGAGTTGCATGCAATCCTAGAAATAAAACGACATAAATTTACCGGATTAGAGTCAAATCTAATAGGATAATTCATAGATCGAGTTAATGCGACGATAGAGGTTTTAATTAGAAAGAGATTTCAATTAATCAACCTAGAGTTAGTTGTTCTTACTCTCAAATGAGATATTAATATAATTTAGGGATTTCTACGGATCAAGATACAAGTGAATAAATCGTTTAATTAAGATTCAGACTAATAGGAGAAGTTTAGGTGGATTATTTCTTGGGTATTGTCTTTCTCTTTGGATAGCTTCGATTATTTTCTATTTCATTTCCTGTTGCATTCTTAGTTGAATTAGATTAGTAAATTTAGATTAAAA
This sequence comes from Gossypium hirsutum, assembly GCF_007990345.1. Classification (NCBI taxonomy): domain Eukaryota; kingdom Viridiplantae; phylum Streptophyta; class Magnoliopsida; order Malvales; family Malvaceae; genus Gossypium; species Gossypium hirsutum. The sequence continues at coordinate 30,798,390 of NC_053445.1, read as the reverse complement.
ACAATCATCACAATTTATCGGCTAAATAATAGAAAAATAGTAATTACTAGTACATTTTGTCATCGTGGATATTATATCCCTACTCACATAGCTATACTATTGTTCGATAGGTGCACTTGCCTTTGTCGTAATTATAGTTAGTTTAGTGACCATCAGAAGAGCAAAGAATTGCAAAGGTTGGGACTAAGAAAAAAGGGAGAGGTAGGAAAAGTAACAATAAATTTGCAAAACCAATATCTTCAGGAGGTAAATTCGCTAATGAGTCATGATTTGAATTTAATTTTCAAAATCAAAAGAAGAATTTGCGGAAAGAAGTTTCTTAGGCATGGGAGCTCAGTAAAAAGTTGGACTTATGAGTCATAGGAGATGAGAATGAAGTTATCAAAAAGTCGATAAGAATTGAAGAGAATAGATTTAATTTAGACTATTAAGTTTCTTGGTTGTTGCTCTTTGAATTGGAGCATTTTGTTTTTTAGTGTTGCGTCCATATAACATTGACTTTTTAACGACAGGTGGTCTATATACTCTAAGAGATGTTGATTATTTATGTTTTGTGATGTTTTATTTAGTGAGATGATTGGTTTTGTGTTGTGTTGTTATAGGGTCCAAGAGTTGTTTGATAAATAGTGTAGGTGTTTTTTTTGTGTGTGTGTGTGGAATTTTGGCACTTACTACTTTGGCAATAAGGGGAAGGCTTTTGTATTTGGTTTTGGTGGAGATTGAAACGGGTAGTGGTGACCGAGTCTGGGTGTTATCCTTGTTGCCTTGAATGTGTGTTGTGTAACATTCCTTACCCATCTCTGTTATCAAATTAGGGTTGCAGAATGCTACCATTCAAAATAGAACAGAAATGAGCTATCATAGTTTGATCTACCAAGTCAATGCTCTTACCACAATAAACATCTTCGACTAGTTGGATTACCAACAATACATTGGTTTCGCCCCTCATGTCTCGACTCATCGGCACAATGCATTGTTGTTGTCGAGTATCCAAGATACATATACAATAGGAAAAAGAAACCAACATGGCATTAATCTTGTCAAGGAAATTCAAGCCAAGCACAAAGTCGTAATTATCTAAGTGAATTTCCTCAACCTTAATCTGGTGCACAACCCACTTCTCTCATAGGTGGTAGCCCCATTAATAATTCAGCAGGCTTCATATCAATTTTTTGTACCTCTAGCATTCAATAGGAGTTAGCAACAATACTCAAGGTTAACCTAGTGTTCAATGTGAGCATGCCTAATCCTATTTGTGAGGATGAAAGGGATCCTGATCGAGGTAAGTCACAATGAGGGCAAGTAAGAGTGGTAGCCGCTTATGATTGAGATGTACAAGAGAGAAATACAATTTGAGTTAAGCGACGATAGAGACATAAACTGAGGTAAATGTTCAGAAAGGTGGAACTACTCGACAGAGAGACTAGTTGGGAACCGGCCGAAGCATTGAGGCCGTTTCGAGACGAGTCAAACCAATGTTATTCCAAGGAAGCGAAAAAAGGCATCATGAGAATGGGTGAGGGAGAATGTCACGAGCCATAGATCAAAGCCCATGACCATTGTGCACATAATGTCCCATAAAGGTCAATTAATTAAATAAGGTTCATTTGACCTGCTTGAACTGGCCTAATTTGTGGAACAAATGGAGAAACTCATCTACATGAAATCTTGGTGACCCTTTGAAACACTCCAATAAAGTTGGAGTTACGAGGGTAATTATTGGAAATCCTAAGAGATAGCGATATGTAGAGTTTAAATTCTTTAAGACTCTCACCTTGTAGATGGACACTAATCTCAACCATTGATGTAATTCAATCTGTACAATTGGATTTGCGAAAACTCAACTATAAATAAAGACCTTCCTCCTCATTTGTAATCATCCTATTGTATTCTATTATTGAGTTAAAATATATATTTAAGAGCATTTACTCAAACATTTTTTTCCCGACTTTTGAAGAGGCTATTTTGGCGAAATATGAGAAACTTTGTATGTGTTGGGTTTGCACAATTTTGAGATGATATTAATTTAATAGTTAATTAACATAAGCAAATCATATTAATACAAAATTACCACTAAATAATTCAGTTATTAGTTTATATACAAAATCTTAATCGAAGCAGCCAACACGTTGGCAACATGTTGTCAGCTTGTTGTTCATTACATCTCTTAGTAATTGCATTTAGTGAATACATTGCCAACATGTTGTCAACCTGCTTCCCATGACATCAAAAAATTCTGGGACAATTGCATTTATCAACTACCATAACATATATATGCACACATAATATGCAATAGGCCTCATTTATCATCATCCAAACTGAAGGCCTCATCATTAGGTCCTCTAGTCTGAAATTCAACTGCATTAACAAATGCAAAAATAATAATGTAACTTTTCCATTTATATGAGTTAGATGAGAAACAACATGAACACGTGGGATGAATATCTCAGTAATAGTAAAAAAACCATAAATTGAAGCTAAATAAAAAAATTTCATTAGTACATCCATTAATTATTGGTTGAAAAAACAATGAAGACATCAAATAAGAAACTAACATTCAGTTACAACACAAACAAATAGCCAAATAACAACAATCAATCTATATTAAACCATCAACAAACTTATTGACAATCTAGTTCTATTAGTAAGTAAATAACTCATGGTTTATTAATTCACTAAATAAGCATTACATGCCAAGCAACATACAAATATCTCATATATTCTAGCGAATTGGAAAATGTTATCCCAAGCAAAATATATACGTAACCATGTCAGGATCATCATTACTACAATATAACCTTGTTAAGCGCTAATGATAATAAGACAACTTAACCCTTTAGTGATTTTGCAAGCACTGCATTTTTCAAATTAAAGCATCATGATTCGAAAGCATATGATAGAACTAGGCACCAAGCTAAATGCTTTTCTTACTCATTTTCTCGAATTAATATGAAGATCCCAAAATTAAATGTTACCTCTTGTTTCAATCTTCCTTTCATTACTTCTTCTTCGGCATCTTCAGTCCTACCTTCTGGATTAACAACTTCAAGCCCTTCATATCCCAATAAACTGTTCAAACATGAAAACAACTGTGAATCCTATCAAGTTAGAAACCCTTTCTTAAAACATACAAATAAATTCATTTTTAGCTAAACTCTCTAATCATCTCTAAATAAAATCACAGATCTGATACAACAAATTCCTTTTAAACAACATGAAATCAATAACAACTTTAAAATTGAGCAAAAAATATTCCCACTTGAAGATCAAAGCAACTTAATGAATTTCAAATTCAAAAAGATCCAAGAACACTCAATTAAATAAAATTAAAATTAAAAGACAGATCGTAATACCCGTTGATTGATTTAGTCATGACTCTACCAAAATTAGATATACTACTAGCTATGGACGCAAAGAAACCACCACTTTGTTTGGGATCAGTCGGCGCCATCTCTCTCTACTATTTTTGTATAAATAAAAATAGAAAAACTAAGGGATGGTAGCCAAGAAAAGGCTAAAAGAAACATTGATCTCTGACCGGAGGTCGACATAGTGGCTGAAAAAGCAGATCGGAAGAGGCAAAGTTTTTGGCTTGGTTACCTTCTCAAGGGCTTTTTTATTTACTTTGGGGAGATTCGAACCAATAAGTTTGAAGGAGAAGATGAAGGCTACCATTGGCTACTAGCATCCACCTTGAACGGTGTTGGAATCCAATAGGGAGTTGTGTTGGTGGCGTCAAAATTGAAAGGGGAAAAAATTCCTTCTTCTGGGAGGAAAATAAACCAAGTGGTTTGGAAGGGAAAAAATTTGGGGCTTTTAGTGGATGGATTTTGAGTAAAAAGAATGGAAAGTTAGGGCAAATTACCATTAAAAGTCCTTTTTAAATAATTACCGAAATGGGTCCGGTAAATAATTATTTATCGAAATGGGCCCATTTCCCAGAAAACGCGTCCACGTCAGCGCGATGTCAGGGTACGTGACAGGAAAACGCGTCCCTGAGGGAGCGTTTTGCCTACATGGACATAAAATGCATCCTTAATGGAGCACTTTATGTCCATGTAGGCAAAACGCTCTCTCAGGGACGCGTTTTGCTCGATTCATTACTTTTAGGGTTTAGAGTTTAGGGTTTTAGGGTTTAGGGTTAAAAATTAAATAAATAAGGGATTAGAGTTTAGGGTAGAGGTGTTCATAGGCCGGGTAAGGTCTGGTTCGGGTGGGGCTCAAAAATTTTTTTAGCCCGCTTACTAGGCCCGGGGCCGACCCGGCGCGAAATATGAGACTAAAATTTTGTCTTGGTCGGGCGGGGGAAAAAATTTATAATCCCGAGCCTGGCTCGGTCGGACCAATTTTTTAATAAACACCAAAAAAATTATTTTAAAAATAAAAGAATAAAAAAATTTTAAAAATTTTTTAAAATTAAAGAATAAAAATATGGTTTCGCGTGACAGAGTTTGACAGACTGCACCAAGGTGTTATTGGCGGGCAATATCGGGTACACTTGCAAAATAGAACTTGCGACTGTGGGATGTTTGACGCACTTCATTATCCATGCGCTCATGTAATTACAACTTGTCAGAATCTCCGTCTGGATCCGATCAGCTATGTCGACGCAGTGTACAAATTAGAAAACATGTACAACGTCTAGAGACACGTATTCCCACCAATCCCAAATGAACGTAAGTGGCCGTCTGTAGCGCTTGCTCCCTTTAAGTTGTTACCGGATAGAGAATTGCGTCACAAACCAAAAGGTCGACCTTGCTCGACTAGAATACGTAACAATATGGATATCCGAGAAACAGCTAGTCAACATAAGTTGTGCGGATAATGTAAGAACCCAAGCCATACAAACCGATCATGCTCAAATCGCAATAGTTAAATGTTATTGTAAAAAACTTTGTATTATTTATATTTTTTAAATCGAAAATTGGTACAAATATTCAGAATATTGACTTATTTAAAAGAAAATCTATTTTATTAAAAATATTAAAGTAAATTACAATTACTTTATTCAAAACAACGTTTTATTTTATTAAATGAAATAATATAGAAATATTCAACATATTACCTTATTTAAAAGAATTTCTATTATATTAAAGAGTAAAAGTAAATTTCTATTTTAGTACATGAAATAATATAGAAGAATTTCTATTTTATTACATCAAATAGTATCAAAATATTCAAAATGTTTGTACAAATATATTAAAATAGCTTCTCAATCTCCGTGGCCGTGGGATTCAGTGCCACATGGCGGCTGTCGACGGTTACGCACTGGATTCCTCCTTTGTCCAGCTTCCGACGGGGGTTGTGGTTGATCTGGCGGGGATTCTGTTTCCTCCGGTAGGGTATCTGGTTGTCGGTGTTGGGACGATGAGCCACCTTGATAGAATAGTGACTATGGAGGTGTTTGCATCACCAATGGCGAAGCTGTTTGAAACCCATACGGTGATGGGGATTGGTAAAAAATAGAGCTCCCAGACGGCCCCTCTTGCGATCCCTCGTGCGATGCTGGCATATACATCGGCAATCCACTTGGCGTAACGAAAAATGGAGATGAACCAGGCCATTGACTCCAACCTGCTATAGGACTCGGAAAAGGAAACATATAAGGGTTAGGATACATAAAAGGGCTAGGATACGCACCTGACATCATTTGAAAAGGCTGTGTTGTGGGTGTCGTCGGTTGAACTGCTGGATCGGGTGACTATGTCGTGCTCTCGTTGGACCTGGTGATTGAATGGCCGCTGATGATGGGCCGGGTAATTGTCTGGGCCTCGTTGATGGACCTGCGTCGTCATCCCTTTGTCTTGGATTTAAAGGCCCACGTCGTTCCCTTTGAACACGTAATTGCCACTGCCTCTCCTTTGCCGACAGTAAATACGGCTTGCCATCGATCTTAAACCATGGCATGTATTTCGGCATGCACGCTAACTCCGGAATGATGATCAGTTCTCGAGTAGGTATATAATCATACCGATCTTCCCACATTTGGATGTAGTACGACCAAAATCTTGGCCAATCTGTATGCAATTGTCATAGGTCGATTTTGTGGTGATCATCAAAACCTCAGGTGCCACGGGAATCGGTTGTCTACATCCAAATTGCCGTAACACTCAATCTGACTGGTGCATCTCCACGGTCGCACAGTTGATCAACACAACTTTCACCTGCCAAGCGTTTGGATTTTGGAAGTACTCATCCGTAATTACTGCCCGAATTGTCAGATCCTCGTATGGTGTCCATTGAAACTATATGAACATGATGGAAATATTAGTTATATATATAATACTAAATACTAAATACTAAATACTAAATACTAAATAACAATCGACTAGCTCATGATGGAAATATCAATTTTATTTAATACTTACTTGTGCTTCCGACTGTTGGTCTAATAGAAGCTGTATATCTTCAAGAGAGGTAGGTAATCGAGCATAACTTGCTGGATGGTTCCACCTAATTAAATAAATTTTTAGCATACTATTATTTTTAAAAATCTATATAATAATTGTAAAATCTAATATAAAATTTACCTCGTTATGAGTGGGAATGTATATGGGTGGTCCACTCGAGGACGCAAAAATGGAAAGCGAAATCGTACCCATGACTGCAGTAGTGACAAGCAACCTCCGATTTTCGCTTTACTCGGTCTCGTCGCCCGGCACATCTCCCAATATAATGTTTCCAACACGACAAACCCCCAACTCAGTTCACCAACTGCTCTAAAATCAATGAGTTTCAGCAGTCATCTTAGATGTACGAGGTTCCGTGACAAGTCCAACATCAAATAACCTCCAATTATCTGAAGAATGTATGCCCGAGCATATCGGATTCTTTCTACTTCGGTTGAATCATCATCCGGATTCAGAAATGTGTCTCGTAACCAGCCCATCTCAATTCGACTTCCGTTAATTTTCTCTGGAATAGCGCCCAAAAGCTCGTAGCACACAGCTCCCTAATCGCCAGATTTAACAGACCCGGTGACTGGGTACCCGTCCACCGGCAATCCCAATTGCAGATTGACATCTTCCAAAGTGATAGTGCACTCTCCACATGGAAGATGGAATGTGTGCGTCTCGGGTCTCCACCTCTCAATCAACGCACTGATAAGTTTCGGGTCCAACTTGCATCCCCTGCCTACCGCCGCCACGTGCCAAAAACCCGCTTCCCGCAGGTAATTCTCTACCAACGGTGATGGAGGACCATGCATATTACGGATATAGCATTCCAATATCCGATCTACAGACTTTTATAACAAATAATAAATTAATAATTATTTAAAATTGCATAAATAAAAAAATCTTAAATAATATTTAAAAAATAAATTTAACACTTACCATTTTCATTTGGTCGACGTATATGTGCTTGTTATCAAGATGAATCAATTCTCCGGCCATTGCTAAATTAGTACAAATTTTTACGATTTAAAAAAAATTTAAAAAATTAAATTTTTTTTAAAAATAATTAAAAATATGGATTTAAGAGGAAATTGAGAGGAAATTGAGATTAAATATGTATTTGAGAGAAATTTGGAAGGAAATTGAGAGCAAATTGAGAGAAAATTGAGAGGAAATTGAGAGAATAGCTGAGAAATGATTAATTTGTGAAAAAAATGAAGGGGTGGGAGGTATTTATATTTTTTTGACCGTTGGGGGGCCAACGGTCAAAAAACTGACCGTTGGTACTGTTCACGTGTAGGGAAAACACGTCCCCAGGGACGCACTGACATGGCAGGAAAACGTGTCCACGTAAGCGCGCTTTCTGTCCACGTGGACAAAGCGCGCCCTTGAGGACACGTTTTGTTGCCACCTCAGCAGAAAGCGCGCTGACGTGGACGCGCTTTTACGGTAAGGGCCCATTCCGGTAAATAATTATTTATCGGGCCCATTTCGATAATTATTTTAAAAAAAGGGTTTTTAATGGTAATTTGCCCGGAAAGTTACTTATTATTATTTGATGACCCCGATAACTCATTTTAATATATAATTAAAGGAAAACAATTTTTTTTTAAATATTACATTATTAAGGTAATTTATCCATATTTGATATCATGCAAAGTTACTTAATTTGTTGGAATATCATCTCAATATTTGCATAAAATTAAACCACTACAACAAAATATGCTTACGGTGACACTTTTTTGAAACAACTTGAACCAACTTGATATAATGATAACATCTTTATTTTATTATTTTTAAAAAGTGTTTTCAAATTAATTTGTTTAATAAACAACTTCAACCAAATATTTTTTAAATATCCATTTTATATAAATTTTTATAATTCAATTTTAATTTTTTTTATTATACTGACTTACACCGGTGTAAGTAAAACTCGCTATCTTTTATTTGGAGGTGATGGTGTTCATGTTAATTAACAAAATAAAATTATAATTTAAATCATTGGTTCCTTCTTTTGTTTCTTTGAAAATTATATGTTCTAAAAATTAAATGATAACATGTTGTTGAAGATCAAAAGTAGACAAAGGCAACAAAAAAAAGGTTGGGTTAGGCCAAATATTTGTCAATGAAAAAAAAGGTTGAGATAAATCATAAGCAGACAAGGACAACACAAAAAAGATTGGGTTAAATAAAATATTGGCCAACAAAAATAAAAGTTGGAATAGGTTAACATTTTCTCAACTCTTCCTAAAAAGTCGGGATATGATTAGATTTTGTCAACACAAAAAAATGTTACTTAAAGGTACATATTTGAACAACCAAAAAAGGGCCGGTGTAGTCCAAAAAGAGTCGTCTTAAGCTTTTCATATGACAACACTTCTATATAGTTCGGAAAGATATAAAAAAAAGTTGGAATTGTGTTGGACAAAATCGTCGCTTATTTAAGCATTACCTTAGGTATGCATATCCCGACCCTTATATAAAGAATTGGTCAAAATGTATGTGGATAAGTTTATCCTGACACTTAAAAAAGTGTTGACCCAACAGTACTGTCTGTCTTAAGGATGTTTTGTTGTAATGTAAAATTTTAGTCCCATGATACTGCATACTTCCATATTTACTGCGATATATATAGCAGTTAATATATTGAATTGAAATTTTTATTGTAAAGTCTAATAGAAATTTGACAATTTCTCGTGCGTGTAGATATAGTCAAGAAATTTAACCCCATGTAGCGAAGATTGCTCAGTGCGAAACAAGAGGGAAACAGAAACTATTAAATAATTGACATTTGAAACAAATTAAAAGATTATATATTTATATCAATAATTTTCGGATATAATAGTAAGTCATACTGCATTTTCAAATAATACTCTAAATTGAACTTTAAGGACGACATTATTAAAAATATATAACAAAATACGAGTACAAATATCAACTCAAGAGAAAAATAAATAAAATGATTTACTGTTTTGTCAGAAATATTTAAGTTTATACAAATGTGGAATTATAAATAAAATTATATATAAGTGAGGAGAATGGAGTTTACAATAAAGTATACACAAGTTCAGAAAGAATGAAATGTGTATATATACACACTCCAATAAAGATCTAATGTTGTCAAATTGAAAGTTCTTTGTAATTGGATAAGAGTTAAGTCATTTTGCTTTATGAGTGTTTTGTAAGCTTATGCTAAGGTAATTCATACGCGATAAAAATAAAAGTGTCAGAATTTTTTTAAAAAAATCTTAGAAGGAAAAATAATCAAATTCTTGTACAAACAGATGAAATCTTGATTTTAATTGAAGTAGATGGAAGAAGTTTACTTGATCAATAGAAAGAGCACATGTATATTTTAAATCCTAGCTAGCACCCTACATTGCTTGAATCACTGATTCTTATTCTTTATTTTGGCAACATACTCAAACTACACGTATGTTAAAAGCAGCAACCTTCATTCCTTCAATCTATAGCTCTTTTTGCTACCACTGTTATTCATTTTGGCAACGTACTCAAACAAACTCCCATCGAAACAACCCCTCACGGCTTCTTTTGACAGATAACCATTTTCATCTTTTGCCAGTCTATACAAAACTATCCATTCTCCCTTCGATATTATCCTGCAAACCAGTTCTGTTTTTTTTTTTAATTGAATAAAACACACACGAAATTCAAATAAAATGGTGATTGAAAATACCAGCCAATGAAGTCATATGAGTTTCGATTAGCCTCAGTCATGTGCCATAGTTCTCCGAATGTTAACTTATCGGACACAGTTCGAGCGTACTTGCTGAAAATACTCTCAAAGTTCATTGGCATAAACCTGAAAACATCACATTCATTTGCTTGTGAAAGATTAAAATAGTTTTTAGTGATTCAAATCTTATATGCTAATTACCTTCCTTCAGTGTCATATGTTGAAGAATCACTTCCATGCTTGCATTTATGTATTCTATCTATGTATATAGGAAAATGTAGATTTGGTAACCATCCCTGTCAAATTTGTGAATGCAATATCAGCAACCTTATAGGGTATATATATACTCTTCATTATTTTGTGCCCAAAGGTGTTGGTGGGTAACTTCGAATCGAGCTTATATATAATATCAACATTTTTTTATGTTTGCCTGAACTTAACTTAAAATTTAAGTACAGAATTTTATTTAAATCTATTCATTTAATTTTATATGATATAAATTATACAATATGTAAAAATAGCATAAAACAATATATTGCAAATGTACAAAATAGGTCCGACTCAAGTCTTGAAAGTTGGAGTCTAAGTCCAACCTATATTTTAAATGAGTTTTCTTTTGGCTAAAGAATATATTTCAAATATTATACTTTTGTTTAAATCCTCTTCACATTTTGGATGGATATTTTACACTTGCATATATAGGATGATACTTTTATAGGTTTACTAGTACCTAATGCACATAAAAATGTGGGTGAAGGTGGCAAAATGAGTCTAGACAGAAAAAACCAGTGAAAAAAAACCCTAAGTTCAAACCAATTAAATTATGATTTGACCAAAAAGTTAAAACCCAAAACAAAATTTGAACTCAAGACTAGTTCAAACCAAATTTAATATTAAAAATAAAATAATCAAAGGATAAATAATTTTTTTATAAAAAAACCTTTAATCATTAATATAATTCTAATTTTTAATAAATTAATTAAATATTAATATATTTTATATATATTAAAATAAATAGTAAATTTATAAAAGAAAAACAACAAGTTATATCATGATTATCTAAAACAAATATGATATAATTATTTTAAAAATTGTAGTTTACAATGTAATATGATTAATTCAATTTTGTATAACAAGTAAATGTTATATAATTTTGAAACTACAATAATTTTAAATATATATAATTAAAAGCATAATATTATAAAAAGATTACTAAATAATAATAAACTAAGAATTTATAATATTATTACATAAACTTTACAATTTCTTTCAAATTTATGTAATAATTTTATAAAAAAGTTGAAAGAAATTGTAAAGTTGATTATGAATGCAATGAAGTTTTAAGTTTAAGTCTCATTGTATACGTGTTTTTATATTAAAATATAAATAATATTTGTTACTTTATACAAATGAAAAGATTTTTAGATAATTTTACAACTGAACTGAAACTTAGTTAATGGATGACTTACTCAACAAAACACTTAAATATAGTTGCATCTAATGAAAATAAATACCAACTTAAATTCGAATTGAATCGGAAAAATCTGAAGTAAGAAAAACTTAAAACCATAAAAATCTAAACAAGAAACTCAAATCTAAAAAAGTCCAAATTTAAAAAGAAAAAATGTGTAAACATGCAAGTAACTCACATATTCAGATTCAAATATAGGAAAGTGTATATTTGCAAAAGGGAATAACTTACAGGGAGAGTCCAGTAACTCAATGCCACATTAATGACGATTGCAGCCAAAAAGCTTTCGAAGCGACCGAAACCAAGATTCCTCATACCTGCTTGTTTTCACCATAAATTTTGTCAAAATTTGTAAAACATAAAAAAGCAAAAATAAATAGTAGAAAAAAGAACCTCTGTAGGTTTCCCGGGGATAAACAATTCCATCTTTGTCTTGATCAAAAAAGGAAGCATGTTGCTGAAGAACACTCATTCCATTGTTGTCATGTCCTGGTACTGTTCCATGTGGATTTTCCACACTTGAAGTGTTCAATGCCCTTGCCAAATCTGATCCAACATTTCATACATGTTTGTCAAAAAAAAAACCATCATATGGAGCTGTTGGAACAAAGAACAAAGAAAAGAAAAGAGTAAAAAGAATTACAGGGTCTGGGTATATATTCTTCAAGGTCTGCTCGAACCTTCCTTTCACTTGTCAAAGGAGCTTTGGGTGCCTCTGTTGCAATATCCATTTCTTCTTTCTTGAGATTGTATGGTTTGTTATAAACAGTGAAGGTCTCCTTATATAGGAAGTCTTCTCAGAACACCCCACCCTACTATTCTAATCATTGATAAATGATACTTTTAAACTCTGAAGCAGCAATTAAAGGGTTTTGCCTACCATTTCCTTAATCTATTCTTTTAAAGTTTTAACAACATACTTTTAATGGAAAAGTTTGCTCAACGATTGTTGATATTCACCCATTAAATTTAATTATATTTTTTTTGGTACTGCTGAAATTTAAATTTAAATTTGAGAAACGGTGATTTTATTTATTATTTTGTATATGTACTACATGTATCTGTCTCTCTTTTTTGTTTGATTGTCTTTTCTGTCTTCAGTTCTCTCCCATCTGATCAAGATATTATTATTAGAGTAAATTGCACTAAAAGGTCCTAAATGATGACTCTCATTTTAAATTGGTTCTTAAACTTTAAAATATTGTTATTTTATCCCTAAAATTTTAAGGTTTTGTCAATTAGGTCCTTCCACACCATTAAGTGACATACCAAATTTTATGTAGCATAATTTAAAATTTAATTTTTTAAAAAGAAAATTTAACAGTGAAATTAACGATTTTAGTAATAGAAAAATCTAATTGGCATAATCTCAAAAATTTTAAATGTAACTAGAACAACTTAAAGTTTGAGAACTAATTTAAAATTAGAACCATAATTTGAGAACTTTCGGTGCAATTTACTCATATTATTATTATTGTTACTAGTAGTAGTAGTCGGTGCATCTATTTTCTTCCAGAGGAAAAAAAAATTGATTTTGAAACATTCAAGTGGGACAAGCAAACGATCCTCCATTCCTGTTATTATTTTCCTTTTACATGCATTATCCCTATTTTATAATCTTAATAAATACGTGTATCCATTGCTGACCTTAACTCTATTAATAAAACAGCTAATTGGAAGCAATCCAACCTGATCTAAAATCAATTTGCCCGCCACACACGTTCGTAACTACCATTGAATTAAATAATACTAAATAAAGGGAAAGAAAAAAGGTTACTGAGAGGAGCCTACATAAAAGCACAACTAATCTATACACTTGCTGTAAAATCGTACTTTAAATTTACTTTATAAAATCGTTTGTTTTATGCATATGCAGTTAAATTGTTGGCGTCGTTGTCGAGGAGTCGGTGTAAGATTTAGTGATTTTTGTTTGATTATTGCATGCTTGTTAAGGAGATAATTAGCAAAAATTAAATCTATAGATACGACACTTTTTTATTTTATTTTTTGATTTTCTTATTTTTGTCTTGTTGATAGTTGATTGATAGTCATGTTTAATGACAATTATAGGTGGCCCGAAGGTCCGTTCATGTCTGATGCGGATGGTGCTTCAACACCTAATTGGGATGATTACAACCGTTATAGGAGGCAAGGATATGATCCTTCATATGATTCGTATAGCTATGCATGCCTGGTGGATAGCATCAACCAAGGATGGGAAGGTGGTCACCCGACTTATGACCCATATAACCTGTATTCCTTATATTCTTGCAAGGATGGGGATGCGTATTGGGAAGAGCCAAACGAACATCACTACCAAACCACTCGGGGTAGCGCATTTAAGGATGGCATGTCTAAGTACCAAGAAAACATGAAAGATATTAAGAATAAGTTGGACCAAGTACTTGAACTCCTTCAATACCGAGTTAGGGAGAGTGTTCTGGTGGACGAGTGTACCGAACCAGAAAATGTTGAAGTGAAGGACGAAGCCCCCTAAACCATTGTTGAACATGAAGGCTTGAGGGTTGATTTTCCAAAAGAGATAGGGGTCAGAGAATTAAGTGAAGAGTTGAGCATTGTTGAGGAAAGTGTGGAAGAGCTGCCACACTTCTTGGACATAGTAGAAGAAATCTCACACCATCAACTGAACGAGGATGTGCCCCAACAAAGGAATATTCAAATGGAGATTGAGAACTCAAAAAAAAATTGAGTTTGTGATCCTGACATAAATGATCCCTCAGAAGATGCAATGGAGTGAATTCGGTTTCAGTAACAATTGGCTCAAAGTGTACATATCAACATGGCCTAAGTCAAGGTGGGTTCAATAAGTTTATTTGCTAAAAAAAGCCCATATCAACTTGAAGAAGAACAAAAGAAGGGTCAAAGTCTTGAGGACTTCGTGGGAGTTCCACTTTGGGGGCATGACGTAGTGCCGAAGAGGGATTTTAAATTTAAACTTATTTTGTAAATAATTAAACTTATTCGAGCTAAGACTCTATTTACTTTTGTTTATTTTAGATTTAAAATTTGTTGCATGTTTAAATTTAGGATTTTGTAGGTTTAATTTTTGTGTAGTTGAGAGTTTAGACTAAAAAATAAGATTTCTTTTTTGGATACATTATAGTGGTATCAGGATACCCATAGGTCAGTATCACAATACCCAAGGTAGTTTCAAAATTATGGTTCTAAAAGTTTCAAGGATATCACGATACTAACTCTTGGTATCGTGATACCCTTGTCGGGTTTCACAAAATACATGTTTTAGGTATTACGACCTATCTACTTTCACTCTATTTAACCCTAAAACTCAAATTCTCTTAATCTCCAGTCCTAATCTCCTAAATACATTTTCTTTCGTGTGCTTATTTTTTCTGTGCTGGCCATTTATTCGAAGATTCCACAACAACTTTGAGCTTAATTGTGAAGGTGGATGACCCGAGCTAGTCTGATAACTCCTTCTAGGGAAGTCCAGTAACCTCTTAATATTTTGTTTTGGGCTACACATTGAGGACAATGTGTAATAATAAACATTAATCAAATACGTATCTGTGTTTTCAGATAAGTGGATCCTTAATGTTTTCTAACTTTCAACTAAATGATTTTCTCCAATATTCTTATACCACGAACTGCTTCGAGTGTGGGATCGAACCAATTGAATTAAAACACGAAACAAAAAGAAGTTCTCTCCTTTTGGGGTGAAATAAAAAATTCTCTCTTCTTTAATAGAAACCGATAAAATTTTTATTTTGGGAAAATATATTTAAAAGTTGAGAATAAATTCTTTCTATATTTTGGCAGAATATCAATCTCTCAAAAATTGTCTTAATAGTTCTATCGGTTTCATCTATTTATAGGAAAAGAAGGTAGAATCCTTGTAGAGTTGTAGAAGTTTATTTGAAGTAGAAAAACAACATCTTACTTAGATTAGGAGAGGGGTGAACAACTCACCCTTGTATTTCTACTAGGGTTGTCGTCCCATTCATGTTATATGAGGGGTTTTAGGCCTCTTTCACATTGAGTCCAATTACGAGTATTTCCTAGGCCTTTTTGACCTAATACTCTATAATGTGATCCAACTCGATTCATTTTTTCTATTTCCTAGAATAAACTTTAATATTTACATATTAAATAATTTCTCGTCTCAATTTTACTCTAATAAAATTTTAACAATTTTACCCCCAATAAAATTTCAACAAAATTCATTCAATATGTCACAACTCAACATGTTCACTATGACTGAATGATTTATTTTCATTTTTGGGCTTCAAAATAGTTCAAAAACATAAATTCATTCTTCCATCATTTTTAAGTAATCCTATATATTTCTCATTTCTCTTTTTCTATTCATTTCGTTCATTTTTATTCAAACACACAATTCATTTCTGGTTTCAATGAGCTAGTAGAGGGACCAATTGGACATATGTAGTTGAGGCTTAAATTATTTATAATTAAGTTTCGAATTTTCACCTATTAATTATAAACTCATTTAGTCACGAAGTCATTTCACTATAATATCTTGATTGAGCTTTCCCCAATGACATACCGTTATGAAAGCAACTACTCAGCGCCCATCCAATGACCTCGTCATTACTGTGTTACGCTCATAAGATATCCTTGATTTCTTTGGGATAATATACATTCTCCCAATATGATTCTATTTTATCTCATGGTAACCATTACATTTTCCTTCATGAAAAGTCAATCACTATCAAATAGTGATTAAGTCATCCATCACAAAAACAAACGACCTGTGGCCACATTTACTTTTCATCAACCATATAATGCCAATGAAAGGATATCATTTACCCATGTTTTGGGCTATGGATTTCACTATTGTGAATGACGCTACATACTACAGAAGTCGTACATCCAACGCACTAGCTTTCGATTCATTATCTATTTTAACTCAGGTTTTTACTTACATCAAAGTGTACGAGTCATGCATACATAGTTCACCATCCACTCAAGATTTAAGTATGATACACTATGAATGTTACAAGAGAATAAATCCATAAATGGAATCAGGATCTATTCTACTTGGTTTCTGTCTGATGTACTGTTAGTCCAATCAATTACATCTTTGTCTCTATCTTTTTGGAATCATTTGCTCCGATGCCCAAGATAAGGCATCGCCCCAATTGGACTTGATAGACGACATATTAGTCTTTCAATCGGTTTGCTAATTTTTTATTAGACTAAGGACATGTTTAGGCTCGTCTACTAATACAAGTTGTCTTTTCGCACTACAATCCGACCTCGTAATACCGCTTAGTATTTGTAACAGCTCATTTTTAGTAGTATTGGGAATCGTGGTTCGAGACCACAACTTTGATTAGTATGTCATTTTATTATTTAATTAGTATATGAATGGTCATGGTAGTGTCGTATAAAAATTCAGCATGTTGATTTTATCGTTTAATTATTTTAATTAGGCGAATGGACTAAAACATAAGAGTTGCAAAAGTTTATTGTTATAGTTAATTGTATTAAATGAGTATAAAATCATGAATTTAGGGCTTTAAGTGGCAATTTGACCTTATTTATTAAGTAGTGGACGACAGGTAAATACTTTTAAAAAAAAAATTAGAAATGTAAATAACTAATGGCAATTTTGTAATTCTAATTAAAAACATAAGATAATAAAAATTAAACAAACATCATATTCCTTATTTTGGACAAAGAGAAAGCCGAAACTCCATAGCTAAGAGAAACTAAGGTTCAGTCAAGCTTATTCTTAATGCATGTAAGTGTTTTTCCTACCCATTTTATTATTATTTTTATGTTCTTGAGATCGATGTAGCTAAAGCTAGTTAATCCAGGGACTAAATTGTGAAATTGTCCAATGTTTAGAAATTTTCCATTGATGATATTGAGTGTTCTTGGTGTTGAATGATAGATTATTGAGCTTTAATGTTAGATATGACTATTTTGTAAAGTGATTTTAGTTAGTTTAAGTTTAGGGACTAAATTTATAAAATAATAATTTTGGCATTGGAAATTTGTGATATTTCAAAAGTTATGGACCAAACATAGTCCTTAGGTGTTTCGATTAAGCTTGGATGGGGTTAAATTGTGTTGAACTGGAAGTTTTGGTTTTAGGAATTAAACTATACAAAAGGTAAAAGTTGGGGACAAATGGGTAGATTGGCCAATAATCATGGGAGGGAAAGGTTGTCAAATAATCATCATTGAATATCGATAGTTACTGCACATGTAAGTTTGTATTATATAAATTATGTTATAATTAAATTCCTTAATATTTGTTTTACTCTAATAGTTGTTGTGTTTGTAATTATTGAATGTTGGTTGATGGAAATTAACAATGCAATTGAGTTGTACCGGATGTACCATATCGGGCCTTTTGAGCCTAGCAGTCTTCGTGCTGGTGTATTGTATCAGGCCTCGAGCCTAGCAAGCTTCGTGTTGGTGTGTCGTATCAAGTAACTTGTACGGATAAATACTATTTCAAGCATCCAATGAATTTAAGAATATTCTCCTGCCATATGATCTTATATGTAGTGTATCAGTTCATGACTTGGTGATTTTAATGATGTGGATATTATAAGTTAAATTATCTTGGTTGTTTGAGATATGTGAAGTATGATCATTGACCCCATGATGCATTCTTGCATTATTGTATTTAAATTGTCGAGTATAACAAGTTAATTTCATGAACTTAGTAAGCTTTACTCGAGTTTACTTCGTTCGATTTAATTTTGTAGGTTTGTTAGAATCGTGATGTCGATTGGATCAGCTCAAGAGATCACACACTATCCATTATATTTTTGGTAGTCAATTTGTTCATTTTGGGTCGGTTTGAAGTGGCATATAATTAGGGTATCCATGTATATACATATAAGCCTTAGTTGATAAATAACTTTTGTTGAAATGGTAGCTTGTAACTGTCATTTTGGTACTTGGTTGATGTAAATGGTATTTTATGATAGTTATATGTAGCTATCATTAAGTATTATTGTGAAATGGAAATGGTCATTATGTGAGTATAAGTAAGAATATGTTGCTTGGTAGAATGGATGTAAAGGAGTTGGTATGTTTAAGCTAGCATGAAATATGTGATTATGGTAGTTGTTTATGGTTAGAATTGATGTTTGAATTGTGGTGCCAATGAAGGCATATTAATTAGGCACATAGGCTATTTGTGATTTGACATGTTTTGGTTGTTTTTAGGTGTGTTTTTGAGTGTTTTGTATAAGTGAATTTGGTTGTAAATGTTTTGTCTTGGTTTATAAGTAATAGTGGTAGAGATCACACACTATCCATTATATTTTTGGTAGTCATTTTGTTCATTTTGGGTCGGTTTGAACTGGCATATAATTAGGGTATCCATGTATATACATATAAGCCTTAGTTGATAAATAACTTTTGTTGAAATGGTAGCTTGTAACTGTCATTTTGGTACTTGGTTGATGTAAATGGTATTTTATGATAGTTATATGTAGCTATTAAGTATTATTGTGAAATGGAAATGGTCATTATGTGAGTATGAGTAAGAATATGTTGCTTGGTAGAATGGATGTAAAGGAGTTGGTATGTTTAAGCTAGCATGAAATATGTGATTATGGTAGTTGTTTATGGTTAGAATTGATGTTTGAATTGTGGTGCCAATGAAGGCATATTAATTAGGCACATAAGCTGTTTGTGATTTGACATGTTTTGGTTGTTTTTAGGTGTGTTTTTGAGTGTTTTGTATAAGTAAATTTGGTTGTAAATGTTATGTCTTGGTGTATAAGTAATGGTGGTTGTTCTGGCTTGAAAATGAAGTTACTTAGCTGTACACAGCCTAAGACACGGGCTGTCCGACAGCGTGTGCCACACACGACCGTGTGTTTTATTAATTTTAGGTGCAGGATTGTCCACACGGTCACAGAGAGTTACACAACCTATAGGCACGACCGTGTGACCCTACTTCAAGCTGAACATGGTCTGAGCACACATGCGTGTGGAGTAGTCACACGAGCATGTGGGGTAGCCACACGACCATGTTTGAGGCCACACGGGCTGGCCTCTTTCACACCGCCATTAACCCCTATTTCCACTTTTAGTCAAAATTTTATATTTGTTTCAATTTAATCCAAATTTAATCTTGAGTTAATTTAAATGTTCCCTAAGCTCGATTTCGGCTCTGACATGCTCGTAAGACATGGAAAATGGTTGCGGTTTAATATTATATGAATAATTTGATCATGTTGTCTTAATGATAAAGTTTTAATATTGTAATGCCTTATAGATCAGGTAAACTCTCGAATCGGGTATAGGGTGTTACAGCATTAGTTAAACATTAGACAAATAATTAGCAACATTTGCTTCTATTTTTCTTTGATGAAAAACCATCTGAGGACAATTTACAAAGTATTAATGTAGTTCATGAATAATTTTATTAACCAATTTGTTCAAAAAAATTACAAGTGTACTTAGACAAAAATACTACACTCAGGGCACCAAATCCAACACAGAATAGTTCGACATGCCTTGAAATTTTTTTGAAAATTTAAAGGCAGTGTCGCGACATCAAACCCCTATGTTGCAACCTTGCACTTCGAAGTGATAGATTTTGAGAATGCAGAGGCAGTGTCGTGACATTGAACCCCGGTGTTGCAACATCACATTTCAAAGCAAAATATTTTGTAAACACAGGTAGTGTCATGATACAAGATATCAGTGTCGCGACACAACATCACAAATTAAAATTCTGGCAATTCAAAGTTCAGTGTCATGATACCCATACCTAGTGTCGTAACACCGTGTCGAGTCTGTAACTTAGTACTTGGAATTGTCACCCGACCCATCGGGTTTTTCTTTAAAGCCCATTATCTTTTAAACCTAAAACCTCTAATTAAACATACTTCGCACCATACTACCACCCATAAAACAACATTAGCAGCCGCCAAATCCCTTTCCCTCCTCATTTTCTTTAGTTTTTCAAGATTTCCTTTGATTTCTTTCTTTCTTTTCTCTCTTGTTCTGCTACAATTTTTTCTTTGTCTTTGGTTATCTTATTATTTTGTAGGTATTACACATCATGTCCACAACAATCAATTCAGCTGGCACATTCAAATACATCAACAAGTGAGGTTAGGTGTTCTAATTTCATTATTGTTCATATTTTCTGCCTGATTAAAAGTTCATAGTATTACCATGTCACCTAGAAAAATTAGGTGAACTATAACCAATGAGTCATCGATGGATGTCGATTTCGATAGGTTTCATAACCAAGAGGTTGAAAAATACTTCTTAAAACTTCAAAGTTGAACATTTATACAGGAATGGGGGTTCGACCCATCGATGACCATGTGCGATGAAATTTGGGAGTTACTCCACATTCATCATTAGAGAATTTTTTGTTCGACCCTAAGTGAATCAACAATCAACTCAATAGTTTAAGAATTTTATGCTTCCCTAAAAGAAAGGGAAAATAATAAACTACCGAGTGAAGTCTACACACATGTCACGGTAAGGAGTAAGGAAGTGCTTGTTACTCTCTGAGAAATCTATTATTTTTACAATGCTCCATAATATGTCTCCGATTTTCTTGACAATGTTGATTTAAATTACTATAGGGATATTGATATGGATCAAATCGTAAAATACCTTACTGAGGAGAGAGGCGAGTGGACTCACCAACCCAGTACTAATCTCCCATTGAAATTTAATCAGACAATAATGTACTCAATTGCAAAAATGTGGATGCAGTTCATCTACACTCGAATTTTGCTATCGTAAAACATGTCTAACGTAAACACTTTTAGAGCGATTTTGTTTGATGCTATTTTGTAGAAACGATAGATTTGCATGAGAAAATGGATCTATCAGACCATGATGACGTGTATCAGTGGTAAGAAGGTCAGGATTTAATTCTTGCACCTAGTGACAACCTTATGTAAAAGGGCCAAGGTTCTAATGTCCGCCACAAAATAATTCGTGAAGTCGACGAAAAGCATAATTAAAAATTCAATGTACACCAAGTATGGCGAGCTTCAACGAAAATAGATAACGGAATGGAACTAGCGTCGTAAGAACAAGATGGACATTCCACCATCCCTCAAACGCAAAGGTAAAACAAAGGCTAAACAAAGACAAGGGTTGAGTGATATTCTCGATATGTAATGGGTTATTAGATCGATGCAAGAAATGACATCAATTGGTATCGACTATGCACAGAGGTTTGGGATTTGAGTGTCAAATCCTCTACCGAACAAATATGAACTGATTCCATACAATGAGCAATCTGAGAAGGATGAGGAGGAGAGTGAAGAAGATCATGACGAGGAAGGGAAGGATGAAGGAGAAGAGTATCCCCATATTTACAACTTTGAGGAGGAGTTAACTAGAATGACATCCGATGAAAGGTGTACATTTGCGCAGGCTGAGCCTACATAGCCCAACCAAATTTATGGGTAGGAAGGCCACAAAGACTACTGTAAGACATGACAAGGGGAAGGCGAAGATGGGCGAAGTGTCAAAACCTGATTTCGATTAATTTGGCACTTCATTTGAATTTTTTTGGGGTGGTTGTAATTAATTTTAAACTTGGATGATTTTATTTTTCTTTTCTTTTCCTTTTTGTTTTAGATAGACTTGTTTTTAGTTAATGCTTAAATTGAAAATGACTTTTATTAAGGGGGATCAACCTATTCAAAAACAAATTTACAAAATGTTTTGTTATATAAAAAGGGAGATTGTTAAACTAAGCCTTATTGGATAACATGTTTTGATATAACAAATTAAAATGTTTTTGAATAAAATTAAAGTTGAGCAATTTCATAAAAATCAAGTTGAAATGGTTTCAATTATTCAAATATGTTTTAACCATTTTCAAACAAGTTAGAATTGCTCCAAGACAAAAGGTACTTTTTGTCTAAATATCGATATTTTGCCATTTTCAATACCAAATTGACATTTTGCCATTTTCAAACCCTGGTAGGTATCGATACTTTTCTTAAGGTATTGATGTATTTCCTAATGTATCGATATTTTTGCTCCAATGGTCACTGAAATCAGCATTAATTACAAAAGAATATCGATACCCTTTTAGTAGGTATCGATACTTGTTGTTATAGGTGAAGTTAATGACCTAGTATTTCATCATCAACAACTACATTCACTTCTACAACAACCACAACGATTGGAAATCAATTAAAGGGTGTAAATATCATCTTCCAAAAGTTTAGCAACAACAAGAAACATGTGCAAAGCTTAAAGATCAATCAAAACAACCTAGAGCTTAATTTTTTCATACCTTTTCTTATAAACACTTGTGAGCTTTCATTGTATTCATTTAGCTCAAGTGTTCTTCTTTGTATTTGTGCTTAATTGGCAAACATCCTAATCATGTAAGGATTGTTTCTTTGTTTTCTTATTTGTTTCTCTTTGAGATAGGGTTAATTCTTAAGGTTTGGGTAGAAACCTTAAGGGAGTTGTACATTAAGATTTTGGATCATAAATCTTAAGAGAGATTGTAAGGTTAAACACTGTCCTCAAATGTTGTCAAATTAGTAAATTTGGGAAAATCCTTAGTTGTGGTAAGCTAAGGTAGTGGAGTAGGCAATTAAGGCCGAGCCATTATAAATCATTGTGTTCTTTGTTGCATATTTTTCATTGCTTCCACCACAAGTTCTCAAAGGCCAATTCAACCTCCCTATCGACTATTTTAAGTTTATCCTTCCGAGCTAACAAACATGTGATAGGTTGTTTGTATAAACTATAAATTTAGCCTAATAATAGAGGATTTTCGATGATTTAATTTTAGACTAGTTAGTTTAATCTATTAAACTATAAATAGGAAAAAGTATTTAAGCATACCAAATGATAAAAGTATACACGAGAAGGTATGTATGCTTTCTCGAATTACAGGTTGTTCAAATTTCATAACTCGGTTATTTGAATTCATAGATATTGAAATAGTAGAGTATAGTAAGTATAGAATCCGTGCAAGTATGGACTTAAATGAAAATTAATGAAAGAACAAAAGCATTTATAGGGTTAAAAGTAGAGTGAGAATTATAAAACTATTGAACGGCTAAAAGCAATGTGAGTGAAGAGAGAACAAAAAATCCAATAAAGAGTATGAGTACTTGAGATATTTTTTACTCATAATTGCACGAATACTCGTTGAGTTGCTTATACTTGTTAGTACTATACTAGACTTCAAAAAATGGATGAAAGTTAAACCGAGTACTTAGGATTCTAATTACCTGTACTCTTCAAACTTAGATATTGTACTTGTGTATTCATTTTGATGGAAGCATATGCTTAACTAACTTTAACTTATTTACTAGGGAACTTAATAAACTAACATGTTTGAGGTTAAAAATCGTGAATCATTTATATATCTAGTTAGAATTGCATATTTAGCCAAACTCTCTTATTTGTCATGTCTGTAATACCCCCTACCCGTATTCGTCGCCGAAATAGAGTATGAGGCATTACCAGATTTTACCGAATAAATATTTTTTTTAAATTCAATATAACCCCTTTATAAATATCTAATCTTCCCTGCAAATTTTAAACCGAGACCAATCCGACACAACCAATCCATTTCAATATATTTTCAAGATAGATTTATCGTATTCATAACATAATCTCATCACATACCAAAACCAAAATTTGTTAGTCATACCAATGGCTAACTATACATTCATTTCACATTAACATCTACTTTACTAGCTTATACATGCCATTGATTTCCAAAATAAAGTTTCTTTATATACCGAGATCTTGAGGTTGATAGTGTGATGCGTCTCCGACCAAATCTGCCCTCTAAGCTCTTAACACTACAAAACAAGGGAAAAGGAAACACGGTAAGCACTTTGTGCTTAGTAAGCTCATGTAACAAGAATTATACTTACCTAATATTTTCAATACAATGCAATAAACATTCATACATCCATTCAATACATTATTCCCCTATCATGCACAAACTCAACATTCAAATTAGCCCAATAATTTTCATGTATCAATAATATATATCATGATTGATGAGCTCATCAATTCCATGATTTCCATTTCCTTGTTATTTTTCCATATTTATCCCGTTGAATTTCTCAGAATTTTGATGGATTTTTAGAGGTACACTTTAGTGTACAAATCCGGGTTCGTCAATTCATATTCATATGCGCACATTTCCATTTCAGTGAGCACACTCCCGTGAACCTTATCCTTACAGCGGGATTACCAATCCAGGCTAAATCCCCTGTAATATAAACTCATAGAGTATTGTCGGGATTACCAGTCCAGGCTAAATCCCCTGCAACGACAATTACTCTAATGAGCTTGGATCTGAATTACCAGTCCAGGCTAAATTCAGACCCTAATTCGAATTACCCATCCAGGCTAAATCCATTTTCCACATATTCTTCGGGAGGGCTATATCAGGATAGGATCACCCGTCTGGGCTAGATCCTTTTTACCATCAATTCCTTTTTAGAGATCCATCGAATTTTCCTTCCATTCAACCGGGATTTCCTCCCCTTTTTATCAAATATATCAATGTTTCATCAATTTTCTTATAATGAACATTCACATCAATAACAAACATTTCAGGCATTTAAGAATATAATTCAAGTTACACGAACTTACCTCGATACTTGTTCGTAAACAAAAATCTACTAATCCCGAACTTTTTCTTTTTCCTCGATCTAGCTTCGTATTTTAATTTTTTTGATCTAAATAAATAAATTTAATCATTAATCTAATACATTTCATGTTCATATGTAGCATTCTCTATAATTCCATTATTATTTATAGTGCATTCAAAACTGTCTCACTGAGTCACAGTCACTAAATTATTTATATCTTGAGATACGAAACTCCAAATTAAGATCCGTTAATTTTACCTGAAACTAGACTCACATATCTTCTTACCATAAAATTTTTAGAATTTTTATTTTAGCCAACAAGTACAGTTTATTCTTTAAAGTTTCCCCTGTTTCATTGTTTGACAGTTCCAACTCCTCTTCACTAAAAATATCTCATTGTAAAAAATTCAGATGATGTTTCCATTTGTTTCTTCTGAAAATAGACTCATTAAGAATTCTAAACATATAAATTATAACTCATAATCATTTTTGTACAATTTTTAATGATTTTTCAAAGTCAGAATAGGGGAACCCGAATTCATTCTGACATTGTCTCACAAAATCTATTATATCTCATGATTTACAATTTCATTGATTAAACCGTTTCTTCTATGAGAAACTAGACTCAATAAGCTTTAATTTCATATTTTATTCATCCTATAATTTTATCTCTAAAATTTTTGGTGATTTTTCAAAGTTAAACTATTGCTGCTGTCCAAAACTGTTTTAGTGTATGATGTTAATTACCTTTTTCCCTAAACTTTCAATAAATGATAATTTCATCCCTGCTCAATTAACCTCTCAATTGAGCTGATTTTTCTTAATTAACACTTTATCCCATCAATTTAAACTACTTTATAAGCTTTGGAAATTAGAATTTTAGTACTAGACTTTAATTCCAAACTTTTTCACAATTAGGTCCTACAAATCAATTTCTATTGAAATTACCTAATAAAATCATCTCATAAACAGATTAAAGCTTCAATTTCATCCTATTTCATCATAACTTCCAGCACATATTCATAGAAACTTTCAAATTCATTCATAAAATCAAAAACTAATGAATTTAGTAATAGGACCTAGTTGTAAAAGTCTTAGAAACACAAAAATTACAAGAAAAAGGTAAGGATTAACTCACTTGGTGCAAAAATTATGAAAAATCAGCTTGAAGAAACCCTTAGGACGTTTTTTGCTGATGAGAATGCAGAAAAATAAAGAGAAATCTAGAGAATTCCACTTTAGTCCTAACTTTTAAAGCAAATTTTGCAATATTCCAATTTTACCATTAATTCTTCAATTCTCCTGATTTTTCTGAGCTTATGCAGCCCAAAATATCTCCTTTTGGGGTTATTTGCAATTTATGTCCCTCCTCATTTAACAATTGAGCTATTTAATCCTTCTAGTAAATTTTACACCTTTTTCAATTTAATCTTTTTCACTTAATTGACTACCCAAACATTAAAATTTTCTAACGAAATTTTAATACCATATTACTAACACTTCATAAATATTGATAAAAATATTTTTTACTTGGTTTTACGATATTGAGGTCTCGATACCTTATTTTTACCCAATTTCTTCAATAATTTCTTTTTCTAACTAACCACTAAATTGGTAAAATTTTTCTATTGTTATTTTCATACGATTTTCCTATCATACCAATATTCATGCAAAAATATTAAAATAAATTTCTCTTTAAATCGGATTTGTGGTTACGAAACCACTATTCTGATAACCTTGAATTTGGGCCATTACAATGTCCCAAACTAATTCCACGTATGAAGCATGCTCAAGTATAATCTTGATTATTTTCTATTTTTTTCGTTGTATGTTTGTCTTTTTTGCTTGCGAACAAGCAACGAGTTAAGTGTGGGGGAGTTTGATCTGCCACAATTTGTTATGGCAAATTAGGTTCTTTCCGGCACTTAATGAGCTTGTTTTAGAGAAATTTCATACTATTTTTATTAGTTCTCTAATTTAGTATTTTATGTTTAAATTTAGTGAAATAAGAGTTTTTATGCAAGTTTTGGTGTTTCAATGACCCGTTAGGCCAATTCGGGTCGAGGGTAGGACTAATGAGCTAATTAAGTGCACAGGACGTCATTTCAAGCCAAGGAACACAAAGAATGACTTCAGTGCTGCGATAACAACATGCAGAGTCATAACACCCAACTTCGAGCTATCAAAAGTCCCATTCATTGTTCAATTTTGCGACACCCATATCCAATGTTGTGACATTGGTTCGACGAGGGCCAAAATACTACTAAGGGTGTTTTCGTCTACACAACATATTTAATTTATTTTTATTAGCTTTAACTGGCCTAGGAGGGTCAGAAACTTTTGACTATATATAGTAATATTTAGGCTTAATTGAGGAGACCATTTTGAGAATAGTTTTTAGGGTTTTTAGTTTTAGTTTCAATTTAGCTTGAGATTTGACAGAATTTTTAGTATTGTTTTCAGACTTGGATTTGATTCCGATCCAAGCTTTCGTTTCTTTAGTAATCTATAATATTGTATTTAGTTTTCATTTGCATTTGGTGTTATCTCAACAACTGTTCAAGGATTTTTGGCTTCCAAGCGCATCCAATATCGAAACATATCAATTTCTCTTCTCCATTCTCTTTAGCTTAATTCATCTTTGCATGTTTAATTAAACTTAGGGAATTTTGCATCTAGATTCTTGAGTAGGGAGATTAACGATCAAAGGTGGGATTAATTAACTAAAAAATTAGGGTTTGCCATAGAATTATTTAACCTAAATTATGTATGCTTAAACCCTAGAATTGATGACCCTGAGAAGTAATCTAGGTAAATGAGGTTGATAGAATAGTTTATCAAGCACCTCTTAGTTTAACATGGTTTAAACTGCGAAGTAGAGAGATAAGTGGTTTCCATTGATTAATTAATTAGTTAGAGGCTAAGAGGTAAGAACTAGTTAATTATTAGTTAATTCATTAAAACCTGAGTTTTAAAGTTAATTATGAACACTGACTTGAGTCAATCTTCTGCTTGTTATCTGAGTTAATTTCGATTGTTAATTTATTTTTGTTAGTCTTATGTTATTTTTGTCACTAAATTTTATTTCTACTTATTGTATTATAAGTCTAGATTAGTACTGTTTAGCTTTGTTATTGTAGAAAGTAATTTTAATTTAATCAACCTCCTTTTGGTATGATCCTCGAAATATTTCTCGAAATGTTTCGTTATAAATTTTACTATATTACAATTTGACCCGTATACTTGCAGACACCGTTGTTTTATTTTATATCTTTTTGTTGCAATATTTCCAGTCTAGACGTTCATATGTCTAGCTACGGTCAACAAGTAATTTAATCCCACAATGATGACGATTAATGCAAAAAAAAAAAACTTTCAAATCCATCGAAACCAAGATTTCTCATACCTTTTTGTTTTCACCATAATTTTTTTCAAAATGTGTAAACCATAAAAAAACTAAAATAAATTGTTGATAAAAAAAACTTGTGTAGGTTTCCCAAGGATAAACAATCCCATCTTTATCTTGATAAAAAAAGAAACATGTTACTGAAGAACACTCATTTCATGGTTGTCATGTCCTAATGTTCCATGTGGATGTTCCACATTTGGATTAGCCAATGCCCTTACCAAATCTGATCCAACATATCATATATATTTGTCAAAATAAAAAAATCATATGATGCTGTTGGAACAGAGAAAGAAAAAGAATAGAAAAAAGAATCACAAGGTTTGGGTATGTGCTCTTCAAGGTTTGTTCCAACCTTCTTTTCACTTGTCAATGGAGTTTTGGATGTCTATGTTGTAAGTGGCGGAGCTAGGATGTTAATCTTAAGGAGGCAAGTTAAAATTAGACGTGCTACGTAACAATCGATTTAAACATATAAACAATCGATTCAAAAAAAGCAGTATTCCAACATAACAATTGATTTAAACATATAAACAATTTATTCAAAAGAAGCAATATTCTAATATAACAATCGATTTAAAACATATAAACAATCGATTCAAAAGAAGAAGAAACAGTATTCAAACATAACAATCGATTTAAACGTATAAACAATTTATTCAAAAGAAGTAGTATTACAACATGACAATTGATTTAAACATACAAACAATCGATTCAAAAGAAGCAGTATTCACAGGCTATCATTTGACATAATTTTTAACAAACTGACCAAGATTTTCCCTTTGTTTTATTAAGAATAAATTTTTTTAATATTATTTTTAATACTATAAAAATATTGAAGTGGCCTACTTATATTTTTGAGAGGGCTATAGAATATATACAAAGAGGGAAATTGTAAAAGTCTTAAACCTTAAAAAACTTACTTATATTTTTGGGAGGACTGTAGTATATCTACGAAAGATTAAATTGCAAAAATTTTATCTACTAAGCTCCCCCATTGTGTGTTGCAATATCCATCCTTTTCTTTTCGGTGGGTGAGATTTGTTATAAAGGATGAAGCTGTCTCTCCTTATATAGAAACTCTTCTCATAATATTACTTAAGACAAAAGAAACCGAACCAATTGCCTACCATTACTCTTACTTTCAACTTTGAAGCACCAATTAAAGGGTTTTACCTACCAACACGTTTCTTATTCCTTTTCTATGGTTAACCGACTCTTTTTTTTTTGCAGCCAATTCAGCATTCCTTAAATCATTTTATTATTGCTTCAATTTTCACATGCATAATCCATATTATATTGTCTTATATGCACGATTGAGTTAATTACGTCAATTAAATTGAATTATTTGAATCAATTAGAATAAGTAATTCAAATTTTGGAGTTCGAGATGAGTTAAATTTTACAATTCGGATCATTTAAATAACAGATTGGTATAAATATCCTTTTGATCCCTGTCAATTTTGAAAATGAGCAAATTGGTCTCTCAACAAAAATTAAAAAATAAATTTTAAAATTCAAAATATTTTTAAAATTAATGTATAAAGAAAGTTAAATTTTTAAATTTTTTTAAAATAATAATTTTAGGAACCAAATTTAATCACGTGATAAATTCAAAGGTGATAATAATAAATCCTAAATCCAATATATATCATACAAATCCTAAATCCAATATATTATCATATAAATCCTAATCAAAATCCGATTTGTATGAATGCAAAGATATTTTTTACTATACACTAATGTAGTATTAAATGATTTGCGTTTCTTGACGTCAAAATTTTAGTTTAATATGAGGGGTTTTAGTCTGACTTAGTTAATTTTATCTGGATTTTTCTAATTTTTGATATGTTTGTATTGTAATAATTTAATTATATATTGTTAAATAATTTGTTCAAAATTTTTGTTTGTATTTGTATTTTAATTATACTATAAGTGTAGAATCAATATGAAAACTCCTTATTACTTGAAAAAGTAAGTTTAAACCCCAAAACTGTACATATAATGTAAGATTTAGCATTATTATTATAACATAATCCTCCTTCCTTTTAGTATTACAAAATAATATGATTGGTTTCATAACTTTATTTTAATATTACCAAATGAGAATGACAAAATTCTTTTGGGCTTTTTATCCCCCGAAATCATTTCCAATTTGTCTTGTGTGTTCTACTTTCATGGGACATTAAAAATTACAAATGTGAGTAAAATAGAAATTGAACCCGAAACTTAAGGATAAAAATATTTATATTTAACCATCTAACCAAAATAATGATTTGTAAAAAAGTTAGAAGGTGACTGAAAGCACGCCTTGCTAGGCACGTTTTCGCCTTCCCTACCAAAATCGACCTATTCTAATAAATATCACAAAAATTATCCTAAACAATTAAATAAATAAAAAAACGACCTTTTTACAAAATATAGCCAACATATAGAGCCCAAAAATGTTGAATAAATATACTTGAATATTTATTTAGTTTACAACTAAAAAAATGTGAATGCTGTATTTGTTATATTAATTTATTTTTTAAAATTAAAATATTTTTGATGATTGAAATTTGAATGTGAGAAATAAACAAAATGGATATCCGTATCGTATTCCATTATTAATTTTTTTCATTATTAATATGTATCTAAAATTTATATGATTAGACATATTGACTGAAGTAAATTTATTCATACTTTATCAAAATTGGATCTGTAAGTTCAACAATAGGATTTAACAACCAAATTAATTTTCAAATTATACCACCTATTTCACTTTAGGTATGTAAAACTAATATCTAAACCCTAAACCCTAAGCCCTATCAGTTTATGTCAATTTAAAAAAAATACATGATGTTGAATAGCACATTCTTATATGTTAATATTAGGTTTTGAGGTAAAATGAGACGAAATTGATAATTTAGTTTTAAAAAAATCCTTTGATAACCGATATGATTCTATGCAAATTTTACTGTTAAGGATAATAAGAGTATTGGAAACTGATTAATAAAAATATATTAATCACTGTTTTTATAATTGGACTAAATTGGCTAGATTGAGAACTAGTCGGGATATTGATTTAGAAAGAGGAGTTGAACTAATTAACCCGTAATTATATATTTTTATAAAATTTTTAATAATTTATTTAATTAAACCAAACAAACTGAAAAAAAATCGATGACATATTCAAATATTAATCAAAATTTGAAAACCTTGAAATTAATTTACGGGTGAAGAAATTGGGAAGTAAAAAGCATGTGAAAGCAGTAGTTGGATAAAGCAGAGGCCGACCTACTCTACAAATGTGGTGTGGGAGAGAATTAGAGGAAAGGGAATGCGTCACAATTTGGATTGAGGCTCACATGCTGTGGGATGCTAATGGTGGCATTTGGTGTGCTTCCTAAAGCAAACTAATGAGATAAGAAGGGGACCATCACTATGCTGATCTCACTTTCTTTAATTTCAAGTCATTTCACTTTCATTCACAAAAGGATTTTATCAGTTCAACTTTACATCAAATAACCAAAACCATTATAACTTATAAATAATTCTGAAATACTATTCATGTAAAACTCAATATGAATATAACTTATAAACAACTTTGAAAATAAGTAATATCGAAACCCCTCATTACCTGAAAAAGTAAGTCTAAACCCCAAAACTACATATAATCTAAGATTTAGCATCTTTCCTTTTAGTCTTAGAAACTAATATGATTGGTTTCATAACTTAATATAAAGTTAATTATTTAATATTACCAAATGAGAATGGCAAATTTCTTTTGGCCTTTTTATCCCCCACATGGCCCAAACAATACCATTTTAACCTGGTGAAATTCTTTTATTAGTCTCTATATTATATATTAGTTGTGGATTTAGATTTTGTACTCTAATTAGGTCAAGATCAAATTTTATTATTAGTCTCGTGCTATGCATAAGTTGTAGACTTAGTTCTTTTTATTTAATTTGATCATTTTAACACTTATACTTTTTAAATTTTGAAATTTTAATCTTAACTAAAAAATAATAGACATGAAATCCATTAATTAAAATGGTATGGTTTTATGTGAGTATTATATGAAAATCAAAAGTTGACATATTTATTTAAAGAAAATTATAATTATAATTCCAACAAAATATGAAATAATTCTTGAAAAATAAAAAATTTAAAATATTATAAAAGGGGAATGGATGCCTTATCTTTGCCTGCCTGTTATCTTATCCTGGAGGTTGGGAAAGAACGGTTTGAATGTAAAAAAGAAAAAAGAAAAAAAGAAATTGCATTCCTTGTTTTTAGGTTTTTTGTATTCTTCTTTGGATACCCTTTTTCCACAAAAAGAAATGGGCTTTTTATTCAAATAATATAAAATAATTAAATAAATATTAAAATGAGATAAAGACAGTAATATTTATGAATCTAGACAGGAGCTATAGTAGAAAATTGGTGTCACCTGACCAATCGACAATACCCCTCTCCCTAGTCACCGGTCACATCAAGCTTTTTTTAAACAATTTTTTATGGGTGCCGCTTGGTCAATCTGCAGCATCGGATTGAAATGCGATGACCAAAAATATTTAAGGACCTAATATGTAAATTTTTCATTTTAATTTAAAAGCTTTAAGGGTGCCGCCTGACAGCTTGGCGGCACCAAACTTCAAATAGGATAAATTGCTTCATAAACCCTTCTTGTTTATTATTTCTTTTTTTCCCTTCAACACAAGAAATTGAGAGGTCACTTACCAATTAGTCCAAAATGTTTTTTTTACTAAAAAGTATTTTTGTAAGACAGCTGATTCCAACTAGAAATAAATTTTATTTATTTTTCAAAAAATAATTTTTTTGTAAAGTTATTTTTTGAAAAAAATATCCGAACTGGAATAAAATAATTTGAAAAAAAATATTTTTTGAAAAATAAATGAAATTTATTTCCAGTTGAAATAGACTTTTTTACAAAAATACTTTTTAGTAGAAAAACTTTTTGGACTAATTGGTAATAGACCTCTCTTTTTTTTGTCGAAATCGCAACAAAGGTACATCATGAAGATACTTGAGCGATTTGAGATGCAATATTCAAAACTGATAAGTACTTCTTTAGCTACACACTTTAAACTCTCAATTTTAGATTCTCCACGTTATGAAGAAGATGAAAGGTGCATGTCAGAAGTACCTTACTCAAGCACAGTCGGAAGTTTGATTTATGCAATGGTATGCACTTGTCTTGATATTTCACATGCTGTTTGTGTTGTTAGTCGATACTGTAACAACCCATTTTTAGTGAAATCGGAACAATGATTTCAGAATCACAAATCTGACGAGTAAATTTTTATTTTATTATTATTTTAATATCTATGGGATGTTAGTAAGGTTGTATTAAAATTTTGTTAAGAAATTTTGATGTTTGCATGATTAATTAAGTGAAAGGACTAAATCGTAAAAAGTATAAAGTAGAGTTCCATTAATTAAAAGGGCTAAATGACTATGTAAGTGGAAGTAAATGGACTTAAATTGTAATTATACCATTCATAATTTTAGTGGACAAAGATGGGCATGAATTTGGTATTTTATTTAGTTAATTAGCTAGGTTATTAAGGTAATTTAATAATTAAGTTAAAGTAAAATAAGGTAAAACAATTGTATCATCTTCTTTTGTTTAATTCTCTGCCGAAAATAGGGTTAGAAAACTCCATTGTTGAGGTTTGAAGGTTCGGTCAAGCTACCTTGCTTGCATGGTATGATTTTTAAGCCCATTTTTAATGATTTTTATGTTTTTAAGGTTGTTTTAGCTTAATCTAGCTAGCCCGAGGATCAATTTGAAAAATTTTTAAATATTTAGGGTTATGCCATGAATTCTGTTGTGTTATTATTCATTTTTAATGAAAGATTATGAGTCCTTGTTGATAAATAACAAGTTTTGTAAAGTGATTTTTGATGAAATGAGCATTTAGGGATTTATTTGTAAAAATAGTAAAATTTCATGGAAAATTTATGAAATTCTGGTTTTTATGGGTTGTTATAAGTCCCTAATAATTTTAGTTAGCTTGAATAGGGAATTATAATGCTTAGATTTCAATTTATGAGCCTAGGGACTAAATTGTGAAAAGTTAAAATATTAGAGGCAAAATAGTAAGTTTTGCATAATTATGAAATGCGGACTAAATTGAATGCTTAAAGTATTAAATGGATTAAATTTGTTTATTTAGATATAGATAGACCACGTAAGGACCTAGATCGAGGCAAAGTAAAAGCTTCGAAATAACTCGTTTAATTCTACGCCCTAGTCGTCGAGGTAAGTTCGTAGTATTTCAATATGTAAACAAATTTCTTTTTGTGCATTTATATTAAAATGCTTTTATTATTATGTTTTTCGAAGATTACTGAATTGTACATACGTGCCCATGTTTGTACTTCGGTACCCTTGAATTGCACATACGTGCCCATGTTTGTACTTTGATACCCCTGAATTGCACATACGTGCCCCTGTTTGTACTTCAGTTCCCCTGAATGCACTTTAGTGCTCCATTTTACGCTCTGGTATCTTTGAATCAAATGGTATATGAATTGCATTTAATTAATTTAGATTAAATGATATACTATATTCTTACTAAGCTCTATAAGCTTATCTGTTCATATGGATTTTTTTGTAGATCATCGTTGCTGACATTTTGGGACGGATCAAACTATCTATTGGAGTTGGTAGTTTTTTTTTATATCTTATAGGGTAGTGACATGTATAAACTTAAGTAGTTGGAAATTGTGGTTGGAATGTGTTGGATGTTGTAGAATGATATTTTGATGAATATGTAACTAATAGTTAAATGTGTTTGTGTTTGATGTCATATATGCATAATAGGTTATAATGTTTGCTTTAAGAGATATTTTTGGTCACTTTTATAATGGGTGTGAATGACTTAATGGTATGTTTTGAATTGGTATGTTCATGGCCAAGATATGGCATGTTTTTAAAACCTATTGAATTGGATCTTTATGTTTGAAATTAGGTAAATTTGACATGATTAAGTAAGTTTTAATGATTGCTCTTGAGGTGCCTTTGATTGGCATATTGGTTAGCTAAAATATCACTTTTGGAATGGCTTATATATGCATATTTTAGGTATGTTTTGATGCTTTGCAAGTGTGCACCAATTGTTCAAATGATTATGCATGTTATGGTGTTGAGAATGGCTTGTTTTTGGTGTATTTTAGGTTCACACGGCCAGAGAAACGATTGTGTGACTCAACCGTGCCGCCAGGCCGTGTGTCTCCTAAAGGTTCCTTTGTATGCAAGTTAGTGAGTTACACGGCCTAGCATATGGGCATGTAGGGCAATTTCGAGAGTTACACGGCCTGACACACGGATGTGTGACACGACCGTGTGACACTACTCAATGAGTTACATGGGTGGGGACATAGGCTAGGATAAGGTCGTGTGTCCCTAGTTCGAAGGTTACATGGCTTGAGGCACGGGCGTGTGACTCAGCCGTGTGAGGCACACATATATTCAAATTTTTGTATCTTTTTCTTAGACTTTCCAAATGATTTCAGTTTTGTTCCAATTTGTTTCTAAGGTATATTTGAGGTCTTGAGGGCTCAATTTGGGGACAATATGTATGTAAATAAATGTTTATTATTATGTTTATGATAATGTATGAAATATGTGTTTAAATGTTATGTTTGTACGGTGATGCTCTATAATCCTATTCTGGCGATGGATACGGGTTAGGGGTGTTACAAATACATGGTCAATCTTGGTAAGTTACATTGGCATGTAGCTAAGTGAATTTTCAGATATTTGTGGGGTACTTCTAACATTTTCTTAGAGTTTGAAAGAAATCAAAAGGTTTTAGTCGGATATGTTGGTTCTGATTATGCGGGAGACTTAGATCGAAGAAGGTCTCTCACAAGTTACCTATTTGCTTTTGGGAATTGTGCAATTAGTTGGAAAGAGAACTTAAAGCTACAGTAGCTTTGTTGAATACTAAAGCGGAATATATGGAGATTACTGAAGTAGTAAAAGAAACAATTCAGTTAAGGGGTCTGTTTAGTGAACTGGTAAGTGAAAAAGGGGCCATTGTCGTATATTGTGATAGTCAAAGTGCCATACATCTCACCAAAGATCAAATGCATTACGAAAGGACAGAGCACATAGACATTCATTATCACTTTGTTCGAGAGATGATCATTTAAGGAGATGTTCAGATTCTTAAAATTGGCATATAATACAATCCAACCGACATGTTGACAAAGAACCTAGTTTCAAAGTTCGAGCGTTGCTTAGACTTGGTGAGTAACCAATGAAGATCAAATTAGACCCATAATAGGGCTTGGCAAGGGAGTTAGTCCAAATACGAGTCAATGTGGATATTTGTGGGAGAATACCTCTTATTTTGACTAAACAGTACGCGACGTCCCGATGAATAACACTCTTTCATCTCTACGACATGATGGCCATCTTATCCCAACGAGCAACAAAACTTTGTCCCAACAATGCGACGATCCTTTAAGTCCCAATAACAAGCCACGTCACGACGTGGCGACGTGCAGTCCAAGTTTTCTTGGCTTTCTTCTCCCAATCAAATTCTGTTTTTTAGTTTCTCACTTAAACTTTGATTAACCTAGGGTTGTTGTAGTCATATATGCTATGAATTTCAACCTATAAATAGGCCTTAGTTTCGGGTTTTCCTTTAATTTTTTCCATCTTTTGTACTCTCATTTATTATAGTGAAATCTTCTTTTTCCCGTGATTTTTCATCCTCTCTTGAGGAAATTTTTAATGTAAAGTTTGTGTGTTTAATTTTCTTGATTTTATTTGTTCCTTGCACAGATTAATTCTCTATAATGTTACCTTTTTTTTCAAATAAATGTTGCATTTAATAATAAAATGTCGTTACCTAAAATTTACATGGAAACTTTAAAATAAATCGTTATTTGAAATGAAATAAACGTTGCTTTTAAGTTTAGGCAACGACCACACACACAACGGTCACAAAATTATTTCATAAACTCTCATGCAACGAAATTTGTTGTTTAAGCAACAATTTAGGGTGTTGCTTAAAGTATTTTTGTTGTAGTGACAATTTGAGAATTAACCCATTACCAAGCAAACAACCCTAAGAGACATTCTTAAGATTTAATTCACCAATAACCTTATAAATTAAAAAGACCCGACTCTAATTAATAAACTCAACCGCGCGATTGTTTTAAATTAGATCACTCATTCTAATAATATAACCCAATTTTTTTCTATATCAGACTATGCTAACTTGCTGTAATTATTAGAATAAAGAGACAATTACATATCTAATTACTCTAATTAATTATTTATTTTCTAAATACCAAACAAGGGGATTACTCGGAACAATAATAAATGACAATTTTACCATTCTCATACAAGAAGCAAATAAGAATAAATAAGAAAAGAATGAAAACTCTTTTAAATCTCACAATTATAATAAAATTCAGCTTTTATTTACCATTGGCCAGAAAAAAATAAACTACTCATAGTTAAGAGAAAGTCAAAATTGTATTAAACAAAGGAAGAAAAATAATTCATGTGTAAGAGACGATACAAAATATAATAATTAAAATGATAAAAATCCTAAAATAAAATAAAACAAAAGATAATAATAACCTAAATTAACTAAATCACCTAAAATAATAAAATAAAAAATCCCAATACAAAATAACTACTAATCAAGTGCGCCAACCAACTTGTGCTCCATACCAATTGCACAAAATTGGGTTTAAGTTCTAACATCTTCGTGACATAAATTAAACCTGAAATAAAATTTACTAAAATTAGTAGCGTATCATATCAAATAGCTATTAGAATTAATGATTAAAAGCATGCTAATTTTACATAATAACAGAGTGAGTGCAAACGATTGCACACCCACGAACAAAGCTTTATAAAGGTAGAATTATTATGAGAATTCTGTAAGCAACCTTGATTTCATGTTACACTTTTGTTTTCCCCTGATAATTTATTTCATTGTTCTATCCAAACAATTGTTGTAACATTACTTTGGACAGAAAAATGTAAGATAACAAAAACAATGCATATATTTTAAACTAGCAACCTGCACTCAGTAAACCTTATTCTTGCCAGCCTTGTTCATTTTGGCAACATACTCGAACAAACTCCCATCAAAACATCCCCTGACAGCTTCTTTTGATAGATAACCATTTTCATCCATTGCAAGCAGATACAAAAGCATCCATTCTGCCTTTGTCATTAGCCTGCAAACAGTTCAAATATCTCAGGAAACAAAGCATTTATTGGATTAAAAACACGAAATTCAAAGAAAGGGGTGATTGAAAATACCAGCCAATGAAATCATATGATTTTCGATTAGCCTCAGTCATGTGCCATACTTCTCCGAATGATAACTTATCGGGCACAGTTCGAGCATATTTACTGAATATACTCTCAAAGTTCATTGGCATAAACCTGAAAACATCACATTCATTGCATAACAAAGGTTAAAAGTAATTTGTTTCATAATATTTTTAATGATTCCAATATGATATGCTAATTACCTTCCTTCAGTGTCAAATGTTGAAGAATCACTACCATGCTTGCATTTGTGTATTCTGTCTATGTATATGGGAAAATATAGATTTGGTAGCCATCCCTGTCAAATTTGTGAAAGCAATATCCAGTCTAGTTAGGGATGAAGCAGAAAATTTTTCAGGGGCCGACATAAAATTTTAAATTTTTGAGGGGACAAATAAAAAAACTTTATTCTAAAAAAGAATTATATTATATTATTAATTTTAAAAAAGTACTAAAATTACAATTTTTCCATTTATTCAAATGATTACAAAGCTTAAAATTAAAATTTAATACTTGAAGGGCACTATTCATTAAAGAATTTGTAAAAGAAATAAAAATAAAAATATAATTAAATTTCGACTCTCATAGATTTGCCCTGGAAATGATTACAAGGGAGTAGAATAACTTACTGGGAGAGTTTGATAACTCATTCCCACGGTGATGCAGATTGCAATGAAAAAGCTTGAAAATGGATTGAAACCAAGATTTCTCATAGCTGTAGTATACATAAATAGTTTTCATAAAAAATGAAAATAAGTTGGAGAAAAAAGATTGGAACTTGAAAATATATATATTATAACCTGTGTAGGTTTCCCAAGGATAAACAATCCCATCTTTATCTTGATCAAAAAAGTAAACATGTTGCTGAAGAACACTCATTCCATGGTTGTCATGCCCTGGTGTTCCATGTGGATGTTCCACATCTGGAGCAGCCAATGCCCTTGCCAAATCTGATCCAACATTTTATATATGTTCGTCAAACAAACAAACAAAAAAAACATCATATGGAGCTGTTGGAACAAAGAACAAAGAAAAGAAAAGAGAAAAAAGAATTACAGGGTTTGGGTATATATTCTTCAAGGTCTGCTCTAACCTTCCTTTCACTTGTCAATGGTGCTTTGGGTGCCTCTGTTGCAATATCCATCTTTCTCTAATTGCTATTTTTCTTGCTCTTCTTATATAAACCAAAACACTGTACACCCGCCTGCCCTCCAAATCCAATCCTTTTGATCTGATTTCATCACCATTTCGTTCTTACTATGTTTTATTTTACATGCATTAATCCTTATCCATATTGTCTTATATGCATGAATGTTTTAGTGACACCAATTTGACATGTGTCCAAGTTTTAAATCAATTTGTAATAGTAAAAAGATATTGATGGGCGTCGATTCCACCAATATAAGCCTACGCATAATTTGCAATTTAAGCAGTATAGGGAGTAGGGTCGATCCCTCAGAGACTGGGTTTACTGCAAATTGTTCCTCTCTTGACCAGATTTATGTCGGGGCAGTTGTCGTGCCCAAGAAGTTCGGGGGGATAAAATTTGAAAACCTGAAATAAACAAAAAAATAACGTAAAAAGTAAAAGTTGAAAACAGAATAATAAAAACAGTTAAATAAGTCTGAAGAAAAATTAATTAAACTTAGCTCAGCTTCAGGCACGGATTTTTCCTCGTCTTTTAACCGATCCTCGAAATTAGATGAACTCCTCTTTCCCAATAAGCTAGTTATAGCTACCAAGGACGCCTCGGGCACCAACTCTTCCTTTTGTAAATTAGTTATGGAACGTCCAATAACAAACCCTTACCGATCGAACAATCAACAAAACATTCGTGATTTAGAACTTCGGCAGCTTTGCGTTCTAAAAGAGCCTAGCTCGAACCATTGTCCTCGACCTCGTGGGACATTTAAATCCGGTTACTACTTCCCTTGACGGAACCAAACAACAATCTCCACTTGGCACGCCAATATGTTCACAGAAAACCGATTAGACAATCGATCCTTTCGGGATTCCAACTGTACGTCTAACCACACTAAATCAAACGACGTCTTTTTGACTTAGTGTTGATCTGACTTTGTGAGTTGACAAAATCATACTCTTAATCCGGAGAAAAAGTACTGGAATTTAGGAGTTTAATTGCTCGAGTTCGTAACTCACGGATTTTAACGAGGCTAATTCCAACCTAAAGCTGAAAATGGATTTAGTTTACTAAAGTTTGGGGCATGTTGGTATTGGATAAATTAAATAAGATAAAATGGGTGAAAAGAATGGGTGACGTGATTAAGTATGGAGGCTGGAATTTTGGTAGTGTATTAAAGTGGGATGGTTAGCTACTGGAAATGAAAAGGAAGTTTGAAAAAGAAATTGTAAATGGTTTAAGTGGTAACAAGCTGGAAATTAATGAATTGAAAGTAAAGAAAACTAAAAAACAACAAATAAATTCGTGAGTAGAAAGGAGAGAATGTATTCAAAGATGAAAGCTTGATTTATGAAATTGATGATTAAATGAACAAAGTAGTCCTCTATTTATACTAGTGGTTTTGCTAAATTAAGAGCCAACTAGCCATAGAAAATCAAGGAAATATATAAAATATTCCATGATATAAAAATCCCTACATAATCTCCCACTAAGTCAACATAAAATTTCAGCTAATTAATCTTGGAAAAATTCTACTTTGGCCCGTCTTCTTTGCTCCTTTCTTCAATTTAGCCCAATTGTTCCTTTTTCTTCTATTTATCCTCAAATTGCACCCCTGCACAAAATTCAACAAAAACATGAAAAAATTAGTGGTGCACTCTCATAAATTAACCAATTTAATTACATAAAATATGTAACTTTAGCATTTAATCAGATATAGGTAAAAAAGTCAGATTGAGTCATATTATTGTCAATACATAAAGACGTGAGCTTGAGTGCGTTGAAGCGTATTATCCTTCTGTCTATGGATTAGAGAGGGGCTATGGATAGTTCTAGACATTATATCAAAAAGAGCAGATATAATTAGAACCTATAATGAAATTATTCAAAAAAAAAACCCTTAAATTTTTCTCAATTTCGAAATTGAGAGTCTAATAAAAATATTTCGTTAATTATTTATGAGTCTCATTAACTATCAATTAATTCTGCATTTAAATACAAAGATGATACTCGTTTGACAGGAATTGAAAACATATTATCTTCATCTCAACTCTTTTTATCGTATCAAAAAAAATTAAAGAAGTTTCTTGCTAATGTTCATGCCCTCCCTATAAATATGCTTTAAAGATAGTTGCTAGTTATCATCGTGTATTGTCATGATAGCATGTAAATTTCAGCTTAAAATAATATATGCTTTCTTTTTAGTATCTTTATTTACGAAAATTATTATTTTTTAATTTACGATTACTTTTTTAAATAATAATTTATGTCTCTTTGTTTTTGAAATTAATGCATCACTTGTCATGTAAAATCTATTATATGGTTGATTGAGTTAGTATCACTAATTAACTCAACATCAATTCAGATGTAAAATTATTAAAATATTCTTATTTTAAAAGATAATTAATATTATTATAAGGATGTTTTCGTCTTTTCATATAATTTTCAAATAAAATAATTCTAAATCATTATTTGAGAATCAAACACAAGACCACTACATTCATATAAAAAATCTTTGTCACTCCTCCAAATAATCATTTATAAATATACTTTTATAAATATATTATTTTAAAATAAAATATTTTCTTTCACCTGCATCATAAATGTGATAAAATCTAGTTAAAATAAAACCATTTGTTTCGTGTGTGCTGACTCTCACTTCCATTGTAATTTTTCTATTATTTCAATAAATAATTTTGAATTTATATTGTTTTGAAAATTAGTTTTATATTAATTTAAATGTAAAACCAAATGAGAGAAGGGAAATGATTGTATGAAACTGTGATTCCATATCCTTATAATTTTTAATAAGAGAATGACAAGTCAGATTTTTTCTCTTGATTTTTAACTTTTTTCTCTTGATCTAATTTGTCATTCACCTATTGAAAAGTGATAGAAATGACATAAAATCACAATTTTATACGATCCGCTCTCATTAATCATTCAAATAAGCACAGCCAAGAAATCATTTGTCAAATCCATCACCAATTCTATCTGTCTCAATGGCAAAGACGAAAGACAGAAGGCATCAATTTCGAGAAGATAAACTGAACTTATTTTAAGTACGAAGTATTACTCTGGGCAAAATGTTCATTTGGGCTTGACACCTTCCTGTCCATGGCAAAGTATTTGAGGATGTTAAGGATATTTTGGAAGCTGGGTTATACTGAAGAGTTGGGAATGGTTCACAAATTAAGCTCTGGGATGATATTTGGGTAGGTGGTCAGATGCAGAAACTACAACCAGCGTGTGTCATGGGTTCGAGCTTTAGCCTAGGGAATTAATTTGTTTCAAATTGTTTAAGTAGGA
The DNA here is from genome assembly GCF_007990345.1 of Gossypium hirsutum. Classification (NCBI taxonomy): domain Eukaryota; kingdom Viridiplantae; phylum Streptophyta; class Magnoliopsida; order Malvales; family Malvaceae; genus Gossypium; species Gossypium hirsutum. The sequence continues at coordinate 30,755,058 of NC_053445.1, read as the reverse complement.
ATCTTCGACTTTGAGAATTTCAAAGACTACTTTTTAAGGCATTGATACTAGAAGAAATTCAAGAAAGAATGCTAAAGAGAGCTATGTGAGTAAATGATTTCAAATGTAATAATTCAATAAAGAATGGTATAAGATACAAAATGAGATGGAAGACACTTATTTTTAGTTGAGTTTCTCTTACATCCAATGATATAAATTAAAGTATATAAACAATTTATATTCAAATTTATCTACAAAATAAAGTCTTAAAGAATTTAAGTTCTCTATTATTTATGTGTGGAGATACAATCATATAATGACATTTGATGAAAATAAATATTAGTTGCAACCTCTTCAAATCATACAATAAAAATTGTAATGCACGAGGCTACCCTATAGTGTGTTTAATTAAGGCTAATAAACTTATCCAAAAGATTTGTAGTTATCTTTACAGAAAAATGCGTCAACTATCTTATATGAAAATAATGCAACATTTATAGCTCAATTAAAAATAAAGATATATCAAAGGAGTGTAAGGTAAAGAGAATTTTGAAAAGAATTGAATATCCATTATTGAAGGAGAAAATGGCGTCTTATAACCGTACATCACAACTGAAAAGAGAAAGAAAAGGAGTCTATGACAACAACTTTGAATAAATCAAACAAATAAATATCCCTACAAAAACCGGATTTATTATCCAAACAACCTAAAAAATATATTATCAAATCCTAACAATTCCTCCCTTAAACTAAAAATACTCTAAGCATTTAGTTTATATCAACTTCTACACAGACACCCAAGAATCTTCTCAGCTTACAAAACTGATCTAGCTTAAGAGGTTTGGTCATCACATCTGCTAGTTGATCCTGTGAATTACAATGCACCAGTTTAATGCTGTCAGTCTTTGTCAGGTCTCGAAGGAAATGAAAACGCACATCAATATGTTTGTTGTGACCATGCATTATTGGATTTTTGGAGAGCTTGATTGCTGAGTTGTTATCACAAAAAATAGTGATCAATTTCTAATGATTCTTGTCCAATTTTGCCAACACCCTTTATAACCATACTGCTTGACATGCACATGATGTTGTAGCAATAAATTCAACTTATGTGGTGGACAAACTAACTACTAGTTGCTTTTAGAATACCATGAAAATACTCCTGAGCTTAATAAAAACACATAACCAGAGGTACTCTTTCAATCTTCTATATTTCCAGCATAGACGCTATCAGTGTAAGCAACAAGTTCATATTCTCCTCCCTTCTTATAGAAGATTCCAAACTTAGTGGTACCCTTCAAGTATCTCAAAGCTCGTTTCACCACCTAGAAATGTAGCTCAGTAGGATTTTCCATGTATATACTAGCAAGACTCACCACAAACATCATGTCCGGTCATGTTGCAGTAAGATACATAATGTAATGACCCAAAATTCACGAGCATCAGAAAAGTATGATACCGGGCCTCCGTCTTAATAAATTGAGTTCGAAAATAATTATTAGAAATATTTATGAGACTAGTTGTGTGTTTAATTAGGTTTTAGATAGGTGAATTTAGTGTAATTAAGAATAATTAGGAAAAAGAGTTAAATAGAGTAAAGGGTAAAAGTTTACTTACAGATTAAAAGAAAGTATAAATGACCAAAATGGCAATTAAGTCCATTCACAAGTATGAAGCGGCATAAGTGGGTAAGATTGAAGATTTTTATGTGATATTTTTTTTAATTTCATTAATAATCATTAAGGTTTAATATTAAATAATAAATTATATTTATTATTATTATTATTATATTATGAAATAAGTTAAACAAAGACAAATGTATAGAAGTGATTTAATACAAATGTATTGATAGAAGTATATACATTTGTAATAATTATATTAAATTATTAGATAGATATTTATTAGATAAATAATTAAATTATAAGATTTTCGTGTGATAAATAAAATAAATGATGACAAGTGTATGGTATAGATGATATTGTACATTTATAAATAATATATATATGTACATTCGTAATATTATCAATTGTTGTAAATAGATTTTTATTAAATAAATAAAATGATTGACAAATAAATGGTATAAAATTTATACAAGTGTAATAAAATAAATATGTATAAATGTAATTAAAAAATTGATTTACTTAATATTTAAGCATAAGACATTTTATATTAATATTATATTAATTATTTAGTAATTAAAAATAATAAAGCAAATAAAATAAAGTAAAAGAAAGAAACAGAGAAGAAGAACAGAAGCTATTTCGAAACAGGGTAAAGGAAAGAAAGAAAGAAGAAAAAGAAAGAAAAAGGGAAAATAGGGTTTTTAAAGCTTGGAGTTTAATTTGGTAAGTCGATTAAGCCCTTTTCTTTTAATTTTGATGTTTTAGAAGCTTTAGAGTAGAGTTTTGATGAAATTAAGTTGAGGTTTTGGAAGTTTATAGGTTTTTAAGCATGGTTCATGTTGAATAAATTGTTGAATTAGGGATTTAATTGAATATATTTTAAGTTAAAATTGATAAAAGGATTAAATTGTAAAAGAAACTATAAGTTTTATGTTTTAGGGACTAAATTGAGGGAAATTCGAAATTAGGAAAATATGCTGAAATTTTAATAGTTAAATTTGAGTTTGGATGAAATTTGAATAGAAATAGGGTGTGAATTGAATTAGAAAAGTAAGAAAACTTAGTTAGGATTAAATTGAGAACAAGGTAGGAATCGATTAGAAATTCAATTATTTATTATAATTAGTGTTGTAATTAATAGTGTAAATTATTATTATTATTTTCGTAGCTAACAAAGAACCCGAGGCATCAGCATCAAAAGGAAAGGAGAAACCTATCGAGGACTAAAACGGGAGATTTACAGTTTGTATTACTATAATTCAAATTATTTATTATTAAATGTTATATTTAAATTTATATGTATGGTAAGTGAAATATATGGTAAGTATTATTATTAAGTTGAAAGAAATTCAATTGAATGATGAATATATGTGTGGAATTTAATTGAATATTGACTTGAAAAATGGAAAAGTGAATTTTGAATTGAATTGTGATTGAAAGTGAAAAAGTGAAATTGAATTGAAATGTGAATTTGGAGACCCTATTAACTAGTTGGGCTAAGTCGGATATAGTTGGCATGCCATAGGATTGGAAGAGTTCAGGGATACTTCGACCTTGAGTCGATGAGACACTGGGTGTCACTATATTTCTTCGGATAGATTCGATGAGGTACTGGGTACCAATTTTCTTCGGCTTTGCCGATGAGACACTAGGTGTCAACTATTGTTTCGAACTATCTGATGAGGCACTGGGTGCCATACTGGAGTGTTTGGTTGGATCCGTGTATCCGCCGAAATCCGAGTTTTGTTAATAGGGTAAATAATAAAATGATAAACTGAATGAGTTGTTCAATCGAGCTATTAAAATGAAATGAGGAGTCAAATTGTGAATTGAAATGTGATATGAGATTGAGAAATGAATCTAAGGCTCATGATGTGTCCAAGTTCCAAATTGTGGATATATGATATTAATTGATGAATTGTTATTGTGGAAATATGAAATGTGAGTTTAAATTTGTATGTATGATTTTATGCATTACATGTTTATTTATATTATAATTTGAGTTATGGTAATACCACTGAGTATGAAATACTCAGCGTACGGTTGTTTTCGTGCGCAAGTCATTAGAGTTCAAGGTCCAGTTCAACATCCAGAAAGATCCCGACTCCATCAAGAAAATTTTGGTGATGTATTTCTTCCTTTTGTTTAAGTGGCATGTACTAGGTGATTGAACACGAGTTGTATATATATAAATATATATATGCTAAATGATCTTGGTTGTGAGTAAATGGTTATAATCTTTTGAATGATAAATAAAATAGTGAATCAATTTATTAAGCATGATTTAGTAGTGTTTTAAAGTATAAAATCATTGATTGAAATATTGGTATTGATTTGTTTTTGGTTTTAAGTTTGTAGGGGGTTTTATGTAAAAATAAGCAGAAATACTGTCGAAATTTAAAAAAAATGAATGAAGCCAATTAGCATAAATTTATATGAATTGATAATCATTTTATAATATCTTTGTTATTTATTTAAAAATTATTTGTAAATTGTCCGAGATATCCGGTAATGCCTTGTAATCCTATTCCGACGACGGTTTGGGGTTAAGGGGTGTTACACATAAGACTACAAACAACTTGCTTGTAGTAAGTCTTATCCACTTTGAGTCCATCTTCATCCTTTAAAAGCTTGAATCCAGGGACTAATGGAACCTGAACTAAATTACTCTTATCCATTCTGAAACGTTTTAGCACCTGTGATGCATACTTATTTTGACTGATAAAAATACCATCAGATTTTTGCAACACTTCAATACCAAGAAAATAGCTCATCCTTCCAAGATTTTTCATGTCAAATTCATTCTTCATAGAATTTCTGAACTCAATTATCATCTGCTCATCATTACTAGAAATAATGAGATCATCAACATACAAACTAACAATTACCATTTTCATGTCTCACCTTTTTATGAACAAAATATGTTCATAATCATATTTCTCAAATCCTTCTTTCATGAAGTAAACATCTATTCGATTATACCAAGTACACAGAGCTTGCTTAAGTCCATAAAGTGCTTTTTTTAGTTTATACACCTTCACTTCATTTCCCGGCTGAACATAACCACTTGGCTGCTCCACAAAAACATTTTCAGTTAATTCAGCATGCAAAAATGCTGATTTCACATTTAGTTGGTAGGGAGTCCAACCTCTTTGAGCTGTAAATGCTACAACAAGTCTATTTCTATACAAGCAATAGGGGTAAATACTTCAGTATAATCTACTCCATAATATTGTGAGTACCCCTTCAAAACAAGTCTAGCATTGTATTTATCCACTTCTCCAATCTCATTAAATTTGGTTTTATAAACTCACTTCACTCCTACCTTATTTTCTTCATTTGGTAATTTTGTCAATTCCCATGTATTTTTTTTTGTATTGATTCCATTTCTGCATCCATTGCTCTCCTCCATTTTTCACTTTTAACAGCTTCTTCAAACTGAACAAGATCGTCAACTATAGACATCACCAAATAAGCTTCATTATCTTCTTTAGAAAGCCCTTCACCAGTCTCATAATCTCTCATCCAAGTAGATGGTGCCCTGTTTCTCTTTTCATCTATACTAGAAGCATTATCTCCAATTGAAACATCAGAGGAAGGATTCTCTGTCTGCATCAACTTCAAATTCGCCTTTCTCTTCAGTCTCCTTAATTCCAGTCGCTACATTTTCTTGATCTTCCTATTCTAAGTCACACACAACAATGTTTTTATTGGAACCCACCCATTGTTTGAAAAGTCAAAAAGGGTGGGCACCGAAAGTAGAAAGTAAAATTGGTTGGCAAGTTGGGTTAAAAGTTGGCATGGGATAATTGCAATTTTGGTCCCTAATTGTATAGGGACATTGCAAGTTGATCCTTGAACCTCAACTATAAATAGGCCTAACCATTTCTTACTTTCTTCATCCCACACTTGCCATTCTCTACTTAAGGCAATTGTTCTCTCTCCCTATTTGTAAACTTTCACTTGTATTTTTGGAGTGAAATATATTTGGTAGTGCCCGAGGACGTAGGCAAAATTTGCTGAACCTCGTTAAAATTCTAGTGTTCTTTATTTTTGTTCTGCATATTTTGCAAGTGTCATTGTAGTGATTTATTGTGCTATTAAATTACGATAGAGGGATATTCTGGCTAGGAAAGATCTGGTATGTAAGCGATCCTCGTGATCCACCTCTCTTTCCTGGGAATTGAACTTAGTGTGATTTTTCAGTACAATAATTTTACTCTTTCACACGCTTCCGCGCAACAATTGGTACCAGAGCCAGGTTCGTACTTGGGGAATACGACCGTTTACCGTACTATTCACGTATACGGCACTATTCACGTATACGGTACTATTCACGTATACGGCACTATTCACGTATACGGTACTGTTCACGTATACAGTAGTTGGGATTGAGGAGAAAAATGGCAGCAGCATCGTCATCAGCAAGGACTACTGTGACAAATGCAAAATTTGAAGTAGAGAAATTTGACGGTACCAATAATTTTGGTATGTGGCAGTGTGAGATCCTGGATGTCTTATGTCAGCAAGAGCTGGATATAGCCCTTGAAGAAAAACCTGACAAGATGGATGACAAGGAGTGGGCCAAGATCAATAGACAGGCGTGTGGTACAATCCGCCTATGTTTGGCCAAAGAGCAGAAGTACTCCGTCATGAGGGAGACATCAGCGAAGAAGCTGTGGGATACATTGGAAGAAAAGTTTCTAACGAAAAGTCTTGAAAATAGGCTTTATATGAAAAAGAAACTTTTTCGGTTCACTTATGCACCCGGTATGTCGATGAATGACCATGTGAACTCATTCAATAAAATTTTAGCAGACTTGCTAAATTTGGATGAGAAATTTGAAGATGAAGACAAGGCATTATTGTTGTTGAATTCCCTTCCTGATGAATATGATCATCTTACCACCACATTGCTTCATGGGAAAGATTCAATCACATTTGATGCAGTCTGTAGTGCGTTGTATAGATCTGAGACTCGAAAGAAAGATAAAAGAGATCACAGAGATACAACTGCAGAAGTCTTAACAGTAAGAGGTCGTTCACACAGCAGCAAACCTGGTAGAAGGGGTAAGTCCAAAGGGAGACCCGCCAAAGATGAATGTGCCTTTTGTCGTGAGAAAGGGCATTGGAAAAAGAATTGTCCTAAGTTACAAAAGGGCAAGTCTATTTCTAATGCATGTGTAGCGGAGCATGATGAGGAGTCAGACTTTAGCTTGGTTGGCATGGCAATGGCATGTCAAACGGATGAGTGGATATTGGATTCGGGATGTACTTACCATATGTGTCCTAATAAGGACTGGTTTTCTAGTCTTGAAGAACTAGAAGGTGGAGTTGTTTTTATGGGCAATGATAGTGCCTGTAAGACAATGGGTGTAGGTACAATCAAATTGAAGAACCATGACGGCTCAATCCAAGTTCTGACAGATGTTCGCTATGTACCCAGCTTGAAGAAAAATCTCATCTCATTAGGGGCCCTAGAATCTAAAGGGCTCACAATCACTTTGAGAGATGGATTACTAAAGGTAGTAGCTGGGGTATTGACGGTGATGAAAGGCACTAGAAGAAATAACTTGTACTATTTAAATGGAAGTACAGTTATTGGATCAACATCAACAGCTTCTGCGAAAGATGCAGATTCAGAGGCTACCAGGTTATGGCATAGGCGATTGGGACATGCTGGTGAAAAAGCTTTGCAGACTTTGGCGAAGCAAGGCTTGTTGAAAGGTGCAAATTCTTGCAAATTGGAATTCTGTGAACATTGTGTTCTGGGCAAGCAGACGAGGGTAAAATTTGGTTCAGCAATTCACAATACGAAAGGAATTCTGGACTATGTTCACAGTGATGTGTGGGGACCTACCAAAGTGGCTTCTTTGGGAGGTATGCACTATTTTGTCACTTTTCTTGATGATTATTCAAGAAAAGTATGGGTGTATCTAATGAAAAGAAAAAATGAAGTTTTGGATGCATTTCTGAAGTGGAAGAAGATGGTGGAGACTCAGACAGGTCGAAAGGTCAAACGACTTCGATCAGATAATGGTACTGAGTACAAAAATGATCCATTTCTACAAGTATGTCAAGATGAGGGCATTGTGCGACACTTCACTGTTCGAGATACACCACAGCAGAATGGGGTGGCAGAACGCATGAATCGGACTATACTGGAGAAAGTTCGATGTATGTTGTCCAATGCTGGATTGGGCAAGGAATTTTGGGCTGAGGCAGTTACATATGCGTGCCATCTAATTAACCGATTGCCATCAGCTGCAATAAATGGAAAAACTCCTATGGAGATGTGGACTGGTAAACCTGCTACTGATTATGATTCTTTACATGTTTTTGGTTCCACTGCATATTATCATGTAAAAGAATCTAAGTTAGACCCAAGAGCAAAGAAAGCATTATTCATGGGTATAACTGGTGGTGTAAAAGGATACCGTCTCTGGTGTCCTGATACAAGGAAGATTGTTTTCAGTAGAGATGTAACTTTTGATGAATCAACCATGATGAAGAACGAGGATTCACAAAAGGATGACAAAACCAGTAGTACTTTGCAGCAGGTGGAGTTTGAAAAGGTTAATGATGATCCAGCTAATATTGAAAGAACAAATGATGAAGAAGTTTCGACCCAAGAACTTCTACAGCAACAAGATTCAATTGCATATAGGAGGCCAAGAAGAGAGATTCGTAAGCCTGCTCGCTTTGACGATATGGTGGCCTATGCACTTCCAATTGCAGATGATGATGTTCCTTCCACTTACACAGAAGCAATAAGTAACTCTGATGGTGTAAAGTGGAAGCAAGCTATGAATGAAGAAATGCAGTCTCTTCATAAAAATAGGACTTGGGAGTTGGTGAGACTGCCTAAGGGAAAGAAGGCAATTGGATGCAAATGGGTATATGCAAAGAAGGAAGGATTTCCTGGTAAAAATGAAATTCGATACAAGGCTAGATTGGTAGCAAAGGGTTACGCTCAGAAAGAAGGAATAGACTACAATGAAGTGTTTTCTCCAGTTGTGAAGTATTCGTCTATTCGAATTTTGCTAGCCTTGGTTGCGCAATACGATCTTGAACTAGTTCAGCTTGATGTGAAGACAGCATTTTTACACGGTGATTTGGAAGAGGAAATCTATATGACTCAGCCTGATGGATTCAATGTTGCTGATAAAGAAAATTGGGTTTGCAAACTGACAAAGTCGCTTTATGGATTGAAACAATCTCCGAGGCAGTGGTACAAGCGATTTGATCAGTTCATGAAAGGGCAAAGGTACACAAGAAGTAAATTTGATCATTGCGTATATTTTCAGAAGCTACAAGAAGGAACTTTCATATACTTGCTCTTATATGTTGATGATATGCTAATAGCATCTAAGAGCAAAGTTGAGATTGAGAGATTGAAGACTCAACTCAATCTCGAGTTTGAGATGAAAGATCTAGGTGAAGCTAAGAAGATTCTTGGCATGGAAATATGTAGAGATAGAGCTCATGGCAGAGTTAGCTTGTCTCAGAAGCAGTATTTGAAGAAAGTACTACAGCAGTTTGGCATGAACGAGCAGACCAAACCTGTAAGTACCCCGTTGGCTTCTCATTTCAAGCTTTCTGCACAACTATCTCCTTCGACGAATACAGAACGAGAATACATGTTGCAAGTTCCGTATTCTAATGCAGTGGGTAGCTTGATATATGCAATGGTGTGTACAAGACCCGACATTTCACAGGCAGTTAGTATAGTGAGCAGGTATATGCATAATCCTGGAAAAGGACATTGGCAAGCTGTGAAATGGATTCTACGGTATATTCAGAAGACCGTGGATGTTGGATTACTGTTCAAGCAGGATAATACACTTGGTAAAGGTGTTATTGGGTACGTTGATTCTGACTATGCCGGTGATTTGGACAAGCGAAGATCAACCACCGGTTATGTGTTTACACTTGCTGGAGGACCAATAAGTTGGAAGTCTACACTACAGTCTACAGTTGCATTGTCAACCACAGAAGCCGAGTACATGGCTGTAACAGAGGCTGTAAAGGAGGCTATTTGGTTACAAGGTATGGCTAAAACCTTGGGGTTGGTTCAGGAGCATATTAACGTGTATTGTGATAGTCAAAGTGCTATTCATTTAGCAAAGAATCAAGTTTATCATGCACGTACAAAACATATCGACGTACGATTCCATTTTGTGCGGGAAATTATTGAAGAGGGGAAAATTTGTCTTCAGAAGATCAAGACTGCAAATAATCCCGCAGATATGATGACCAAGGTGGTAACAGCAACCAAGTTCGAACATTGTTTGAACTTGATTAATATCTTGCAAGTTTAACAGTTGAAGAAGGCACTATCAAGTATTGTTGTCAAAGGCAGAAAGAATTGTGTGAAGATAAGATTATCCTAATCAAATCTTCAAGGTGGAGATTATTGGAACCCACCCATTGTTTGAAAAGTCAAAAAGGGTGGGCACCGAAAGTAGAAAGTAAAATTGGTTGGCAAGTTGGGTTAAAAGTTGGCATGGGATAATTGCAATTTTGGTCCCTAATTGTATAGGGACATTGCAAGTTGATCCTTGAACCTCAACTATAAATAGGCCTAACCATTTCTTACTTTCTTCATCCCACACTTGCCATTCTCTACTTAAGGCAATTGTTCTCTCTCCCTATTTGTAAACTTTCACTTGTATTTTTGGAGTGAAATATATTTGGTAGTGCCCGAGGACGTAGGCAAAATTTGCTGAACCTCGTTAAAATTCTAGTGTTCTTTATTTTTGTTCTGCATATTTTGCAAGTGTCATTGTAGTGATTTATTGTGCTATTAAATTACGATAGAGGGATATTCTGGCTAGGAAAGATCTGGTATGTAAGCGATCCTCGTGATCCACCTCTCTTTCCTGGGAATTGAACTTAGTGTGATTTTTCAGTACAATAATTTTACTCTTTCACACGCTTCCGCGCAACAGTTTTCATACCTTTCATTCCAATCCCATGCCTTATATTCTTCGAACACAACATCCCTACTTATTATAATTTTTTTTTGAGTTTGGATTGTAAAGTCTATAAGCCATTGATTCCTCACTAACTCCTAATAAAACACACCTCATGCTTTTATAATCTAATTTGGTTGTTTTAGAATCAGACACATGAACATGAGAAATGCAACCAAAAACACGAAAATACTCAACTGAGGGATTGACTCCACTCTATGCTTCTTCTGTGTATGATCTTTGACAACAATAGTTGGGCTTTGATTCAAAACATGTATTGTCTAATTGGCTGCTTCAGGCTAGAAGGTTTTCAAAATTTTCTTTGTGAAAAGCATGTTTTGTACCATATTCATAATGGTTCTGTTCTTGCATTCCGCTACTCTATTATGCTGCGGCGTATATGCAGTTGTTAGTTGTCTTTTAATACCATTGTCATCACAAAATTTTGTGAATTCATGTGATGTAAATTCTCCTCCACGATTAGTTCGCAAACATTTGATAACCGAATCTAATTCTTTCTCAACATGAACTTTAAATTTTGAAAAATAACAAAAGCCTCTACTTTTTCTGTTCGAAAATAAACCCAAATTTTTCTACTAAAGTCATCAATAAAAGTAATCAGGTACCTTTTTCTACTATTTGAAGCAGGTTTGATTGGTTCACAGATATCAGCATGAATTAATTGAAGAATTTGTACTGCCCTCCAAGTGCTTTTCTTTGGAAATGGTGTTCTGTGCTACTTTCCCACTATACATTCCTTGCAAAGCTCTGATGAAGACTTGAGTTTCGGTAAGCCATTGACCATATTCTTCTGCTGAAATGTTTTCAAGCCTTTATAATTTGAGTTGTGGTTGCGCTGAAACAAGCAAGTAGTGTAGTAACAACATGTAGCTTGAACATTTGATTTCCAGCCATATTTGTATCCATGATCAACCTTTTCTTAGAGTGATATACCCTGCATCTATCATGTTGAAATAGAACAACTAGCCCCTTCTCTTGCAACTGCCCCACACTCAGCAAATTATTCTTCAATTTTAGCACATAAAAAACTCCTGTGATGATTTGCACCATCCCATCCACTAGTAATCTTACATTGCCCTTTCCTGCTACAACCAAGCTTGTGTTGTTGCCTAGCTTCACTGTATCTTTATAATTTTCATCATAATTGACAAATATTCTTTTTTTTCAACATATGTGATTGCTGCATCCTGAATCAAGGAACCATGCATCGTCTTTATTAACATCTTTGTATTCAAAAATGCCGTCAACAATATTTCTTCCTGAGTTTTTGCATAGCTTGCCTTTTCGCTTGAGCATTCCTATTGAAAATGTCCTAATTTGTAACATTTGTAGCATTCCACAGTGGCTTTGTCAAGACTTTGTCTGCCTCTCCCCCTTCCTCTTCCTCTATAACCACCCCGGCCTCGACCTATTGAACCAAACTGTTCCCCAAAAGAAATGTTCAACACCTGTGCTTCTTCAGCTAAAGACCTCATGTTGATGCGTTGCTCATGCACCAACAAGTTGCTCTGTAATTCATCAATATTCAAGATGCTTGTGTTTTTAGATTCCTCAATAGAACACATAACATAGTTAAACTTGGAAGTAATTGATCTTAGAATTTTTTAGACCAGTTCAACATTTGTCTTTTTCTCACCATTTGTTTTCATATTGTTGACTATTGTGAGAGTTCGAGCAAAATATTCCTTGACAGATCCACCAGTCTTCATTTCAAGAATCTCAAATTCCTTTGCAGAGCTTGTAGGTGTGCATGTTTTACTCTTGTTGCACCTTGAAATTTCTGTTTCATAGAATCCTATATACTTTTTGATGTATCCTTATTAAAGATTGTCTTAAGGATTGAACGATCTAAAGCTTGAAATAGATAGTTCTTTGCCTTCAAATCTTTCAGCTTCTAATCATCAACCTGTTTCTTCTTTGCCTCTGTTAGGGCTCTACCTTCTGCTGCTGCAAGTACCCTATTTTCCACTATTATCAAATATTCATTTGATCATAGAAAGTTTTCCATGAGCTTTGCCCAGTGGTCATAATGTCCATCAAATTTTGGAACAGGAGGCTGCACAAATGAATCAATCACCTAAAATATCATGTAGAGATCTACTACTTCTAAATCAATCAGGTTCCGTGAGGAAGCACTGATACCAAATGTAAGGTAAAGAGAATTTTAAAAAGAATTGAATATCCATTATTGAAGGAGAAAATGACATTTTTATAACCGTACATCACAACTGAAAAGAGAAAGAAAAGGAGTCCATGACTCAACAACTTAGAATAAATCAAACAAATAAATATCCCTAAAGAAATAGGATTTATTATCCAAACAACCTAAAAAATAGATTATCAAATAGGAGATGAAACAAAACATATTTCACCTAAAATTATTCCTCACTTGTGATTTAAAAAAAATGTGGTATAAAAATTTAACAAATTTGTTCTAGTGATAATTTAGCAAATGTTTTGCAACATTTGAAAGATTAATATACAAAATTGAAATGTGCTGACTTACTTGAAGATGTTAAGTGATGTTCTTATTAGAGGAGTCAAAGACATGTTATACTATTTTATTTTAACCAAGAATTTATCCCAATGAATTCCTTCATTAAATTTTTATTATGGTAATCCAAAGAATTCTTTTACTAATGTTTCCCATGATTCTCCAACCCGTTTTATAGATTCTATGTGCAATGCATCTATGCATATAGTAGAGGGATGAACACAACTTCAAAATAATACAAGAATAGCTATTCTCAAAATTTGTATCTTATATTTCTTTCTTCTTTATCATTCTACCTTTAATTTTCTTTAATTTCAAAACAAAAAGCTAATTATTGAACCAAAACAATAATTGTTATCTATATCTATAGATTAAAACAATACATATAGACTACGTTGAAATTAGACTTCTAAATGCAAACATTTTCTTTTTTCTTCTCGTTTGGGTGGATGGGAAAGTAAGGGCGAAAAAAAGTCCAATTACTTGTCAGCCCCTGTGCTTTTTAAACTTTTAGAATTTAGCCATTCTACTTTCTTTTAATTTTAAATTTTAATCCCTCTTCTTCTTTGATTTAAAAATTCAAGTTTAATTAATAAAATTTTAATTGAATTTTATAAATTTAAAAATGAGTTACCAATTTAAACTTCAATTTTGAAATAAAAGCTTTAAATATTAAAATGCTGCATATTCAAAAATCAACAGAAGTCTAATAAAAGTGGGTGTGTGTTATTTTAATTGAATTTTAATTTTTAAATCAATCATAGAGGAGCTGAATTACTGAAATGAAAAGCAGAAGACCAAATTTTGCAAAATTTTAAAAAATACATAAACTTTTATTTTGAACTCCAATTCTCCCTTAAAAGAGATTCAAAAAGAAAAAAGAAACGAACCGATGACCAGAAAAACCAGATTCAAGAACCCAAATCATAATCATCAAATAACATAAGCTCATTGGCACACAATTACACACACATTAGATGCCAAATCCAAATCTAAACATAAACCATCGGAATAAAGCTACCAAATGCAAGATAAACACCACATCATGCAAATGCAGACTAGGCTATACATGGAGAAGTTGGAGCATAAACACCAACTCTAAGCCACTTTCCCATGCCTACCCATGTTCATTCTTGCACAATACTCGAACAAGCTCCCATCAAAACATCTTCGTACTGCTTCTTTCGACAACATACCATCCTCATCCCGTGCCAGAACATATAGAACACCCCACTCGAACTTACCCGCAAGCCTACATTCGCTTTCAATGATCAACACAATACTAGTGAGTCAAAATCAAAAAAGAAAAAGGGTTACGAAGGAACAAACCAGCCGAAAAGGTCGAATGCGTCTCGGTTCCCCTCAGTCATTTTCCAAAGTTCTCCCAATGTGAATTTGTCAGGTACCGTACGCGCGTATTTGCTAAACATGCTTTCGATGTTTGCAGGAGTAAACCTGCAATATGGAAGCGAACATATTATGACCAAAATTTTATCTGTTCCATTAATTTCGTATTTCGTTCGTCATATAAAAATAGGGTACGTGATGACCAAATGAATGCTCCATTACCTCCCTTCATTATCATAAATACCCGAGTCGCTACCATGCTTGGCTTTGTGTATGTTGTAGACGTATATTGGGAAGAACGGTGAAGGTAACCATCCCTGCAAAACAAACATTCACCATTTCATACTTCAACAGTAAATATATGAAAAAATTTAAAAGAGGAGTACATACTCATTTTGGTCTTGGAGGTACCTCTACTAAAAATTTGGACAAAACATTACATAAAAAAAAACCAAATTTGTTCTTTCTGTAAAAATTTCATTCAATTTTACTGTTAAAATTATTCTTGTTCTTGTAGATCAAAGAAGATAAGTTAGCACGTGTTACTTTCTTGTAAGCCCGAATGAATGAAATTTTAAAAAATCGAAGTACAAATATTAAATCAAAGAGCAAAATACAATTTAATGAACTAGGGCCCATTGTACTTTCACCTCAATGAAATTTTGATTTCAACACTCAAAACTTACTTTGATGTGAAATGGTGAAGTTAAGATCCACTCTATTACCATAGTCCATTACTATCTTCATAAGATGTAAGACACATGTAGAACTCATGTAATTGTGAAAATCAAGTGAATTGTGATTAAAATATATGCATGACGAGAGGAGCCAAATTGGGTTAAGTATAAGAGTGAAATCCAACATGGTAGCAAAGGAAACTCACTGGAAGTGTAGGATAGCTCATAGATCCATTAATAAGAATGGTGAAAAAAAGAGAGGCAATGGGATTAAATCCCAAGGCTCGACAACCTGTTTCAGGATCCAAATTGAAACATCATTTTTAATTAGTCGTACGAAGAGTACTAAAAAATTACACAAATTCGAGAAAGAATCTTACCGGCGTAAGTCTCCCAAGGATAAATGATTCCATTGTCGTCCTGGTCGAAATATGCCGCATGTTGTTGAAGAACACTCATTCCGTTATGGTAATGGCCCGGCGTTCCGTTCGGGTGATCGACATCCGGAGCCACCAAAGCTCTCGCCATATCTGATCTCAAACATAGGTGTCGTCATTCCTTCAAATACTCATTATGAATTCAAGTATAACAATTTTTACTCAATTTAGAAATATTTCATTCATTAATTCAATGATAAGTGCATGGGTTTTATTTTTAGAATCGAAAATCTAAAAGAATTGAGACCAAAAGCTTACAAGGTTTAGGAAGCTTATCTTCCAAGTCATTTCTGACTCTCCTTCCAGAAGTGACTGGTGCTAAAGGAGCCTCGGTTGCCATTGCATCATCTTCCATGGCTCTTAACTAGTTTGTTCTTTTTTTTTCTCACTTTTCTCACTATTTTTTCCCTTGTTTTTAGGCTCTCTGAAACTTCTTCACTATAAATAATGGTAAATAAAGCATCTGTTTCTAATATGAATATAATAAAATTGCGTGGCAACCATGCAAGGAAAGCTCACTGAGGCAAAGACATTTGCATGCCTCTCATGCCATTTTCTTTCTTCTAAATTAACATTTGGCATTTTCCAAGAAAAGGCTGAATGGATAACAATGAAAAGAAATTAAAATCAGCTAGAATCGGTTTAGTTTAATAAAAACAACTGGTTAAATCAATACCTAAACATAATTTTTACACATTTGGATCCTCGGCTTATTAATTAAGCAAGAAAAGTATGAAACAAAAATCTTTTGAAATATATTTTTAATTTGATCTAATGGGACTAGCTAAGTAATTACCTTGTATATATTATCTGTATTTTTCATTTTTTTCAAATATTCATATTTGATATTTATATTTTATATTTTAACTTGAATGTTTATATTAATATATTTTCTTTAAATTAGTTAATGGTAAAAAAAATCATTCACATTTAAAAAATTAGAATTTATCATTACAAAATATATTTGAATTTATATATATACTTCACACATTATATATACAAAATAAATCTCGGTTTTAAAATCAAAACCATGTTAATATATTTGTATGCTTTTCAAATATACACTTTAAAAAATATTTTTTAAATATATATATATAAAATTCAGATGAAATATTCAAATAAGGGTGCTATCATAGCGCAATATTTTATGTTTAGCCGGAATTAAGGTATGAATTGTTGAGATGCGCAGTGGATAAATTTTATGACTTCATTTTCTCAAAATTTTGAAGTGGAATACACCCTTGGCAATGTTTCATAAATTCATATTAAATTTTCGATTCAACATGGTAGCATCATCGTGATACCCTCAAAAACAACTGTTACATCATATTCAATCTTATAAATATTTTTAACTTTTTAAGTTTATCAACTTCAAAATTATCATATTCAAACCATACATTAATATAGATGTAAATTCAACTTTATCAAAGAGACTATCATACAATAAGAAATCCACCCCAAGCCTTCCCTTCACTTTGTAATACCTCCTATTCCATGAGAGAAAGTGGAAGTAGACAATCTATAAAACCCACACTACTCAACTATGGTATGAATCACCATTGTAGTCACCTCCAACGTCTTGTATAAATTAATTATTATAGCAATTAACATTATTTACAGAAACTTGGATAAAAAGTTATGACTCAATTAGCCTAAATTATCTTAAAAATGCAAATTAATAAGGTCAACTATGAGAAGGGTGGCTAATATTATCAAAACCAATATTACAACCCATATGAGTAGGAGATTATCACTAGAGTCAAGGAGATTATATTTGTTTCTCTAACAATGAATGTGGTGTCTCACAATCGGACCTAACGACCAAATCGGTGTGGAATGTTACACTCATAATCTATGAACTTAAATAAAATAGATTATATTTGTTATCAACATAGTTTAGAGTTTGTTGAGTCACACACTAAAGAATTTTGAAAATTAAAACGAGAGGGAATAAATTGAAAATCTTCAAAAGTTCCAAGAGTTGAGTAAATTTCAGAGTTAATTTTTTCTTGTTTTCTCTCTTGGCCACTTACCACTTCTGAGTAAGATTTTCTTTCATAGTTTTACTTGATTTCATCATTTTAGTTTAAGAGAATGAAAACAAAGAGGTAGATCCTCGCAATCAAATAGCTAGCATTATCTCGGTAAAGTGGACATTAACCTTACGAAAGTTTTGCTAAGTTTCAAGTGTAGATTACCGTTAGAAGTCAAACATTTGGACAACCATAAGTTTCAATAATTGAGCTCGTTCAAAAACAAATTTTTAAAGGAAAAAAGGATGTTGGCTACCTTTATTCGAGGTATTGATTTTCTCCTTCTTATATTTTATTACTTTTTGATGTCGTAATTACCAACAAACATATTCATGATGGAATCAGAAAATTGCATGATTTAGGTCTTGGTAAGGTGGAAAGAAAATTAGAAAAATTAAAAATTAAAAGGATAGAAAAATAGAAAGATATAAGAAATATATATTCTTTTTATAGGTGTGTTTGGTAAGAAAAATGGAAAAATGAAAAGAAAAAGTAATTTTCTATCCATCCAAGTAGAGTTGAAAATTGAAAGGAAAAAAAAGTAAAACATTTGAGTATACTTTTGAACTAATATACACATCTCTCATTTTCTCTCCTCTCATCATTTCACTCTGAAAGATTGATATTTATGCATTAGGATGGAAAATGAGTATCTCTCGTATTTTCTTTCCTATCACTTTCATTTTCTTACCAAGTATACTCAAAATTTATTTTTCTTTCAACTTTTCCACTCCATCCTTTCATCCTTTTACTTTTCCACCTAACTACACACACCCTTAATTGTTTAATTTTTAATCTTTCATATAATTATTCAAATTCCAACTCAACAAATAATGACAACAGCAATAGCAATATTGATTAGGTTTTGGCGATACGAATGGTGATTATGAGTATGAAAAAAGGATTTTGTTCAACATGGTTGTTGGTATTATGGGGTTTCTAACTTGGCTTATGTTTCTCTTTTTAGGATGAAACTGAACTCGATGAAACATTGCGGAAGCACAATCTGTATTCTTTCACCCCCAATAAATCAATTCGGTAATTATGACAAACTCAATAACACAATATATCAACAATTGATGGAAATCAACTACAATATCACAAGCAAAAATAATAATAATAACATACACACAATTTTACGTGGAAAACCCCTTTAAAGCAATAGGTAAAACCCACAGGACTTGAAAGTCTACCAAAAATTCCACTATAATCAAAGTCATGCTAAAATGTCACAACCAAGCCACCATAAAGAGTATACAACTCAAACAAGACTATTAACAGATAACTCAAGCAAACTTTAAGAGAAAAGTTGAGAATATCACCAAAATGAGGTTGACTTTGAAAGCAGAAAGCTTGAAACTATAGTACCCTAAACAAAAACTGGATCGTACACATTAAAAATATTTGAGGCTACTAGCTACCATAAAAAAAATCAGCTCCAATAGACATTGGATGGACCTCTGATCGAAGAGAATACTAAGGTTGGTCTATGTATAAAAAATAATTTTTTTTCTCTCCCACTTTCCTCTTTTTCTTTGATTTTTTCTGACACGCCAAAAGAAAACAAACACCTTATTTTTAGCAACCCTTATAACATCTATGTTTAAGGCACATATGAAAGTGGGCTCTTGTAATGACTCAGTTTCCAGTGGTATCGAATATTTTGATTTTGGGATCTCGTTTCTGTAAACCGAGTCTGTAAATATTAAATAAAGATATTTTTGAAGTTTTTATATAGATGAATTAAAATTTGGATGGTCAATTTAGCCGAAATTGTGGTTAATTAGGGCCCAATGGCTAAATTGTAAAGTCTAATTGCTATATATTTTTAATTATGAAATGGTTTAGGGACTTAAATTATAATTAACCAAAGGTTCAAAACACCAATTAAACCATATTTAAATGTGGTTTAGTGGCATAAGATGAATTGTCCATTAACTTAAACAAATTAAGGTTTATTTGATTAAATTAAGATTAATTAACTTAAATTACAAATTAATCTCACTATATAAGTGAGATTTCAACTAGGAAGAGAGATAAAGTCATTTATCCAATCAAATAGAAGAATAAAACAAGAATAAAAATGCCATTAAAGGGTTTCCAAGCTTTTAACTTCAATTTCAAGTAAGCCTCTAGTCATTTTTCTTTAAATTTTATATTTTTTTATCTTGAAAGCTTGATTAAGCTAACCCAAGGATCAATTCGATCCATTAGTGAAGTTTTTATGAGATTCCATTGTTGAGAATTAAAAGTTTTAGGTGTTAAATAAATAAAAATTAAGCTTAGTTTAAGAAAATAACTAAATTGTAAAGCTTAATTGTTAGTTTCGTACTTTAGGAACCAAATTGAATAAAAGGGAAAGTTGACGTGAAATTGCTATAGGAATAAGAAATAGGAGGTCCCTAATGAGTAATTGTGAAATCGGATTTCAATCCGAAGCTTTGGATTGAAAGTTATGTTTGTCTCGGATTTGGGGACTAAATTGAATAATGTAAAATATGCTTGATTTTGTTATTGATTATGATTTGAATGGAATTTGATAATATTATATGTTTTATGATTTTATTTAGCTAACGTTGACATGGAATGTAACATCCCTTACCCAACCCGATCGCTGAGTCCGAGTTACAGGATACTACAGTCGTTAACGGAACAAATACGGATAATTAATATTCAAATTAAAGATAAATCATACAATCATAGTCAATTCAGTTCATAATCACCAAATACAACCTTTGGCAGGTCTTATATTAGCCTACGTATGCTCTAGAATCAACCTAGGATTGAACAAGGACTAGTTTGCAACATTTTCAAAATTTCAGATCAAGCATATCATAAATAATCCTTAAAATATTCAACTAGGTCATAAACATTCAGATATTATGGTATACAATTAAATTTGAGTCTTAATCGATCTTACGAAAGCTTTTTTTTGTTGGCCCAAGCTGAAATAAGATTTACTAGCAAAGTTTTGAAAATTTAAGGTTGACATCGTGACGTCACCTCATCCTTGTCATGACATCGCCAAATAGTTTGTCACATTGCAATGTTCGGGCATTTAACATCGAGACATCACAATCTGTTGCTTGACATTGCAACGAGGAGAGTTGCTAGTCTTGGCGAGGACTCTGTTTTTGGTACATTTTAGGCCATTCGATATCTATTTCAAGCTACAAATGCCACTGATCTATTTGGAGCATAATTTCACCCTTATTCCTGCACAAAACCAACCAAAGTACCATACAAAACAATCATTTAACCATTTCTAAGTTCAATTAATCAAATATGCCACAATTTGGCACCACACCTACCAATTTAGCCTATTCATACTTCATCTATACCACCATGATTTTGTTCATGCTAAACCATCATTTGACAAATAATTTCACATTCAAAATGGTCATTCAAAATTCCAAACATGTTATCAACCAAACACATATACATATAGGCAATAATTTTATCAAAGATCAACCCTTAACCATGATTCAAACCAAACTATCATTTCCAATTAAAGTCATGTTTTAAACACATATGTCCATGTCATATAATCGAGATTTAAAGAAATAAAAGTCTATCGAATTGCTGATGGGATAGTGTGAGCATTATGGTGATCCAACCAACACGTTCACAAAATCAACGATGTACAAGGGAAAAAGGAGACAACATGTAAGCATTTTAAATGCTTAGTAAGTCCATATGAAATGTACTTAACTTACCTTGACATGACAACAGTTTAACAATTGAAATCATTGATAAAAACATAGCAATCCTTTAGCATCCTACACTTCATGTGCATTCAACTAATATCTTAAATAAGTTAGTTCAATCACATGTCATAAGCATATAACAAATTCATACAATGATATAACATTCCATCATAAAAAATATACCACTAAGTCAAGTCCAACTTGTAACATATATACATTCATTCCAAACATTACATTTCCATTTAGTACCTTTTTCATTTCTGCCGTTCACCCAGAGAACTAAAGTAAATTGAACTCAGATACACAAGAATGATTTACTTCCATAACTTGTAGAGTTGGTTTGCTTATACAAGCTTTATTCAATGTTGCTCACTCAAGTTGTTGAGAATCAGCAACATGTGTTGGATCTCAGCCATTGATAAAAAATAATTTGGTTTTCTCACACGAGCTATGATATTTGAATTTGCTCACAGAAGTTGTGATATTTGGGTTGCTCAATTAAGCTGTAGGTCAAGTTTACCTTTACAACTTTATTCGATGTTGTTTACTCGAGTTGTCAAGAATCCGCAACACATGTTGGATTTTAGCCATAGATAAATAAATCCCTAAATAACACCGATTTCTTTTTTGAACCCTAATGGCATGCCATTCGTATCTTTATTGTTTACTAAGTTCACATGGGTGCCATTATCATTTCTATATCATTTTAAACCCTAAAACCATATACTCACTTTTCACATTTCGAATAACAATCCATATACATTCTTGACCCTATAATGCCATCATATTCATATCATCCATCCATATATACATTTCAATTCCATTCAATGCATCATATCTATTTGTGGTAATCATATCTTTCATTCTTTACGATTTAGTCTTTTATATGCCAATTTCATCAAAATTACACAACAGTTTAAACTAATAAGTAAACAATATAATAGAAACATATCATGAATTAAATAAGTAAGTCTCATATGTACTTACTTAGCAAAAACAACAACTGATAAGGTGTCAAGGACTAATCCGTAATTTTACATTTTCTTTGATTATTCTGTGATTTATTCAATTCCCGGTCTATAATAATTTGTTTCAATTTATCAAATCTAGACCTCTTATAACAGCCTATTATAAGCATATATCAATTCAATTTCATTTTTTGAATGCCCCTAAAGTTTTGCATGTTATTCAATTTAGTCTTTAAAATCGAAATAGCTATAACTTTCAAATTTGAGTCTTGATTTTGAAAACGAATTCAATTATATCCTTATACAGACCTTTAATAACTATATTCACAAAAATTTCACACCAAATTTGAAATGATTACATTTAAGTCCTCGATTTTAAAACTAACCATTTTCACTTTACAAACTAGCTCATTTTCAAATCTAAGCTTAAAATCTAACAATTTAGTACCAAAAGCTTCAAGATTCAACAATGGAGATTCAACAATGGAAGCTTTTATAAAATTTAACAAGTTTACAAATTGATACACAAATTGATACCTGGGTTAGCTAAATCAAGTTCCTAGGACCTTAAAAACATAGAAATTACTAGAAACAGACTTGAAAACTTACCAAATATGAAGGACCGAATGTTGAAAGCATAAAACCCTTATTATTTTTTCCGGTGGGAAGAAGATGAACATGAAATAGCCATTTTTTCACTTCTATGCTTATTATTAAAACTAATTAATTACATTTTATTTAATTAAGCCCAATTAACAAATGCTAATGACAATTAACTAATTTGGTGGATGAAAGTTGTCATCCACCACCATTTACTAAATTAAAAAAAAGCCACAATGCTCAATTGGTCCTTTAATTAATTAAAATTCCATAGCAATTAACTTTTACCACTTTTACGATTTAGTTTTTATACCTTAATTAATCACTACTTTGAAAAAATTACCTATCTAAAATTCAATTCACCTAAACAGTAACTCTCGTAAATATTATGAGCTCGATTTACAAAAACAATGTCCGTTACCTTATTTTCCAACACCACTGACTTTAGGGTCGCTACAGTTGTACCTTAACTAACTATCTAATTAACAAATTTGTCATACCAAAATTTAGTATAATACTATAATTAACTCGTAAATAATAATTAATAATATTTATGGAATCAATCATCAGAGAATGGGGTCCAAAACCACCATTTTTAGCACAACAAAAAATCAAGTTAATACACAGAGGCATCGAAAGGGAAAGGTAAATTGAAAATCGACGATGAATAGCTCAGAAATTCAGTTTGTATTTTTATGATTAGGGAACCATTTATTTTCTGCATGTTCATGTCATTTTTCATTATATGGAGTTTAATGTGAGTTATTGATGATTAATTGAGCTAAATTGATGTAATTAAGATTGATTACCAAGACAATGACTAAATTTAATAAATTAGAAATTTCATGATATGATTGATAATTGATCATTTGTATGCAATTGAGGTAAAGCATGTAGTGTTTTATGATAAATTGATGATTTGATGATAAATTGAGAATAAAAGAATGTGAATTGATTTAAATGTAATGAATTGGAAATTGGTTACCCTATTAGCTATTCGAACCGAGTTAGGTATAGTTGGCATGCCATAAGGTTAGATTATTGATTGAAAAATCATTTTTTTGGGGCAACCTGAGGTGACAGATTAATCAAATTGAGAAAGCCACAAGTGTCGAGCAATTCAAGATGGTGTTATGTACATCTATACTGTCATTGTTGTCGAGCAACCTGGAGTGACAAATTCACTTATTCGTTTTGAGTTAGTGTCAAGTTACTAGGGTTAAAAACATATGAACTAGCTAAATGATATATGAGATGAATAGAGATTGAGTTATGATATACGGCAGCATATGAAATAGAGTAAGACGAGCCCTGGGGGTTGATCAAACAATAATGATCTTATAGACTTGGCAATGATATTTTTTGGCATGTATATGTAAATGAATTGCCTAGTAAGAGAGGTATAAGCATGACTATGTGAAATTGAAAATGTTTTGAAATGGATTGGCATGAGATTAGGTTAGAAATCGAATGTGTGCATTTTCCATAAGCTTGTTATATTGTCTTGAACTCCGTGCACAGTTAAAGTAGATTCTGAAAGTTTGAGCAGTTGATCCAGCATCCAACATCCAATAATCGATCCTTGACTCAGTAAAGTTTGTACATATCCTATTTTGTTCTAAGTTTAGCATGTACCTAAGTTGAGTCAATGTTGGTATGCTTCTAAGTTCATGTATCCTTTAGAGGTAGGACTTAAAGGTGTAAACTTGATCAAATAATTACAATATGTTCATAAATCCTATGTATATATGGTCTTAATGGTATGTTATACGGTAAATGTTAATGACCATGGTAAATTTAGGTATGAATGAATATGTTTTAAATGTATTACTCTAGATGGTTAGCTTATATTTGATTATGTATTGGTATACTATTGAATAAGGTATTAGAGTGCATGAATTGATGCTAGAGAATTGCATATGTTGGTTGATTGTGAATTGTTTGAACTTAGAGATTTATTGGAGAAGTTGCAAGTTAATATCATTAGAAATTATAGAAATAGTATGTGACGTTGTGACGTCGAATGAGTGTCATTGCAACGAGATCAAGCTACCATGCTACTACTCGAAATTGAGTATGATTCATCAAGATGAGCCCCAAAATAGTATGATGCGTCGTGACGAGGAACCCCTATCATCGCGGCATCAACTTGAACTTTTGAAAATCTTACAGTTTAGTTCTGATTCGATCTCGGGTTAATGTTAGAGCTTTCATAAGCTCATATAAGACCCGAAAATGAATACAAATAGTTTTATATATTTTTTATTAATATTTGAATGTTTAAGTTTGTAAATTGAATGGTAATTTGATCGTAGTTGCTTTGGCAACAAATGTGGCACCTTATAGCTCGGATCCAACGATTGGGTCAAGTATGGGCTGTTACAGCTCCCACATAGTGGGACCACCCGCAGTCTAACAAATCTCCCCCTCCCACTATGTGGGGATGTTCACCATATCGGTGATAAAAAAAGCTTCAAACTTTCCTATTGGTAAGGCCTTAGTTAACATATTCGCACCATTATCATCAGTGTGAATTTTCTCAAGCTCTAACAATGTAGCCTCAAAAACTTCTTGTATCTAATGATACCTCACATCAATATGTTTAAACTGAGCTTAAAAAGTCGAAATCTTACCAAAATGAATAGCGGTTTGGCTGTCTCAAAACAAGACATATTTCTCTTGAGAAAAGTTGACTTCTTGTAATATTTTCTTTGTAATACCCCAAACCTGATCGAATAGGTTCTACTCGAATTTAATGAGCTACATTAGCCACTGAAGTGACTCTCTGTTAACTCCAACCTAACCTCCAACACATAAAAAATATGGGACATATAAAGTGCTAAGTTATAACACAATAGTGGAATAATATCATACATGGAATGTAGAACATGTGAGCTTATCAAACAATAAATGTAGGGTTTGCATGTCGTCTAAAAAATAAAACTTGATGGTTCGTATGAAAGAAATAAATAAAGTATTTTAGCAAAATAAAAAATAAATTCAAGTACTTAGAAGTAAGTATTAAGGTTTGCACAACACATAAGTTCACAATATAACAACAGTTCGCATAACTCCTAAGTTTGCACCTAAACAAAACATCATGGGTTCGCATGCAAACGACTTTGCAACAAAAGAGTTTACTCATGCAAAGGTTCTTACAATTTGATAGGGTTCACTAGATAGAAATTTTAATGCCACTAAGGTTCGTATGCATGTTGGGGCTGTAAGTAGAGAAGTCATTCACATAAGGTTCGCAAAACAATAATACTTAACAAAAAAATAGCTCGTATTTAATATTAAGACATACTTTAGCAATATTGAAAGGACACAAAATGGTACACATGCATGGAGAAATAAAGAAACATCAACTTTATTCATGCAGAGAAGAAATTAATAACACAGGTTTAGTTGTAGGGTTCTGTAACACCCCTAACCTGTATCCATCGCCGAATCAGGGTTACGGAGCATTATCAAAATTTACAGAACAAATACAATTAATTCATAAAATTTATTATTCATATCCAAAATCATACATAATCAATCATATTGTCCCGCAAATGGACTCTTGAGGTCCAAATTATGCATTAGAAACAAGTCGGGACTAAACCGAGAACTTAGGGAATTTTTCGCGAAATTTCAAAATTTTCTTTATGTGAAAGGGACACACGCTCGTGTGGCTAGGCTGTGTGGCTCACAAAGCGAAATGACACATCCGTGTCTCAGGCCATGTGCCCATTGGATGTGAGGCACACGGTACGTGTTCCAGCCCATGTCCAAATTAGGTTGCATGCTGACTTAGTCACACGGCCAAGCTACATGCCCTTGTGCTAGGCCGTGTGAGCATACTGACTTACATAGTTAAGGTGCAGGTTCACACGGCCAAGTCACACGCCCGTGTCCTAGGCCGTGTGACATACACGGCTGAGACACACACCTGTATGAAAATACCTGAGCATTCTGTTTAGAAATTTTAAGATGCAGGGGATACACGTCAGAAATACACGCCCATGTACTAGGTCGTGTGTCACACACGGCTGAGACACACACCTGTGTCTTTGCCCGTGTGGACAAAATAATGTCATTTTCAACCCTTATTTCTCACCCAAACTTGTCTTCCACCTATATCAACTTTTAACACATTCACCAACCAATTCAAGACATTTAAATCAAGCTAAAACCAAGTCTTAATCTTGACATTTTACATATACAACCAATGTACCCTTAGGCTTCCCAATATACAATTTATTATTATGTCATTCTAAAACTTATACTTACCTAGATACCAAATGCGTATATGCATAATCATATTCATACTTCAAACATGATAATACTATATATATACATATATTTCAAAACATGAACATTACAAGCCATTCCAATGGCTATTTACAACCAAAACATGTGTATGCCAACATTTGACCAACTTAACCTATACATGTCATTTTATCCTAATTAAAGTTTGCTATTTATAACAAAAAGAGCTGAAGGATAGTGTGATCTTGCTCCGACCTGCTCCGACCTACTCCAACCTTTACGAGCTTTCGAGTACTATAAAACAGAAAAAATGAAATAAAGTAAGCATTTAATGCTTAGTAAGTTCGTATAACAGGAAATTAACTTACCATTCATATTCATTTAAAATAATTATACAAAGTACATCCAAATAAAATTAATCAATAACCTAACACATATACATCCTCAAGCAATACTTCTCTCTTATTTATCACCACCACTTCTATTATCTCTTTTCCACTTATAGCAATACTTTTTGATATGGCCTTTCTTACCACAATGATGACACTCAAGATTCCAGTATCTTGATCTAGACTTGTTTCAGCTTTTATCTCTATCCTTTTCACCTTTCTCTGTACTTCTCCCCCTACTTTTAGTAACTAGAACCTCAAACTATGATGAGGAACTTTGAGATCTTCTTCTCACCTCTTCATTCTACACACCACTTTTAGTAATTTCCAAGGTCATAGTTCCCTTCGGAGCAAAATTAATGAGTGAAACTCAAAATGTTTCCTAAGAGTCCGGTAGAGTAGCAAGCAACCAAAGCCCCATAATCTCACCATCAACTTTAATTCCCATAACAAGTAGTTAAGTCAACAAACCTTGAAACTCATTCAAGTGGTCGGCTATAAAATTCCTTTCCTAATAACTCAACGTCATCATTCTTTTAAGCATGAATAACTTACTATTGTCGAACTTCAAAATATACAAGTTTCAAGCTTGTTCTATGACATGCCTACTTGTGTCTCTTGATCAATGCAGTTATAGACACTACTCAACATATTTTCGAATAAAACCGTACACCTGTTGAGGCATAAATTCCCACTTCGCATCAATTTCTGACTTGGGTTTTTTAGTAACAACAATAGGAAGATACAAAGCCTTCACCAACAAAAAATCATTCATTTTGTTCTACCAAAGTTGATAATTTGTGCCATTTAACATAATCATCTTACTAGTGCTAATTTTCATGATTACCATACACGAAAACCAAGCTCCTGATACCAGTTTATTGGGAGGAAACCGAACCCGATAAAATAACATGAAAGCACAATTAGTGTTCTTTCACTCTCAATAAACTAATTTGGTATATGGCAAACCTAATAGCATAACATATCAACAATTAATGCAAATCAACCACAATACCATAAGCAAAAATAATAAGATTGAGACATTTGATTTTACGTGGAAAACCCCTTTAATGCAATGGGTAAAACCCACAGGACTTAATAGTCCACCAAAAATTCCACTATAATCAAAATCTTGGTACGAGATCACAACCAAGCCACCATAAAGAGTATACTTTAAGAGAAAAGTTGAGAATATCACCAAAAAAAGACTAACTTTGAAAGCTAAAAACTCAAAGCTACAGTACCCCAAACGAAAATTAGACCGTACACATCAAAGATCTTCAAGTCTACTAGCTATTGTAAAAAATCAGCTCCAATAGACACCAAATGAACTTTTTATCGAAGAGAATATGAAAGCTAGTCTATGTATAAAAAACAATGTTTTTTCTTTTCCACTTTTTTTTTTTTGATTTTTGCTTGCACATCTAAAGAAAACTAACTTTTTTTTAGCAACCCAACCCCCACAACATTTATGTGTAGGGCACACAGAAGTGGGCTCCCACATAGTGCGACCACGACCCAATAATTCTCTCAATCGTTGTAACATTTACTTTTGTAATTCAAGAGGAAATACATTAGGTAAGCATATTGTTGACTTGTGAGTTTTCTTATTTTATTTATTATTTGTTTAAAAAGTACGTTGATTAAGTTCTAATAGAGTTTTCATTAATGTAGATTTATGTATTTAGTTTAAATTATATTAGGATGATTTTAAAAAATTATTTTTTAGACATTCAATAAAAATGTGTCACTTCATCTTTTTTAAAGAATTTCTAATTAATATCACACACTTTCTAATACTAGATCAATTATACTTAATAGTATTTTAACCTTAATTAGTGTTGACTAATTAAATAAAATTAATGTAAAAAATAAATAAAATTAAGAAATAGTTATAGTAATGTAAGGGTTTTTTTTCTCAACTAGATTTATGATATATGGTATGGTGGGTTAGAATTTTAAAATTTATTATTTTAAGGAAAAAGTTATATTAGGGTTTAAGGTCTAAAGAGATCTAGGATTTAAGGTTTTAGCGTATAAGATTTTAGGGCGTAAGATTTAGGCTTTGGTTAGTAGAGTGAAGAGAAAATTAGAAAGATGAAAAATTGAAGGGATAGAAAAATATAAAGATGGAAAATATAATTTCTTTCCATAGGTGTGCTTGGTAGGAAAAACATATTGCTTGGTTGGGATGAAAAATTAAAGGAAAGAAAATAAAACATTTGAAAATGCATAATTTTGAACTAACAATCACATCACTCTAAAAGGATTGGTTTTTATGCTTTGGGATGGAGAATGATCGTCTTTCTTAATTTGTTCTCACTTTTGTTTCCTACCAAGTATACTCAAAATTTATTTAGTTTATTTACTTTTACATTCTTTATTTCCATTTCTCCATTGTTTTTAACCAACCAAACACACCTTTAAGGTTTTAGAATTTTATTAAAAGACAAATTAATTTTAGAGTTAAAAATAGTAATAAAAATTAACTTGATGATATGACATGTAATTATTAGGCACGTAAAAAGTGATTTTTTTAAGAATTTTTTTATACAATATTGGGGTGGAATTTTTAACAAGGGAGATTATGTAACAACTTTTTTTAGGATATCTATTCTTTTTTTTATGAAGTGACGGAGATATAAGTAACAACTCTTTTTTTTAGGACTTCGTTAATTTTTATAAAAATATTCTATACTTTTTTAAACAAATAAGTAGAAAAATAAGGAAAGATTATATCCAATATCACAAAACTGTTAATAAGTTTACACTTTTTTTACTCAACTTCAAATAGTAATAAAATGATTACTAAACTATTCGAAAGTTTTCATTTATGTGATTGAATTATTTGAAAGTTTCTATTTGTTGAATTATACAATATACTGATAATGATGAATATTATCAACTTGTATTTCTTAAGAGTTGAAGCACATGTATTTATACATCAACTATAGTTTGTTAACTTCCTTAACCAACGTAACAGCTGAAACCAACTTTCTTTTATTACTCTAACATTCTCCTGGTTTTTTAATTTTCTTTAAGTCAGTGACTGTATCTTTTGTTGCAACCCGTAGTGCTTCACGAAAATCTGCAAACTTCTTGGGGGCAATAGGTTTAGTAAGTGCATCTGCAATCTGATTTGCTGATGGTACATAGTTGACTTGTAGTGAGCCATTAACCACTTTTTCACAGACAAAATGATAGTCAATTTCAACATGCTTAACCCGTGCATGGTGTGTCGGATTAGCAGACATAGACACTGTCGACGTGTTGTCACACTAGACAACCGGTGGCCGCTTTATACAGACTCCTATCTCTCCCAGTAGCTGTCGCACCCATACGAGCTCAGATACACAGTTTGCTAGGCTGTGGTATTCAGCTTCTGAAGATGACCTGGACACAACAGCCTGTTTCTTGGAACACCAAGCTATTGGGTTTGACCCTAGGTAGATCACATAACCTGTGGTAGACCGCCTGTCTTCAACTGTTGTGGCCCAGTCAGCATTTGAGTAGCCCACCAGTTTGAACTGTCCTTTTGAAAGAAACATCCCATGTTCCATGGTTCCAGCTAGGTATCTAAGCACTCGTTTCACTGCTTTCCAATGAACTTCACTAGGAGAATTCATGTATTGGTTGAGTTTATTGACACGGAAGGATAAGTCAGGTCTCGTAATACAGAGATACTGAAGCATACCAATAATACTACGGTAAAGGTGTCCATCGACAGCTGCCTGATCATTGCTAGATGCAATCAGCTTAGGAAACGTGACCATAGGAGTACGTGTAGCGGCTGCACCTGTCATTCCTGCTTTCTGTGGGATGTCTTGAATGTACTTTCGCTGAGTTAGTAACAGTCCTTGTGACATGAACTGAACCTCAATACCAAGAAAAAAAACTAAGCTGACCCAAGTCTTTTAATACAAATCGACTATGTAGTTGACATACCACCTCATCCATTTCTTTATTGGAGCTACCAGTGATGACTATGTCATCGACATAGACCATAAGAAATAGCTGACTTTCATCAGGCCTACCACGAATGAACAAAGAGGGATCAGCTTGCGACGCATGAAACCCCAGCTGACTTATTAAAAACTGTTTGAGTGTGTGAAACCATGCACGTGGAGCCTCACGCAAACCATACAAAGCTTTATTCAGCTTGCAAACCAGCAGCTGACCATTGGGGGCATAGACCTCGAAACCAGGCGGTTGATCCATGAAAATATCTTCAGTTAGCTTCCCATTTAAAAACGTGTTATTCACATCCACCTACTGGAGTGACCACCCTTTCATCACTGCAATAGCAAGTATAGCTCTTATCGTGACTGCTCGTACCACTGGACTAAATGTATCTCGAAAATCAATCCCTGCATACTGAGAGAAGCCCTTAGCTACCAAGCGAGCTTTGTACCTGTCTACAGTGCCATCAACTTTTTTCTTTATTTTAAATAACCACTTACAACCAATTGTTCGACGCTGTAATGAAGCCGGGCAAAGACACCAAGTATTGTTGCTAACAAGAGCATTCATTTCAGCAAGCACAGCTTCTTTCCAGTGTTTATGTTACATGGCATCATGAATATCAGTGGGAGTGTCAGACGACAGAGCAGCGTTACTGAGATAAACCTTAGGTTTGAACACACCAGCTTTGCTGCGAGTGACCATGGCATGAGAGTTTTGTGGGACGGCATGAGAAGATGATGGAACGCTAGGGACAGCCAAATCAGGTATAGGGGAAGTTGGGAAAGTAGAAGGTATGAGAGAGGTAGTTTGTGGCAAAGGAGGTATAGGGGAACTTGGGAAAGTAGAAGGTATAAGAGAGGTAGTTTGTGGTGAGACTGGTGTCTTAAGTCAAGAAGTAGTTTGGGACTCAGACACAGTAGGTTGACCAGGCGAGAGAACTAATGGTTGGGATTCATAGGAGTGTGTCTTAGGAGCCAAAACAAGCAATTTTGAGTTAGGTTGGGAGGTTTGGGAGGGTGTCGTGACTGTGTTATTGTGAGGGCAGGGATTTTTGAAAACAAACTGGTCATCATGAAACGTAACATGTCTAGAAATATAGATTCGACCACTATTATCTTGGCACCGATATCCCTTATGAAGAGAAGAATACCCGATGAAGGTACAAGAGGTGGATCAAAACTGCAGTTTAGATTTATTGTATGGCCTAAGGTTTGGAAAGCACAAGCAACCAAAAGTTCTAAGAAACGAATAATCAGGCTTAGCCTGAAAAAGTTTCTCATATGGTGAGATGTATCCTAAAGGTGCAGAGGGTAATCGGTTGATAAGGTAAGCAGCGCTGCTAAAAGCATTATGCCAATATGTCACCGGCATTGAAGCATGAGCAATCATAGAGAGCCCAGTTTCAACTATCTGGCGATGCTTGCGTTCGACCAGCCCATTTTGAGCTTCTGTGTAGGGACATGAAAAACGCTACAAAATGCCATACTGAGCAAGGTAGTGCCGAAGAACTCAAAACTCACCCCCACCATCTGTTTGTAGTGCTCGTAATTTCATCCCAAGGACTCTTTCAACCTGTTTGTGAAAGTGAGGAAGCATAGTAGCAACTTCAGACTTGTTATGCAAAAAATATAGCCATGTAAACCTAGTATAGGCATCAGTAAAGGCCACATAATAGCGAAACCCATTGGAGGTGACAGGAGCTTGACCCCAAACATCAGCTACTACTAGCTGCAAAGGCGCAACGTATGGAGACACTGCTGAGTGAAGTGGCTGTTTGTGCTCTTTGCCTATGTGACACGCAACACATGTAAACAAATCTTTATTGTTATCAAAAGGAACATTACAATGTTGTAAGGCCCTGAGCAGTACATTTTTACACGGGTGGCCTAATCTAGTATGCCACATACTTAGAGGAACTGAAGTATGAGTTTGAAAACAACAAGCTGCACGAACAGGCTGACCATTCTTAGGATTGTCTCTGAGATGAAGTTTATACAGGCCATGATGCACAGAACCATGAAGAAGTACCTCCTTAGTCTTTAAGTCACGCACTTGACACTGTATAGGAAGAAATTCAAACATAACCTGATTATCTCTTGTGAACTTAGATACAGAAAGTAGATTTTTAGTTATTCCACGAGTATATAGCAAAGACTTCATGTAAAGCAGTCGCGTCTTAGTAAGAAGAGATGACTGACCGGAGTATAGAACAGGCAGAGAGTTACCATTGCCAACATAGACCTTACCTGGACCACAACAAGACAAGTTTTTGCCAAGAGATTCGACTGAATGAGTTAGGTGTTGAGTTGCTCCAGAATCAGGGTACCATGCAGGATCTCCAATAGTTTCAGGAGTAGCCACCAAAGCATGAGGCTGAGAGGCAGGTACAGCCACAGACGGACCCTGTTGAACTGTATTACCAGTAAAAAGATTCGGCTAGGTAGTCAAGGGAGGTACTTGATACGTCCAGTTGGGTGAAGGTGAAACCACAGGAGGTGTATACATACACATGTTCACTTACGGTGGAGGTCTATAGTTGGTACTTTTGTAGGATGCATCAAACCGATGATAACAACGGTCTACAAGGTGTCCTATTTTTCCACATAGTTGACATTGAACCCGCATACCAGAGGAATGACCATGCCCACGGCCTCGAGACTGTGATGGTTGATAAGGTGGTGTCGCCCTACCAGTAACAGCTTCAGCAGGCTGTTGCGTAACAATGTGAGCAGAGCTAAGAGCTTCAGCCACTATTATTTGTTGTCGAGATTCAGCATCAATCAACATAGTCATGACAGTCTGAAGACTATACAGAGTTGGACTGGAAACAATGATAGAGACAATAGACTCATATTCAAACGGTAGTCCATTCAAGATAGCTGTGACATTCTCATGATCGCTGATGACCTCCCCACAGCCAGCCAAACTATCATAGAAGGATTTAATCTTCATTAAGAAATCACGCATAAAGAGATCCCCCTTGCGTTGTGAGTGCAAGGCACGACGATAAAACATCATCCTTGAAGTAGACTTGCTTCCATATAGAGATACAATACCATTTCAAATCTTTGCACTTGTGTCCAACCCAATTAAATGAGGAAGAACTGCTGGACTTACTGAAGATAATAGCCAAGACGCAAGGGCACTATCTTGCTGCTCAAATCTTGTAAACTCAATATTTTCTTGAGGCACTCCATCTTCACCCAGAACTGTCGAAGGAGGCGGAGTGATATTCAAGTCAAGAAAACTCTGCAGTTTGTAAGCCTTGACTGCCAAAAAAACTTGTTGTTGCCACAAAAGATAGTTGGAATCATCAAGAAGAATGCTAACCTTCTTAGTTGAGAAAAACCGACTATCAACAACATTATTTGGAAGCTGAGAAGCCATCGTGGGAACTGCAGATTGAGTAGATGGACTCGACGGAAGTTCCATGAAGAAAATGAAACAAAGAAAAAAAACTTTATCCCAGGAAGAGGTTAACCTCTGATACTATGTTGAATTATACAATATACTGATAATGATGAATATTATCAACTTGTATTTCTGAAGAGCTCAAGCACATGTATTTATACATCAACTATAGTTTGTTAACTTCCTTAACCAACTAACTGCTAACAACTGCCAACGTAACAGCTGAAACCAACTTTCTTTTATTACTCTAATACTATTTAAGTCACTAGGCTATTAAGTTTTTTTTAAGTTTGATTAGTGAGCTCCAAGTGACGATTTGACGATCAATACGGTAGATCCAAGTCAATCTAACAGTCAGTTTCGAATATAGGAGAATAAAGTTGTTTGGATTTTGGTTCGTAGATTCGTGACGTTCAAAGCTCCTTCATGAAAAAACTAAACTATAGAAGAGAAGGGAAAAGATAACTTTCGATTGGTGTAAGCAATGCGAACAACATGATTTTAACATTTTGATGATTTAAATGAAAACTTTCAAATAGTTCAAAGCTCCTTGTCCTTTTATGGCATGTATGTCTCCTTATTTGAAACATAAACAACCTGTTTAAGAGCTCGTAAACCATTTATCTCAGTCTATCTTGGCGAAGCTACTAGCCTTTAGCTGGCAATGTGTAGCTTTGAATGCTAATGGACTCATATTGAAGTCCTCTTCGTATTCTTCTTTGCTTGAATTTTCAACATTGCAGATTTCTCGAAGAAGGTACATAAAATTTTGCTTTTTCTCTAGTTCTACAGTTCTCATGATAATCTTTGTTAATAGATCAGTTTGTCTTTCTCAGAAAGGCAATAATCGAATAAATGAGACATGGACTTTTTATCTATGGTACTTTTTGAGTTTAATCTTCTGCAGTTGTTATTCTTGTATCGCTTTTGGTTCATTTTGCTTCACATTGTAAATCCCATAGATCTGTGGTTTATGTTGGGTTAAACATTTGCAGCTGAGTTGTTTGTTAATGGCGAGATTGTTCAAAGATCACCTAAACGACAAAGGAGGGTTGAACCACAGCCTTAGAGAGCCCAAGACAGACCAAGATACAATGATCGTACCCACTATGTTAGTCGCCGAGAAAACATGAGGTAAAAAAAACAATGATTATATAGAAATCTTGAAAATATTAAGCTTTCTGATGTGCTCTTGGACATATTGAAGCGCATTATTACTATGAGCGCTATGTTTGGTGTTTTCAAGCTATTCTTGGACACTTATAATTGATTTATGATTTTGAGGTGTTCATGACTTAACCCAGATTCGAATTGGATTTATGTATTAAATTAGTGTATGATCTAAAGGTGTTCATGGCCCAATCTGGGTTCAGGTTGGATTTATGGATGATGTCAATATCATACAATCTCACCCAAGTTTGGCTGACTCAAAATTGACTTTAATTTTCTTTTCAAGCCCAAGTTTTGTTTTCTCTCTAAAAAACCTTATGGCTAAAGTTGCCCTTAGTAGTCTTTATGCACATCTTATTATAAAATTTTTAAAAAAATTTAAAATTATACAATTTTTAAAAAAACTAAAAAATTAAGTTGCGTTTGGTTTTAGGAAACATATTTCTTTAATTTTTTTAAGAAAATGAAAAAAATATGTTTTTAATTTTATGGGTTTGAAAAGCTCATAATTAAATTTGGATGTAATTATTCATAATTACACATTTGTGACAATCACTATAATTATGAGATACTTGGTAATTGTGCAAATAATTGCCAACTATTAAACTTAAATCCATCACCTGAAGTTATTTTTATATAATAATATTAATTAATTTTAAGATATATATTATTTTTAAAATATAATTATATGTTACTTTTTTTATTGATAAGAGAAATTTTCTTATATATTTTGAGCTATTCAATAGTTAACTAAATTATATAGTATATATTATAGTTTGTTTCTACTAAATTTAATTAAAGTCCATAGTATTTCTTATTTTATATTTAATCAATAACCAATCGACGATAACAAAAAGTATATGATTAAAGTATAAGATGATTTGATGTTAGATTTTGTTATTTGTTTAGAGAAATTTCTTCTCAAGTATTATTGATAATTTTATACTAATTAATATTTTTTATAATTTACAATTTTTTAGTTGTATAATTATAATTTATATTACCAAACATGACATAGGAAATTACAATATAATTACATTATACAATCAAACTCATCTGGGAAAGGGTGCAGCTAAAAAATTGCTTTAGGGGAAGAGATGAATCATAAAATTTTGGGAAGCCAAAATATAAATTTACCATTATACTAATTTGTAATTTTTAAAATTTTAAAGGGATTACAAGACAATTTTACTCTTTTTTGGAGGGGAAGGCCACCATCTACCATCTACCCATCTAACTTTAAATATCAAATTTGTTATCCTAATTTGAATTTATATATATATAAATATAAAAATTTGTTTTGTTTTATTCTTTTTTTATGTTTCTAAGGAATACAAGTAACAAACATATTTTCTTATTTTTAATTCTGAAAATAAATATCTTTATCTATTAGACAATTTTTTATTTTTTAAAAATTATTTTAATCAAGCTATGATTTTCTTATATATATATATATATATATATATATATTCTCTCTTGCATCTATAAATATATAAAAAAAGTTAATATTTGATATACTGGTATTGTTATGAATATCTTATTAAGTGGATATCCATCAAGATCAAAATAAGTTTTAATGTAATTTAAATTTTAATAGTCATTAGAAGTATATCTCTACTTCATTTATACTTCTTATGTCTATAAATAGAGACTTTGGAGAAGCTTTGTAAATATTTCAATTGATCAATAAAATATGCTCTCTTTGCTCTCCCATTCTCTTTGTTCTTTATTCCCTGTATTTTATTTTATAACATGTTATCAACACGATTCTCTTTTAATTATCTTAATTGTGGATTAAATCAGCGGCAACTTTGCGAACTATTAAGCCTCATCCATAATACCAAAATTCAACCTCTGGCCACTAAAATTACTCTTATTTTTCTGTTTCGTTGGTTACTTTGCTTCTTCAAATGATTATTTATCGATGCTGGTTGCTATTCAAATTAAGCACTTACTTCCTTGATATTACTTGTTGCCTTTCGCTTGTTGCTATTTGCAACTCTTTGCAGAAAGTTTTTATTTATTTAGTGTTCTATATCTAGATTAATTTTCAATTAAGTTAAATTAATTTGGGATTATTTTAATTAATTTGTTTTACTTTTTATTAAAGTTGGTAAAAGAGTATTACTCCAAATGGAATGTTTGAGTATACACTAAGAGGCTCAATACCAAGATGGACACTGCAGTCTGTTGCTTTGGATGGTGAAAAAAAAATTGATCTCAACATTGATTTTGGATTTATAGAGCACAATTTAAATTGATAAGGAGCTTCAAGTTTTTTTTTAAATTATTATTTTTTGTTTTAAGTATGATCAAATTATTAAGTTATATTATTAAATATCGATGGGTTCATAAGGTTTACTAATAAAACTTTATAATATATTATTTTTAAATGATTGTTTAAATATATATTAATTGTCGACGCAAAATATAAGTTTTTGTGATATTGGTCCCCTTAAAAGAATTTTTTTTTTGTTATTGATGAATGATTAGATTATACCTTTTAGATTAAATTATAAAGTACAAATAATTTATTACAGCATTATAAGATTCTATAAGTTATATGTAGTATCTTCTTATGAAAACATAGTTATTTTAGTACTTGTAATAGTGCTCGTGATAATAGCCAAGGTGACGATGATGATGTTAAAGAATCTCAGTGTAACACCTCAAACCCGGCCTAGACGTTATGGTCGAATCTGGCGTGCCACATCAAAGTGTCTTTCGAAACCAATTTCATATAAAAATAATAAAAATTTGGTAGTCGACTTTAAAAAAAGGAAAAATGGGAGTCGCCATCGATCTTTTATTGAGGTGTGATCGGATCGCCTTGAAAATAATTTTAGGTCTGCGAATTTTGAGAAAACAGGTTCGGGAGTCGGTTACGCACGAGGAAGGCTTAGCACCCTCGTGACGCCCAAAATTGGTACCGAATTAATTGTTTAATGTCTTAATATCGAAATTTTGAAAAGATTTTAAAATACGATCCTTTTATCTTGAATAAAATGAATTGGATGATAAGGCTCACTTATTTCAAAGAAATAAATTGTCACACTTAGTAAGTTAGAATGCAACAAGTCAAATCCTCAAAATTAAGTTTATCCTTTGACTTTTAAAA
This sequence comes from Gossypium hirsutum, assembly GCF_007990345.1. NCBI lineage: Eukaryota > Viridiplantae > Streptophyta > Magnoliopsida > Malvales > Malvaceae > Gossypium > Gossypium hirsutum. The sequence goes on along the minus strand of NC_053445.1, from coordinate 30,715,893 downwards.
CCTATGCATTTTAAGAAGGATATTTGATTATTTGGGTCAAATGAGAAAATCAAAACCCAGTAAGTTAGGGTTCGGTTTCACAAAATTCCTAAATATCGAATATTGCCTTTATTTTTATTTGTTAGAAGAATTCTCGTCTTGAGAAAGTAATATGTCATATCCAATGAGTTAGGACACAACGTATTGCATTCTCGAGAATGAGTTTTTATTTGTGTGTTTTGGTTAAAGAATAATCTCGATTATTTAGATTCGACGAGGAAAATTGGAACCCAATACGTTAGGGCTCAATTCTTTCGAAGATTCCAAATGCCGAACTTTGCTTATCTTGAAAACTTTCGAATAAAATGATTTTGATACTTCAACCATATTGAACGTTACGTACTAAGCGAATCAAGCGCGATGGGATGTACAATGCGAAGTGATAATTTACAAATGACATGCATCAATGAATAACAAATAAGCCATAGACAAATACTAACAAACAAAGCAACGATAATCTCAACCATTCAACTTCAAAAATTAAATGAATTGCTAATCAATTTTAATGATACACTAAAAAAGAAGAAATTACAATCGATAAATTATGCCTATAAAGGTTTTAAAATAGACAATACACATACAAGTATGAAGTGTATTCAAAATAGAGTAAAAATAACACTCCACAATAATATTTCGATGAATTTTGAAGCAAATATTATATAAGAAAAACATATAAATTAATGTACATATAACAATATATAAAACTTGAAAATAGTAAAATATACAAAGTAGGTTTTCCAAAAGAAATAAATTATATATGCATGTAAAAGAAAAATGTTAGTTTAAAAACATATAAATATATCTAAAAAAAACTTTAAGGTAAATAACTATAATTATAGGAAATCAATTATGTGTGTGCGAGGTAAAAATAATTTTAATGAAGTTATATATGTATAAAGAATATATATATAGTTTAAAATTAAATAACATATATTACGTATGTGCATATACATATAATAAAAATAGTCTAAAAATAATAGTGAATAATAAAGTAACATATATATAGGTAAATAGAAATATAATCAAATATAATAATAACAATAATAAATAGTGATAAATAATAATAATAACAATAATAATAAAAGTAAAGTTAAAAAACATTAAAATGATAATAAAGATAAAAGAAATAACTAATTTTAAGAATAAAATAATAAAAGGACTGATTTGAAATTAAAAGAATTAATGCGGGAATTAAGCACACAAATCCAAGCAACCAAGTCAGATCATTGAAAACGATGCCATTTCGGGCTTATGTTTCCTCAACTGATAGAGGATGTGATTGAAAACGAAATAAACTTACGTGGCCGAAATTAAAAAAACTGAAAGGGATTAAATTAAAATAAATTAAGAAAATAGGAGGATTCAATGCGAAAATAAACCATCAGTATAAAAAGTGCGGATCCTCTTCCTTGAATCGGGTCGGATCATCAGATCTAAGTACCAAACGGTGCCGTTTTTGAAAACGTTTAAAAACAACAAAAAAAAACCTAAATCTAAAGGGTTTCATCTAAAATTGCAGAGGGTAGGAAGAGCGTCGTTTCCATTTTCCCCCATTATCTGTTGTTCCAAATCCCAGACCTCCGCCCATTCAACTCTGATTCGCCCAGAGGAGAAGAAGGCTTCATCGGCGCACCCACGAAGGTAAACGCCTTCTCATTTCCTCTCTTTTATTGTTGTTTAATGTTTCCTAAACGAAGAAACCAAAAAAAGAAAAAGAACAGTGAAGAGAAATGAAAAAGGAAAAAATGAATATACCTCTCAAATCTTTTTTTTGTATTCAATCTCGTGTAAAAGGAAGAAGAAGAAAAGTTTTACAGCTTTCGAATCGGCTTTTTTATAGCCAAATCGAGAAGAAAAATCAAATAAAAAATACATCTCTTTCTCTGCTATCTTTTTATATTTTCTTTCTTGTTTCTATTTTTGCTTTTCTTTTTGCTTCTTTTTTTGCTGTTGTCTTGTTGTTGGCTGCAAGTACGGTCGTACGAGGGCCAGCTGGGGCGTACGGATGCCAACGTGGCATGGAGGCGCGCGTGTGGGAGGCTACTGTTGTGGCGGCTGGAGGGTAGTGATGCTAGGGTTTTCTGATTGAAAAAATGTTTTGTGTTGGGTTAGGGTTAGGTGATTTGGGCCTAGCATTTAGTTTATTGGGACGTGTCGATTTGTAATCTAGACACTATGATTTTTTGGACTTTTAATTTTGTTTTTATATTGGTTTTATTTATTATTTATATCAGGCCGAGCAATATTGGGTCATTACAGCTACCCCTCTTTGCTCGTTGTCATGTAACAAGAATGAAGCAAAGACTAAAAAAGGCCAATTTGCCCGGTCGTGCTAGACTTTGGTGCTCTTCTTTTTCAAGTAGCCTCAATCCATCCTACTGCATCTTCAGAGGAATAGGAATTGGCACTTCGATCCACTCCACTGTAATAACAGGGAGATAGGATTTGTAACTCGTAACTTTTGGAAAGTAAGATTCGCCATTGTAGCTTCAATCTTTTGAACAGCAATGTCGGGGAAGCAAGATTCACCGATGTGGCTTTAACATGTTCCACTGCATCGCTTGAGAAATAAGATTCGCTGTTGTATCTTTAATCTTTTTAACTACAATGTTGGGGAAGCAAGATTCACCGATGTGGCTTTAATCTGTTCCACTGCATCGCCTGAGAAGTAAGATTCGCTATGGTAGCTTTAATTTTTTTAACTGCAATGTCGGGGAAGCAAGGTTCGCCGTTGTGGCATTAATCTGTTCCACTACATCGCCTGGGGGATAAGATTTGCTTCTTTGGTCTGTTCCACTGTAATCTCAGGGAGATAAGACCTGATGCGATCTACTCTACTGTATCTTCAGAGAGATAAGATCCTTTATTTTAATCCGTTCCACTGTAATCTCAGAGAAACAGGATTACTGGCTTCAATCTGCTCCGCTATAATCTCAAGGAGATAAGATTCACCATTTTCGATTAGCTCCACTATTGCTTAGGGAGATAAGATCTAGAATTCTTTGGTCTATTCCACTGTAATCTCAGGGAGATAAGACCTGAAACGATCTACTTTACTGTAACTTCAGAGAGATAAGATCCTTTATTTTAATCCGCTCCACTGTAATCTCAAGGAAATAGGATTACTGGCTACAATCTACTCCACTGTAACCTCAGGGAGATAAGATTTGTCATTTTCGATCTGCCCCACTACAACTTTAGGGGGATAAGACCTGCTTACTCAGTCTGCTCCACTGAAACCTTAGGGAGATAAGACCTAATGCGATCCACTCTACTGTAACTTCAGAGAAATAAGATCCATCGTCCTTGGTCTGCTCTGCTACTGCTTAGGGAGACAAGATCTGTAATTTCCAACCTATTCCACTGCTGACCAAGGATATAGGACTTGTGGCTTAAATCTGCTTCCTTACACTTGAAGATAAGATTCGACGTCTTCGATCGGCTCTGCTATTGCTTAGGGAGACAAGATCTGTAGTTTCCCATCCTACACCACTGCTGACCAGGGATATAGGACTTGTGGCTTAAATCTGCTTCCTTACTCTTGAAGATAAGATTCGTCGTATTCGATCTGCTCCGCTACTGCTTAGGGAGACAAGATCTGTAATTTCTAACCTATTCCACTGCTGACCAGGGAGATAGGACTTGTATCTTCGATCTGCTTCGCTGTCAATGCAAGAAGGCAAGATCTGTTATCTTTAACCTGGTCCACTGCAACCGAGGGAGGCAAGGCTTTGTTTTCGATCTGCTTCGCTGTCGATGCAGGAAGGCAAGATCTGCTATCTTCAATAATCTGTTCTCTGGGGAACACGACCTGTATAATGAACCTAATTATGTCTAATGGTTAGGATGGCATGATCAAAATGAATCAAATGCTCCTAACTAGACATGTGTGAATGGTGTTTGCATGAATGCAAGATTTTATTTTTCAAAAATGATCTCGCTTAGGTTATCATTACTCAAAGTTTATTAAGGCTTTATCACTGACGTGCTACAATGCCTTTTTGCTTGACCGGCTTTTCTGAAGAAACATTTAGCTAGGTTGCCCCCCACTGTAAACCTTAAAGTTTACCCATTGGGACCCAAATTTTGTACCATCATTCTCCCACTGTAATCCAAGTGTAGAAATATGTGGCTTTTCCTCAATCCTTCTATCACAATTCTAGGATACATGATCTAAATCATTCTAAATCCTTACACCATTCCCAAGGTGTCGTACCAAAGACTTATGCGTAGATGAAGGCTCTCTTCTCTGCGGTAACCTCTTCCTCTTACCTGATGATCAATGCTTGCTCGTTTATTTAAGCCTTATCGTTAATATGACATCTTTGTCATTTTGTTCAATCAATGCATTTGACAACAAAATCCAAAGAGAAAGTCCAAATTTAGACTCTTCCTTCTCAAATTTCCAACCTTTAAATTTGGTGTGTTCTAAACAATAGTCCTGTTTCAGGTTCCTATATTATTTAGAAACTTTTCAGAGTAATATGCAAAACCTCCTTTGTGAAATTTTTATTAGTCCATTGATCATTATTCCAATGCAACATGCGTGCAAAGAAGTGTCATGATAATGGATAAGAATAAAGTTGGTTCTAAGCATAGCTCAAAATGAGTAAATTATCAAAAACGGTAAAGAAGGATAATAAAGAAATTGATTGGGAATGTATATCTTGGAAAAGAAAAAGTATTTCAAGAACAGCAAATTCAATATAAATAATATGAGAATTGAGTTCCCTAGATATCGCAGCTTGAACTTCTCTGTACAAACTTTCTGAAGACCATTTTGTGTTTGTCATGTGTTTAGGAGATCTACAGTGCTTTGTCGATGCCCTAAGATGCCGTCTACCCTTTCCTGTTGATTCAAGTATAACAAGATTACCACATGCCCAAAGATTCGAGTTGCTCTGATCGCTTCATGCCCCATTCTGATCAATATTTGAGCCTCCCTTTTCAGGTTTTCAACTCAAATCCCCTTTGGCCTAAGGTGCCCTTTGCGGGTTTTCCCCTTAGCCTCTCCATTTTTACTTTTTCATTTTTTACTTTTTTTCATTTTCATTTTTTAATTTTTCATTTTTTTTGATTCAAAGTGCCATTTGCGGGCAATCACCTTGGTCTTTTCTTCTTCTTTAAACGAAGTATTTCTTAACTGGATCTGAGTTTATAAGACTAGCAATCTCATTCAGGATCAGTGTTCCTCTGAAAAAGGTCTTCTTTACAACATAGGGACATTTCCGATTTGGCATTCATTTCCCTCTAGAATCCTTTCGTTGAGGAAGGATCTTTTTCAACATCCAACCCTCTCGTAGAACTTTCTAAGATGACCCTGTTTATTATGGGCTCGTATCATTTGTTTCTGGTATATCCGACCTTTATGAATAGCTTTTAACCCTTTTCCTAGGTCCAACTGATCACATCGCGATTGGATCCTTCCAACTCTAATACCTGGAGAGAGGGGATTTAAATAGGTAAAACTACCTCAATCCTGTAAACCAAAGAGAACAACGTTGCTCTGATAGAAATCTTGATAGATGTTCGGCAAGCAATGAGGGCAAATGGTGATTTCTCATGCCAGTCCTTGTAAGTCTCAGTCATTTTTGCAATTCATTGTCTTGCAATACAGTGACAAACCATGGTGTCTGATTTTGAATTGATTACAGCTCTCAGCTATCGCGTTATCATTCAAGTTCAATGCATTTTCCAATACCATCGCCATATGATGACATTGACGCATGCAATAGCCTCTATCCATTTGATGAAGTAATTAATGATCTCAATAGTGAAGCAATGCCTATTAGGATTCTTCGATAATGGTGATGTCCATGCCCCATTTTGCTCAAAGTTTGAGTCGCCCTTTTCGAGTTTTCAACTTAAAACCACCTTTGGTCACAAAGTGTCCTTTGCGGGTTTTCGCCTTGGCCTCTCTTTTTCTTCTTTCTTCTTTTTATTTTTCATTTTGACTTTGATTTTGATTTTTCTTCTTCTTTTTGTTTTTTTATTGAATCTAAACTCATAGGATTAGGCAAGTCCTTGTTATCCTCCTTCGATCAGAATCAATATTTTTATAGATAAAGTCATTCACCTAAGATCTTCCACTTTCATCTTGTATGCGAAAAACCTTCTTCGAATCTTCCTCTTTAATCAGGATAAAATCCAGCAACATCTTGAAGGAATGAAAACTCAACTTCAAATGGGCAAAGCTATGCTGACTCAACGAGAAAAGCATTGCCCCGGTAAAGAATTGCATCGTTCATACTACAAATTTCTAAAATTGTGCTGTTGTGTAGATTTCATTATAAGCGGTTAACCGAGGCATATCCTGGTATGACCATACAAAGACATCTTTGAACTCTAGAGGTAACTCAACAAGGTCTTGCTTCGTCTCTGTGGTCAGGTCAATCTAATCTTCACCAAGCTCATAATTTCTAATGATTCCTTGTGAGGTAGGATCTGTTTATCCTATTGTTCTACCATCCTCAACAAGTTCAGAGATAAGTTATGATCTATGTCATTTCCAAAGTCATGAGATCCCACTAAACACATGCCTTGATCAAGAGGAAAATCTGAGTCTATAGTAGTGTCATTCATGTGATTGATATCTGGGGACCCATAATAAGTACCGAAGAATGTACAAAAGAATGTATAAATTCATGAATAATTATTTGTATCATATGATTATGAATGAATGAATAATAATTTAAAAGAAAATATAAAAGAATGAAAGAATCTGGCATTATTTGTAAAGAATGAAAATATTGGCTCAATAATAATTGCAAAGATGTATTTCATTAAAATAATAAAGTTCAGACATGAGCCTATTTCACAAAGGAATTTCTATCATTTTTAGGCTAAAAACAACAAAAATGTTCTGAACATTACCCTAAATAAGCTCTAAAAACTACAGGGATTTCTTCCGCAGTCTAATTGCTTAGAACATTCCCAGGGTTATAAGGGCGGATATCTGACAAGGTCCCTTCTTCAGTTACTTTTCGTCGATGTGAACATTTCCCACTTTTCTTCATGCATTGCATTCACTCCATTATCAATTATGATTGGGTAACGAATTTTCTGCACTAGAGTCATCAAACTTGACAACACCCATGTTAATGAGCCTTTCAACAAGCTTTTTAAAGACGGTGCAATTTTCTATCGAATGTCCCCCAATTCCCGCATGATAATCAAACTATGCATTCGTGATACGGGGTTGCGCGCGGACCAAGATCGAGTTGCCAAGTCACGGGAAACTCCTACGAAAACCCTAAACAATCAGATCCGAAACGAAGCAGAAAAATTAAAATATTAGAACTTTGAATTTCCAGATCTGAAATAAAATCCCCAAATCAGCAAAGAATCAAATTGAGAATAGAAATGAGTGTTAGGGTTCTTGAAACCCTCATGGAGATTGTGATTCTGCCCAATTGAACACCAAGATAGTTTTTCCCAAATTTCGACAATCTAATTTCACCCAAAAAGAGTATGGAAAAACCCTAGAAATTGGGGATTTTTGGGCTGATTCCTTAAGATAGAAAAAGGCTGAAAACACAATAAGAACAGAAAATAGATTAGATAATGATTCAGCACAAGTAGAAATAAAGAAAGAATTGACAGTAAGAAATTAAAAGATAAGTCCTAAGAAGCCTTGAAATCTCGAAAGATCTCACAACTCCCTTCAAACGGCTCTAATCTCCCCTCCAAAGAATATCAATGGCAAGAAGAAGGTTGAAGATGGCTCCCACAATCACAAGATTGTTAAAACAACTTCTAAAGAAAACTCAAGAGAGAAATCTTGGAGAAAACTCAAAGAAAATTCTGCTCTCAACAAATCTGAAATTTTAATAATAATGATAAGTGTTTAACAAGGTGGACAGCCATGCCTTTAAATAGGCCTTATAACTAGTCCTAATCTAATTAGAAAACTAAAATAAAAAAACTCCTAATTATTTTAATATGGAAATTCGGTCAAAGGTCATTTTATCTGGGACTCTTGGACTGAATATTGACATAAAAATTTAAACTAAGTAAATAAATAAATAAAAAATAAAAATAAAAATAAAACTTTACAACTTGGGCCACTTTGACAATTTGGCCTGATTTTCAACTAAGTATGGATGGATTTCTTGATTGGGCTGGGAATTTGCTTATTGGGCCTCGCCTTCAAGAATTTGGGCTTTTGTGACTCGTATCAATTCGCATCATACCATTTGGGGTACGGAGGTTGCAAGGGTTTTGAGTAGAAAGGGCCAATAATTTGTGCATCGAATAAGCGTTGATACAGCTCCTTATACGACATCGGAATTGGTGTGAACTGGAGCTTCTTAGTACTTGGTTTCACTCCAGATTCTTGTCTCAATGAACCTTGTTGACTAGCAACCTCTTTACCTGGATGACTTACTGACCTTGAGTAACCTATGTTATTCATCTCATCTTCCTTTCCCCTTGACACTGATTTTTTGTTACTCTCTCCACCCTCTATTCTTCCATTTCTGATGGCATTTTCAATCATTTCACCATTCATGATTATATCTGAGAAACTCTTTGAAGCACTTCTCAACATGTGTGTGATGAACGGGGCTTTCAATGTGTTGATAAAGAGCATCGTAGTTTCTCTTTCTAGGAGCGACGGCTAGACTTGGATAGCGACTTCCCTCCATCTTTGTGCGTACTGCCTGAAACTCTCACTCGGTTTCTTCTCCATGTTTTGTAAAGTGATTCTATTGGGAACCATATATGTTACATGATTGTATTGCCTCATGAATGCTTAAGCTAGGTCCCTCCATGAACCAATCTTGGTACGGCTCAATTGATTGTACCATTTGGACGCTGCCCCTACCAAACTATTTTGGAAGCAGTGTATTAGTAGCTAATCATTGTTAATGTAGCCAGTTATCCTTCTACAGAACATGGTGATATGGGCTTCGGGGCAGCTAGTTCCATTATATTTTTCAAATTCAGGCATTTTGAATTTGGGAGGAAGTACTAAGTCTGAGACTAAGCTTAGATCCTTAGCGTCAATTCCCTGATTACTATCATCGCTTTCTAAGGCTTTGAATTTTTCCTCCAACCATTTATACCTATCTTCCCACTGTTTTGGCAATTCCGCATTCGCTTTTCCTTCTTCAGTTGTTTCATCAAAATCCGGGACAGCAAGATTAACCGGATTATCACCAGGGTTAGGACCTAATCCGACCAAAAAGTTTATCGGTATTGAAACATCGGTTTGAAACTGCTGAGGCCCAATTGAAATAGAGGATCTGCGCGGACGTACCTCAGTCTGAACCTGCGCATGCAGAGGCATAAAGCCTGAAGGATAGGTAGGTCTATCCTTGTCTTCTTCTTCATCATTTACCATAGGACCTTTCCCTTTATTTACTCCTTTAGTCAGTAATTGCGTCAGCTCAGTCATCATGTCCTTTTGAGACTCCAGCATCTTTTCTGTCATTTCTTGTTGAATTTTTTCCAACTGCTCCTTCATTTGCATCTGTAACTGGTCTTGCATTTCTTTTTTCATTTGCTCCAGTTTCTCTAATCGTTGATCCATTTCCTTAGTTTTGCGACGAGTACCGTAAGGATGTTTGGTTGGTTGGATTTTTAGATTAGCTGAAATAAATTTAATCAATTAGACTATTTCAATGGATCTTAATGCATATGATGTCATGTAATACAGATGCATGAAATGAATGCCTAAAGAGACGTTGATTCTGATTCAATTACATTTAGGAAACTTTACTAGAAAGAAAATTCCTTTACATAAAGCAGATGCATGTACGGCCTCTCCCTTATATTCCAAGAGACAACATTGATCTGTTTCTTCATCCACATGTTTGAGATAATCTCGCCTATAGATGCCACTGCTAGCTCCTTTTCTTGATCTTGGTCGTGATCCCTCATCTCCCCATCTTCATAAGGCTCGTCAGCTTCCTTAAGGGAGTTGGAACGTCGAAGGCTCTTAGACAATCATCTCGAACCCTCAGGCCACGAAGTAAGGTCACGAACTTTTTCATCACTCTTCTTATGTTTCTCAGAATATATTCAGGCAGCCGTATTGTTTTCCACTTTATCAAGGAATCCATATTCCATGACAAGCTTTCTAAGTCAGTAATCAAACTTGAATCAATATCTCTTTCTTAAGATGCAAATGCAATGCAACCGTAATCAAAACACAACAAAAGGGGTTAGTACAAAATAGAAGCAAGCAAGGAAAAAAAATACCTAGTCAGGTAACCACTAAGGATTTGGAGTAGCTCTACCTAGGATGAGTCCTGAGGTCTTCTAAATGTGGTTTGGCTCTAAAGTCAAGGTACCCTAACCAGCAGATTCCCCGATCTTCACCCATTATAGGCTCATACAGACCGAGTTCAGTTCAGGGGAATACATTTCCCTATGGCTGCACGGAGATGAAAATCTCACGAAGACATAGGTACGGATGTATCCCGAAAGTGATCCACTATCCTGCATGGAGGTGAAAACCTCACGAAGGAGTAGCTTCTCACTCCCACTTAAAAGGGTAAGCTTAAATAGTCTTTATGCAATATGATGCCAAAATATAGAGCTCAATTTACAGTAATCATGTAAACAAATGCAAAGAGAATATTGTAACTTTTCAAATCAACTTTTCAATTTTCAATAATAAGACAGAAAACAATCAATTTTACGGTCTGGCTCTCTAAAGTCCCCAGCGGAGTCGCTAAGCTGTCAAAACAATTTTCATATAAAAATAATAAAAATTTGGTAGTCGACTTTAAAAAAAGGAAAAATGGAAGTCGCCACTGATCTATTATTGAGGTGTGATCGGATCACCTTGAAAATAATTTTAAGTCTGCGAATTTTGAGAAAACAGGTTCGGGAGTCAGTTACGCACGAGGAAGGCTTAGCACCATCGTGACGCCCAAAATTTGTACGAATTGATTGTTTAATGTCTTAATGTCAAAATTTTGAAAAGATTTTAAAATACGATCCTTTTATCTTGAATAAAATGAATTGGATGATAAGGCTCACTTATTTCAAAGAAATAAATTGTCACACTCAGTAAGTTAGAATGCAACAAGTCAAATCCTAAAAATTAAGTTTATCCTTTGACTTTTAAAACCTATGCATTTTGAGAAGGATATTTGATTATTTGGGTCAAATGAGAAAATCAAAACCCAGTAAGTTAGGGTTCGATTTTCACAAAATTCCCAAATATCGAATATTGCCTTTATTTTTATTTTTTAGAAGAATTCTCATCTCAAGAAAGTAATATGTCATATCCAATGAGTTAGGACACAAAGTATTGAATTCTCGAGAATGAGTTTTTATTTGTGTGTTTTGGTTAAAGAATAATCTCAATTATTTAAATTCGAAGAGGAAAATTGGAACCCAATACGTTAGGGCTCAATTCTTTCGAAGATTCCAAATGCTGAACTTTGCATTATCTTGAAATCTTTCGAATAAAATGATTTTGATACTTAAACCATATTGAACGTTACGTACTAAGCGAATCAAGTGCGATGGGATGTATAATGCAAAGTGATAATTTACAAACGACATGCATCAATGAATAACAAATAAGCCATAGACAAATACTAACAAACAAAGCAATGATAATCTCAATCATACAACATTCAAAAATTAAATGAATTACTAATCAATTTTAATGATACACTAAAAAAGAAGAAATTACAGTCGATAAATTATGCCTATAAAGGTTTTAAAATAGACAATACACACACAAGTATGAAGTGTATTCAAAATAGAGTAAAAATAACACTCCACAATAATATTTCGATGAATTTTGAAGCAAATATTATATAAGAAAAACATATAAATTAATGTACATATAACAATATATAAAACTTGAAAATAGTAAAATATACAAAGTAGGTTTTCCAAAAGAAATAAATTATATATGCATGTAAAAGAAAAATGTTGGTTTAAAAACATATAAATATATCTAAAAAACAACTTTAAGGTAAATAACTATAATTGCGGGAAATCAATTATGTGTGTGTGAGGTAAAAATAATTTTAATGAAGTTATTTATGTATAAAGAATATATATATAGTTTAAAATTAAATAACATATATTACGAATGTGCATATACATATAACAAAAATAGTCTAAAAATAATAGTGAATAATAAAGTAACATATATATATAGGAAAATAGAAATATAATCAAATATAATAATAATAACAATAATAAATAGTGATAAATAATAATAATAGCAATAATAATAACAGTAAAGTTAAAAAACATTAAAATGATAATAAAGATAAAAGAAATAACTAATTTTAAGAATAAAATAATAGAAGGACTGATTAGAAATCTGTTTGAAATTAAATGAACTAATGCGGGAATTAAGCACACAAATCCAAGCAACCAAGTCAGATCATTGAAAACGGTGCCGTTTCGGGCTTATGTTTCCTCAACTGATAGAGGATGTGGTTGAAAACGAAATAAACTTATGTGGCCGAAATTAAAAAAACTGAAAGGGATTAAATTAAAACAAATTGAGAAAATAGGAGGATTCAATGCGAAAATAAACCATCAGTATAAAACGCGCGGATCCTCTTCTTTGAATCGGGTCGGATCATCGGATCTAGGCACCAAACGGTGCCGTTTTTGAAAACGTTTAAAAACAACAACAAAAACCTAAATCTAAAGGGTTTCATCTAAAATTGCAGAGGGTGGAAGGGCGCCGTTTCCATTTTCCCTTATTATCTGCTGTTCCAAATCCTAGACCTCCGCCCATTCAACTCCGATTCGCCCAGAGGAGAAGAAGGCTTCATCGACGCACCCACGAAGGTAAACACCTTCTCATTTCCTCTCTTTTATTGTTGTTTAATGTTTCCTAAATGAATAAACCAAAAACAGAAAAAGAACAGTGAAGAGAAATGAAAAAGGAAAAAATGAATATACCTCTCAAATCCTTTTTTTTTTGTATTCAATCTCGTGTAAAAGGAAGAAGAAGAAAAGTTTTACAGCTTTCGAATCGGCTTTTTTATAGCCAAATCGAGAAGAAAAATAAATAAAAAAAATACATCTCTTTCTCTGCTATCTTTTTCTCTTTTCTTTCCTATTGCTATTTTTGCTTTTCTTTTTTCTTCTTTTTTTGATATTGTCTTGTTGTTTGCTGCAGGTACGGTTGTACGAGGGCCAGCTGGGGCGTACGGATGCCAACGTGGCATAGAGGTGCGCGTGTGGGAGGCTACTGTTGCGGCGGATGGAGGGCAGTGATGCTAGGGTTTTTTGATTGAAAAAATGTTTTGTGTTGGGTTAGGGTTAGGTGATTTGGGCATAGCATTTAGTTTATTGGGCCGTGTCGATTTGTAATTTGGACACTATGGTTTTTTGGACTTTTAATTTTGTTTTTATATTGGTTTTATTTATTATCTATATCGGGCCGGGCAATATTGGGTCATTACAATTAGATTATACCTTTTAGATTAAATTATAAAGTACAAATAATTTATTACAGCATTATAAGATTCTATAAGTTATATGTAGTATGTTCTTATGAAAACATAGTTATTTTAGTACTTGTAATAGTGCTCGTGATAATAGCCAAGGTGACGACGATGATGTTAAAGAATCTCAATGTAACACCTCAAACCCGGCCTAGACGTTATGGTCGAATCGGGCGTGCCACATCAAAGTGTCTTTCGAAAATAAGACTTGTTGGTAAAAATTCGCTTCTAGTTTTAAAACCCTTAACGATTATTTAACAAATCATCTCGTCAAAAAGTTTGTCTTGTTATTTGTTATTGTTATAAAAGGTTGGTCTAAAATCACGGAAGCTTTTGAAAAATCTAATGTTTAAATTTCGTGTCTTTGAAAACAATAATTATTTTGAGAATTCGTCTTTTCCTAAACTAGCAGTTTAAAATAAGTAACCAAAAGCCCAGTTAAAAATTTAAACAAACATAAATGGCCTTATTACATAAATAAAACCCAACAGAAACTTTAAACTTAAAATAAAAGCAAGTGTAAAACAACTGTAGTTGTGTGGCCACTTCAGAGTCCCTCGTAGCACAAATCGCCTATGGCTGAGGATTACCTGTACAGTTAAAAAGAAAGGGTGCGTTTACGAAAACTGAATGTGTAATCCCTATCAGTTAGTCAGAATACAATATGCAGAAACAGTCTGGGCCTGAGCCCTATCCAGTAATAGTACAGTGTGACCTTAGCTCAGTACAGTATCAATGTGGGCCTTTGCCCAATACAATATCAGTACAGTGCAATAATGCAACACATCCCAATCCAGCCAACACACCTCTCCATACCACCAACACACCATGTGGGGATAAAATTGACCCACCCAACCAACACACCAATATCGTAGCAACGCTGCCCGTAATAGTATCGCAACAAAGCTACCAGTAATAGTATCGCAGCAAAGCTGTCAGTGACAATATCGCAATAAAGCTGCCAGTAATAGTATCGCAGCAAAGTTGCCAGTAACAGTATCGCAGCAAAGTTGCCAGTAACAGTATCGCAGTAAAGCTGCCAGTAACAGTATACTTCCTCCAAAATAGTACCCTAACCCCATGCAGTATGTCATGTCATAAATCATACGTGTATGCAGAATCTCATACTCAGTAACAGTCATATACAAATCATGAACACATCAGTCAACCTACATCTAGGGGTATAATGGTCATTTCTATCTATTAAGGGTAAAACAATTATTTTTCCCATTAGGGGTATTTAGGTTATTTTACCTATTTTGGGGTCTCTGTGCAAATATCAATCACTCGAAAGGTGTGCAGTCGTCTTGAGTGACTCAGGTAACCTAAACGATCATAATAGTGTAAATGGGCCCAAGGCCCATTACTTAGCCCAAGTGAGCCCACACGCTCGTGCGGCCCATTCATCCTAGATTTTGCAACGGCTATGGGATCTACATAACCTAGTCAAGTATTTCCCATAAATCGTGGTTTCATCTGTGTGGGGCCCACGAGCCCATTGAGCCCACACAGTCCATTTTGGCCCAACATGGCCCATTACGGCCAAAGCCCATGAAAATGCTCATGGAGGCCTCTACAGTCTATCGCCCATGATTCTGGGTTGGGCTTACCACACGAGCGATCGCACACCTGTATGGTCTCAAACACCGTATTTTTGACTTTTAGCTTTTTACAGTTCTACGGTTACAATGGGGTGTTTACACACCTGATTGTGGAGACGCACCAAGATCCACGAGCACCAAAGCCTACATTCATACAAAGATTTCCATTAGTCGCTGAACAATACGGTTAATCTCCCACTTTTTACACCCTTAACAAAAACTAAAATTAATACTTGCCTCGATTGTCAAATGTGGCTTAGCCCACTTATACCACTGATGAAGGTTGACTATAATATCCTTGACGGATATCTGCATTACAAACGGATTTTACTAAACAAGATTGTATATTCATGTGGTTTAAATCCACACATGATATCTTACGAAACCATAGAAAGAACTCGGCCTACACTTTAGAATGCTCGACTGCATACTTACCTTTGATCGAGTGATAGGAAAAAGGTTTCAACAACTTTAATATTGCGCGATACTCCTTTACTCCTCAAGAAATTCAAACCGTCAGAGAATTGTTGTCAAACCGAAAACAAATTTGAAGACATAAACAAGAAGAGAAGGCAATATTCGACAAAAGTTGATCAAAAGGAGTAGAGGAAGAAGAACAATTCAGACGAAAGATGTAACATGAAACTACTTCAACACTGTTCGGTCAAGGTTTAGAAAAGTAGAGAAACGAAAAAAAGCAACAAAGAGAAGAGGGAAAAGAGAAAAGAATTCGGCAGAGGAGGGAACTAAAAAGCTATTCAGCCAAAACAAAAAAAAAAGATAAAAGGAAAGAGCAGCAAAAGAAAAACCCGAGAGGTACTTGAAATCTTAGAAAAAATTAGGCACCAAAAAGCAAAAAGAGGGAAACACTACAAAAAAACTGAAATGAAAAGTATACCAAAATGAGCAGTATCCCCTCTGGCCGAATTTCCTGAGTATCAAAGTCCACTTTCGGCACACTTCTCCTCTCCTATCACTTCCTTTGATTTTCTCCTAAAATTTCTTCCCTTATCCCTCCTTGAATTATTCCACCGATTTCTCCTCAACTCCCTCAACAACTCTATTCAAATTCGGTTCAAACTCCCCTTAATTGTGTTTCAATTCAACTCCACTACTTACACAACTCAAACAGCAAAATAAATACTTCATTGCACAACCAAGGACTTAAACCTCAGAGCGCACAGTTACATAACACGCCACCTCGCCACTAGACCATAAGCTATTTTTGTGTCATAAAACAAGCACTATTATTTATAAAGCCTATATGCCAGTGTCCAAATTCATTTAAAAGCAAAACTAAAAATTCTGCAAAAGCCAAGACTTGAACCTAGGCTTCTCAAACACTCCCATACACACCCAAATCACTTAGTTATTAAAGTAAACAAGCAATTTGTGTCATATCATGCAAAGAAATTAAAGACTTAAATTTTTGGGGCGTTAAAACTCTACCCCCCTTAACGAAATTTCGATCTCGAAATTTACCTAGTCAGAAAAAATAAGGGTATTGTTATCGCATCGTCTCTTCGGATTCCCACGTGGCCTCTTCTAATCTATGATTATGCCAAAGCACTTTAACTAGTGGAATAGATTTCTTCTTCAGTACCTTAACCCCACAGTCCAATATCTGCACTGACTCCTCCTCGAAAGTCAGATCTGGCCTAACCTCGATCTCCTCGACTGGTATTATATGTGTGGGATTAGAGCGATAATGCCTCAGCATGGGGACGTAGAACACATCGTGAATCCGATCTAATTCTGGAGGTAACTCAAGTTGATAGGCGACCGGTCCCACACGTTTTAGTATACGGTAAGGCCCAATGAACCTAGGGCTAAGCTTACCCTTTCGCCCAAACCTCAGTTACTTTTTCCAATGGGAGACCTTAAGAAATACGTAGTCCCTCACAGAATACTCAATCTCTTGGTGTTTAAGGTCCGCATAAGACTTCTGCCTATCAGATGCTTCCTTCAATCGGTCTCGAATCAGTTTTACTTTCTCTTTGGTATCAAAAACTAACTCTGGCCCCAGAACTCGCCGCTCGCCCAACTAAGTCCAACAGGTAGGAGTATGACACCTACGACCACATAATGCCTCGTATGGTGCCATTTGAATACTCGATGGGTAGCTATTATTATACGCAAACTCTGCTAGCGGCAAATAGTCTTCCCAGCTACCTCGAAAATCCATTACACAACTTCTTAACATATCCTCCAATATTTGAATCACCCTTTCTGATTGACCATCTGTCTGAGGATGAAACGCAGTACTAAAGTCCAGTCTTGTACCCAAAGCCTCATGTAACTTCTTCCAGTATCAAAACGTTAAGTGAGGATTTCTATCTGATATTATGCAAACCGGTACCCCATTCAGTCTTACTATCTCAACCACATACAGTTTAGCCAACTTCTGCAAAGAGTAATCAGTACGAACTGGTATGAAATTGACAGATTTAGTCAATTGGTCTACAATAACCCATACCGAATCCTTCTTAGAAGGAGTTAAGGGCAGGCCACTCACAAAATCCATAGTTACTCTCTCCAACTTCCAAAGTGCAATTTTAACTGGCTGTAGCAACCCTGAAGGTAACTGATGTTCAACCTTCACTTGCTGGCAAGTTAAACACTTACTTACAAAATTAGTAATTTCACGCTTAAGACCAGGCCACCAATATCACTTACGAAGGTCATGGTACATTTTATTCCCACTGGGATGCATAGCATAAGGACTACTATGTGCCTCTCATAGTATAGACTGCCTCAAATCATTATCCCTCGGTACACGGACACTCCTACGGAAACATAGTACTCATTCACTATTCAGCCCAAAATCTGAAGTTTCCCCATGCTCAACCTGTCGGAGACGAGGAACTAGTGACTTATCCAACAATTGTTTGCCCTTAATCTGTTTAGTCCATATCAGTCTAACTTGTAGCTCAGCCAACAAGCTACCATCATCAAACAAGCTGAGACGAGCAAACATTTCTCACAAATCAGATACAGCCCTGTGGCTCAGTGCGCGAGTTACCACGTTAGCCTTACCAGGATGGTACTCAATCGAGCAATCATAATCCTTAAGTAGTTCTATCCATCTTCCCTGCCTAGGATTCAGCTCCTTCTGAGTGAGGAAGTACTTAAGGCTGTTGTGATCTGTGTAGATAGTACACTTCTTACCGTATAGATAATGCCTCCAAATTTTTAGTGCGAATACCACCGCAGCTAACTCCAAGTCATGAGTAGGGTAATTTTCCTCGTGAGGCTTAAGCTGAAAAAATGCATAAGCAACCACCTTACCCTCTTGCATCAGCACACAACCTAAACCAATGTGTGATGCATCACTATAGACAGTGAATTCTTTCCCAGACTTTGGCTGTATCAAGACAGGGGCCTCGGTCAGAACTTTCTTCAATTTCTCAAAACTTTCTTGCTGCTTAGAAGTCTAGTTAAACAGTACCCCTTTACGCAGCAGCTTAGTTAGAGGTGCAGCAATCAAGGAAAACCCCTCAACAAAACGTTTGTAATACCCTGCCAGACCCAAAAAGCTTCAAATTTTAGATGCGATGTTAGGTGGTTTCCAATCTAATACGGCTTCAATTTTTCGAGGATCTACCCTAATCCCCTCGACAGATACCACATGACCTAGAAAGGTTACTTCTCGCAGCTAGAACTCACACTTGCTGAACTTAGCGTACAATTGTCTCTCCCTTAAAATCTGTAGAAAAATTCAGAGATGTGTATCATGTTCATCCTCGATTCTCAAATACACCAAGATATCATCTATAAACAACACCACGAATCGATCCAACTAGGGCTGGAAAACTCGGTTCCTCAAGTCCATGAAGGTAGCTGGTACATTCGTCAGCCCAAACGACATCACTAGGAACTCGTAATGACCATAACGAGTCCTAAATACAGTCTTATACACGTCAGCCTCTTTAACTCTCAGCTGATGGTACCCAGAACAGAGATTTATTTTGGAGAAAATCATCTATCTTTGGTAAAAGATATTTATTCTTAATAGTCAATGCACATGCGCATGGAGACACACTAGGTAGAATGAATCTTAAATCCAACAGTTCTTGGATTTGAGCTTTTAATTCCACCAGCTCCTTCGGTACCATCCTATAAGGGGTGATGGACACTGGAGTTACTCATGGCAGGAGCTCAATACCAAATTCAACTTCGCGGCTCGGAGGTAACCTAGGGAGCTCATCAGAAAATACATCAGAAAAATCCTTAACTGTTATGATATCTCCAACAGAAAGACCCTCAGAATCAGATACATTAATATAGGCTAGAAACGCCTCATAACCAGTTTTTCGGCCCTAAATGCAGAGATCACATTAGACAGAAAGTCCTTTCGTTCCCTAATCACAGCCACCTCCTCATCTTCAGTAGTCTTCAACACCACACGCTTAGCAGCACAATCCAAACTTGCACGGTGTTTTACCAACCAACCCATCCCCAAGATTAGGTCGAATTTACCAAACGGTAGCTCCATCAAATCCACTAGAAATATAACTTCTTGAACCTCTAGGGGCACATCCCTGAACAACTTTTCTACCCTTACTGATTGTCCCAGTGGACTTAACACAGTCATCTCATTATCAGTACTCTCACAAATGATACTCTAGGTGCCAGACACAGTGCATGCAATGTATGAATGCGTAGACCCTATATCAATCAGAGCATTGTAAGGTGCATTATAAATTAGGAACGTAACGGTTCTAACATCTGGAGCGTCACCATCCTCTCGGTGACAAGCAGTATAGACCAGTACTGGCTGCCTCACCTCAATGTTACTAGCACCTCTATCTGGCACTCCATGACCTCGCCCCACACCATTTCCACCTCTGGCCTACCCACGGCCTCTCGGTGGC
Organism: Gossypium hirsutum; assembly: GCF_007990345.1. Lineage (NCBI taxonomy): Eukaryota > Viridiplantae > Streptophyta > Magnoliopsida > Malvales > Malvaceae > Gossypium > Gossypium hirsutum. The sequence continues at coordinate 30,695,940 of NC_053445.1, read as the reverse complement.
TGTTGACCACCTCTCGGTGGTTGAACATAACCCTAACCTGCAGCTTGTATTTGAACAGGCCTTTTAGGACAATTCTTAACTTGATGCTCCATAGACCCACATCTGAAATATGCCCCAATCTTCTTCTTGCACTCACCTAGATGATGTTTCCCACAATCAGCACAAGGTTGTGGCCCTGCAACAGGAACACCCTCAAACTGGCCCATCAAATATGGCCTTCTTTTTAGGCCTTCCAAAAGAACTCGAGGGCTCCAAATCCCTCTTATACCTGCCCCTATCCTTCTCACGGTTCTAGCGCTCAGAGCGCTTCACGTCATCGGTGATTTTTGCCTTTTCTACTAGGACAGCAAAATCTCGCTCCTTCTGCTAGGCTATCAAGACTCGTAACTCATCACGGAGGCCATGCTCAAATCTCACACAGCGTTCATATTCAGTCGCCACTATCCCACGAGCATAGCGATTCAGTCGTAGGAACTCTGCCTCATATTCTGCCACAATTTTATTCCCCTGGGTCAAACTCAAAAATTCTTTTCTTCGGGCGTCCACATAACTTGCGCCCACACACTTTCCTTAGAATGCTGCCTTAAAGAAATCCCACGTTAACCGGTCGACCTGAGTACCTTCTCTCACGGTAAGCCACCACTAATAGGCTTCGTCTCGCAGTAAAGACACTGCACCCTTTACTTTTTGCTTAGATGAGCAGTCGAGGTCGTCCATTATTCTCTCTGTGGCTTCCAACTAGTATTCAACCATATTAGGGGCTACTCTAGAGATACCCCTAAAGATTTCTACTCCATTAGACCGAATTCGTTCTGAAATCGACGCACGACCCACTGCACCAGTACTGGTCCCTGCGACCCTTTCCAGAATACGGAGCATAGCTTGGGATAGTACATCGTCGCCAGCCGCTCGATCATATGATCCCATCTCAGTCACCAGTGAAGCTCGTGCCTCCCTAGCCCCAACATTAGGCATGTGGCCTGATAACAAAGACCCAGCCTTAGCACTTCATTGGCCTCTACTGCGGCCTCGTGTACACCTTCCGTGAGTACCTCTAGTGCTCATACCAAATAACGTATTATCTGTTTATGAAGTTTTATGCATTAGTTTGAAATTCCAGTAATTATTAACAGATGTCTTATGAAAAGTAGTAATCAGAGTTTTGTTTTTGCAAATCAATGTCTCCCTACAGTTTCAGTTTACTCTCAATAAAGAGTTTTAGTACAGTCCTACAATCTGTAGTAGTCTCTCAGTGTATTTCAGTTCAAGCAGTCTACAGTATAAAGAAAACTTACAGATTCGGTGCTAGAGATTTGGTGTGCCGCACTTGTAAACCTTCAAAAACACTTCAAGAACAGTTTTTTAGAAATTCCAAATATTTTCAAAACTCATTCCACAGCCGAGTTTTGCAACCTGGCTTTTATACCACTAAATGTAACACCTCAAACCCGGCTTAAACGTTATGGTCGAATCTAGCGTGCCATATCAAAGTGTCTTTCAAAAATAGGACTTATTGGTAAAAATTCGCTTCTAGGTTTAAAGACCCTTTAACGATTATTTAACAAATCACCTAGTCAAAAAGTTTGCCTTGTTATCTGCTATTGTTATAAAAGGTTGATCTAAAATCACGAAAGCTTTTGAAAACTCTAATGTTTAAATTTCGTGTATTTGAAAAAGTAATTATTTTGAGAATTCGTCTTCTCCTAAACTAGTAGTTTAAAATAAGTAAGCAAAAGCCCGGTTAAAAATTTAAACAAACATAAATGACCTTATTACATAAACAAAACACAACACAAAATTTAAACTTAAAATAAAAGCAAGTGTAAAATAGTTGCAGTTGTGTGGCCATCTCTGAGTCCCTCGCAGAACAAAGTCACCTATGGCTAAGGATTACCTATACAGTTAAAAGGAAAGGGTGAGTTTACGAAAAATCAGTGTGTAATCCTCTATCAATCAGTCAGTATACAACATACAACTAGTTTGGGCCTGAGCCTTATTCAGTAACAGTACAGTGTGGCCTTAGTCCAGTACAGTATCAATGTGCACCTTAGTCCAATACAATATCAGTACAGTGCAATAATACAACCCGTCCCAATCCAGCCAACATACCTCTCCGTATCATAAACACACCATGTGGGGATAAAATCGACCCACCTAACCAACACACCAATATCGTAGCAAAGCTGCCCGTAATAGTATCGTATCAAAGCTGTGAGTAACAATATCGCAGCAAAGCAGCCAGTAACAGTATACTTCCTCCATAACAGTATCCCAACCCCATGCAGTATGTCATGTCATAAATCATACGTATATGCAGAATGTCATACTCAGTAACAGTCATATACAAATCATGAACACATCAGTCAACCTACCTTTAGGGGTATAACGGTTATTTCCATCTATTCGAGGTAAAACAATCATTTTGCCCTTTGGGGGTATTTAGGTTATTTTACCTATTTTAGGGTCTCTGTACAAATATCAATCACTCGAAAGGTGTGCAATCATCTTGAGTTACTCAGGTAACCTAAACGATCATAACAGTGTAAATGGGCCCAAGGCCCATTACTCGACCCCGTTCATCCTAAATTTCGCCACAGATATGGGATCTACATAACCCAGTCCAAAATTTGCCATAAATTATGGTTTCATCTGTGTGGGGCCCTCAAGCCTATTGATCCCACACGGCCCATTTTGGCCCAACGTGCTCATTAAAGCTAAAGCCCATGGAAATGCTCATGGAGGCTTCTACAGCCTATCGCCCAAAATTCGTGGGTTAGGCTTACCACTCGAGCGATCGCACGCCTGTGACTTTTCAGCTTTTTGACGTTCTACGGTTACAATGGGGTCTTTACACACCTGATTGTGGAGACGCACCAAGATCCACGAGCACTAAAGCCTACATTCATACAAAGCTTTCCATTAATCATTGAACAATAGGGTTAATCTCCCCCTTTTTACACCCTTAACCAAAACTAACATTAACACTTGCCTCGATTTTCAAATGTGGCTTAGCCCACTTATACCACTGACGAAGGTTGACTACAATCTCCTTGACGGATATCTGCATTACAAATGGATTTTATTAAATAGGATTGTATATTCATATGGTTTAAATCCACACGTGATATCTTACGGAACTACAGAAAGAACTCGGCCTACACTTTAGAATGCTTGACTATATACTTACCTTTGATCGGGTGATGAGAGAAAGGTTTCAACAACTTTAATATTATGCGATACTCCTTCACTCCTCAAGAAATTCGAACCGTCAGAGAATTGTTGTCAAGCTGAAAATAAATTTGAAGAGATAAAAAGGGAAAGAAGGAAATATTCTTCAAATAGTTCATCAAAAGGAGTAGAGGAAGAAGATCAATTCGGACGAAAGATGCAACACGAAACTACTTCAACACTGTTCGGTCAAGGTTTGAAAAAGTAGAAAAATGAAAAGAAGCAACAAAGAGAAGAGGGAAAATAGAAAAGAATTCGGCAGAGGAGGGAATTAAAAAGCTATTCGGCCAAAAAAAATAAAAGGAAAGAGCAGCAAAAGAAAAACCCAAGAGGTACTCGAAATCCTAGCAAAAATTCGGCACCAAAAAGAGAGAAACACTACACAAAATCGAAATTAAAAGTATACTGAAATGAGTAGTATCCCCTCTGGCCGAATTTCCTGAGTATCAAAGTCCACTTTCGGCACACTTCTCCTCTCCCCTCATTCCCTTGATTTTCTCCTAAAATCTCTCCCCTTATCCCTCCTTGAATTATTCCACCTATTTCTCCTCAACTCCCCAACAACTCCATTCAAATTCTATTCAAACTCCCCTTAATTGTGTTTTAGTCCAACTCCACTACCTACACAACTCAAGCAGCAAAATAAATACGTCATTGCGCAACCCAGGACTGAGACCTCAAACCTCACAGTTACACAACACGCCACCTCGCCACTAGACCACAAGCTATTTTTGTGTCATAAAACAAACACTATTATTTATAAGGCCTATATGCCAGTGTCCAAATTCATTTAAAAGCAAAACTAAAAATTCTGTAAAAGCCAAGACTTGAACCTCAGATTCTCAAACACTCCCATACACACCTAAATCACTTAGTCATTAAAGCAAACAAGCAATTTGTGTCATATCATGCAAAGAAATTAAAAACTTAAATTTTTGGGGCGTTACACTTAGTTATATTTTACTATGATTTATTTATTATATCTTGTTTATTATAATTGGAGACTAATCATGGCAAACATGAATTGATAGATTTTGATTTGAAACCCACGCATGTTTATGATGATAATTATGAAATAAAGAATTTTTTGAGACGTTTATAAGTTCGTCCTAGTAAATCTATTGCATTCCCCGGAGTGAACGCAAAAGAAAATATAAATCAATATCATTCCAACATTTGGTAATACAAAATTAGTCGAAAGCTCTAGAAGAGCTAATATATTAATATCTTGTGATGGTTAATCCATTGATTTTAAAAGATATTTAAAATGGATCTCATATTGAATTTGTAAATGAGGAAAAGGTTATATTTCATATGAATCAAAAAAGGATTGAGTTATTGATTTATATTTATTACTCTTGTTATAAATTGAATTGATCGTGACTATCTTTATGATCTTCTTTTTTCATCATCCTCGCTAAGGGGTTGAAAGAAAAATATTTGACTTTAAAAGATCCACTTAAATTCTAGAATAATTTAAAATAAAAATGTGAGCAATAGAATATGGTAATTCTATCTAAAGCTCATTATGGTTGGATGCACCTGAAGTTGCAAGTTTTTTTAAAAAAAACTATGAGTATAACTCTACAGTGTTCAGAATAAGTTCTCAATTAAAATTACGTGGAAAAATATTACTAATGAAAAATTGCAAGAGAGAAAACTTATTTATGAAAAGTAATTGGTTATGTACTTGTTGTACACCTAGAAAATAAGATTCACTCTCAAAGTTTGCTAATAATAGATTTTGATTGGATTCAAAGTCTACTACTGGAGTTTAATTTTCTAATTGATAAAATCATCAAGACTCAACACAGAAAAAAGACACATATTTAAATATTAAATCAACTTGATATATGATTTTAAATATTTGAGATGGTCTTCTTTTTAAGTTTTGATTACATGGGTTACATATTGTTTTAAACATTTCATTTGTTCATGAAAATGAATATTATCTGATTTATTTATGTTGCTAATTAAATAATATATTTGATTAAAACATATCTAGTATGCAAATTTGTGTTAATAAACCAATGAATTTTATGGTTATTCGGATTTGATTTAGTTCAAAGAATTGTTAAAAGTAGTTCATACGTTTTATATTATTCCATTTGTTAATTATTTAGAAAAATGACCTGAGCAATTGTAAATGAAAAGTTCTATGAGCTTGGATGGTTGGATTTTGAATTTAGTTTCGTGCATGTTTATGATGATGGTTATGAAAAATTGCTAGTTTTTCATTATGTCATCTTTTTAAGTTTGAAATGTGACGTTTATTGATGTATTTAATATAGGCATGTTTCTATATATGACCTAGGCAGTTATTCTTGGTAGTTAACTGATTATGTAAAACACTTATTAAAAGGGTTTTAAAAGTATTTTGAATCGAACTCGGGTTTCTCGCACCCGAAGTGAGAATCATACCACTAGACCAAATGTCTTGCATTTGAAGATTTTGACATATTCCCTTAAGCGAATATTACATATAATTATTTAGAAATTATATTTATTAACTTAGTGACATTGTAGACTTCATATTGATTTAGACATTTCCAGTAGTAAATGTCATAATAATACTTATATGTGGATACAAAGTAAAAGGAAAATTAGTTACAATTTAGTACAATTGAAACGCATATTAAAATAAACCAGAAGTTTACTGATACAAATACATTTACTACTTGGCATGACCAGTTAAACCATCCTGTATTCATTAAAGAACCAGAAGATTATTTAATTTAAAGAATTCTCATTTGTTACTTGTTCTCAATGAAAATTGATTGTTAGAAACTCACTAGCTAAAGTTGAGATTGAATGTCTTACATTTCTGAAATGAATATGAGCTCATTTATCTACCATGTGGATGGTTTTGATATTATATGAATTTGGTAGACGCATCTACAAAATAATCACATATGTGTTACCAACTTGCAACCTATCGTTTGCAAGATTGCTTGTTTAAATAATTAATTTCAGATCATACAATTAAGACAATTCATCTTGCTAATACTAATGAGTTTATATCTCAGTCTTTTATTGATTGAGTTTGAAAAACTTTTGTAAATTTTTGTTATTTATGCACGTAATAGTTTAGAGTAATTATTGATTGAAAGCCTTTGATTAATGTATAAACCATTACTTAGGAGAACTAAACTTCCTATTTCAACATGAGATTATGTTGATTTACGTGTTGTACACATCAAGCCGATAAGTTATAAATACTCCCCATTACAATTGGTTTTTGATTAAGAGCTAAATATTTCTCATCTTTGAATTTTTGTATGTGCATATATGTTCCAATTGCTCCACCATAATATGCAAAGATCAGTGAATCCTCGAAGAAAGTTGAGAATATATATTAATTACAAGCTTCTTTGTATTATTAGATGTTTTGAATGTATTGGAGAATCAATTATGACATGATTTGTGATTACAATTTTGATTTGATAGTTTTCCTGACATTAAGGGGAGAGAAATAATAACTTGTAATGAGTTAGGGGGAGAGTAATTTGAACTAGAAGTTCAATAAGGATAACTCATTACAAGTTAACTGTTAGATGTATTTACAAATTTAACGAGAATAATCAAGTGTTATATACCATCTAATATTTTAATTTGAATCAAACTCCCAATAGGACAATCGGTTAGAATAAATAATAGATTGATCGATTCCAAAGATGAAAATTTTTGTAGATGGTCATATAGTGGAGGCGGGTGCTCCAAAAGAGACCCAAGACATAACTAATAAGTAAAACTCCAGAAGAGATTCAGGTGTCTAAAATTAAAGAATAAAATAATGAAAATAAGATATCTCGATAAGTTATGTCAATTCGAGAAAATGTGGAATCGAATAATAAAAGTGGTCGACAATGATTTCGCATGCAATATTATTATTGACATAATGAAATAAAAAGAGGATCTTAAATAAATCTATTGAGAAATATAGATACGGAATAAATTGGTCAAAATAGAAAGATGCAACTTAAGTACAATTAAATTCGTGGAGTTTTTGAACCAGTTGTCCAAATATCTAAAGGTATAAAGTTAGTGCGGGTGCAAATGAAGTAGTTTTCCAAAAGTAGAATAAAAATATGAAGTTTTTCCCTAAGTCTTGGCATTGATTATGAGAATATATAATATTTTTTTGTGGTGGATGCAATAACATTTAGATATATTATTTTGACAATTCATAAAATATTTAACTTGCGTCTAATGGTTGTTGTTATAACCTTTTATGAACCACTATATAGTAAAGTTTATATTAAAATCTTTGAAGGGTTTAGGATACTAGAAGCATATTGAAATTCTTGAGAAATTGCTCACTTATATGAATTGAAATAATTTGAACATATGTGGTAAATAGTAGTTGAAGGAGGATAATAAAATGATTCAAAATACCTATTTGTGTTTTTATAGAAGAATCATGATTAAAGCTTATTATGATTATTGTTGAAACTCCTGAAGAGATCAAAATATATTTCCCCCAAATTTTCCCTCGCTCATGACTTTCAAAAGAATGGTGATATAAATGCTTAGCAAATACATTCAAATAGTCATTTTAAAAACTATTATTCAAGATTGAATACGTAAAATATGAGAAAGTATGTGATATTTTCATGAGAGGGAGTAAATACGCGCTGTACTCTTTTTCCCTTAATTGAGGCAGCATATTATGTGTATTATAGATATATGTACTCTTTTTTCTTACACTAGGATTTTTTTCCCACATGGTTTTTATCTTAGTAAGGTTTTAACGAGGCACATTATCTACCAATGGACATCTAAGAGGGAGTGTTATGAATATCTGATTAAGTGGATGTCCATCAAGATCAAGATAAGTTTTAATATATTTTATGTAAAACCCCAAACACGGCCCTGAAATTATGGCTGAATTCGGGAGTGTTACGAAGAAGGGTTTTGAAACCGACGATACTCCGATAAAACCATGTTTAGTTATTTGATAAAATGTCCAAGTTTTATATAACATATTCCTTTATATATATTACTAAAACCACTATATGTTGTTCTTTAAAGTTAACCATTTATTTCGCAACTGAAGTTTGAAAATCGTTTAAAACAAAACCACGCTCGTATTTTCAAAAATAATATTTGTTTGCACAAAATCGGTATTTTGTTGAATCATCGTAGTTTAGAAATCAGAACGCAATCAAACCTAAAAATTCAAACCAAACAGTCCAAAAAGTTCAGAGAGTCCAAAAATTACAAAACTCACACGAAAACCAAAAATTTCAGTAAACCATAAAACAATAGTAACAATGAAAACATTTTCCATCAAGTGGTCACCGCGGAGCCTCCGTCACACCGACCCGCCTATGTTTATGGATTACCTGAACAAAACAGACAAACAGATGTGAGTTTTCATAAACTCAGTGTGTAACCCAAAAAAAATAGTCATGCAACATACACAGAATTTCATATATAGTCAGATACAGATTCGGACCTAAGTCCATAATAGTAACAGATATCAGAATCAGATAATAGATCAAACGTACCGAATTCTACCCCCATCCTTTACACACCATCTTCGTCCATCCCTTCACACCATGTGGGGTTAAAAACACCCACCAATCCCTACACACTATATAGTGTTGATGCGACACATAACAGATTATATGCAGTCAAGCTGCCAGAGTATAAGCGAATGGTCATCGTACAAATCAGTTCCTCTACATATACAAATCCCACCCCAAATATAGATACAACATACAGCTAACAGATACAGAATCACATGATTAACATGCTCGTATATAGATATTATACTTACTTATGCAGACCAGTCAGACATACATACCAATTTCCTACCCAGATCAGACTATCAAATTAACAGATCACACACAAATGGGTTTAGTTAGCCCTTACTGACCCCACGATAGGCCCACAATCGATCAAAATGACCTGTGTGACCCTAGAGAAATTTTAGAATTTTTCACCCACATGCCTATGTGGCCCACACAGCCATATCCTTATTGACACACGGTCGTTTCCCGCATATGGCCAACCACACAGCCGACCACACGCTTGTATGGCGTCGACAGTCCCCTTTTTTGAGTTTCGTCGAACCTCGATTTCTCGTGTTATTGTTACACACCTGGTTCGTTTTTTATGCTACAACAATCCTAAGCCCTTCGAAACCTAAGAAATAGCATCCCATTGACCAATTAGCAACCAATCTACAAATCGACAACATAACCCGAAATAATGCACATAACTTATCATCGACAAGAACATATACTAACGCGTTTAGACCCTCGAAGCAAAACCCTCTTCTCCACAGCCTTCTCCTACACAAAATTTCGCAGAAATCAAATCCCCTATATGCCTCACTACACTACTACGAAAAAAATAAACCAACAGCTTACCTAAATGATATAAAAATGCCAAGTTCTAGAGTGCAACATGAAGAAAAAAAGATGTAAACAGATTTAAAGGGGAAAGAAAACAAACGAAAGAATCAAAGATGTAGAGAAGGAGAACAAGAAGGAAACGTCAAAAAGAATGGAAAAACTAAAGTCAGAATCTTTCCTTGGGAAGAGAGAAAAGAAAAAAGAATAAAAATAAACCAAAATCCCTCAAATTAAGGCATGATCTCCTATCAACCCAATCCCAACTATCCACTCTCTCATCCACTTATACAAACTTCTAAACCCATCCAAACTCTCTCAGACAACTGAAGCAAAAATTATCACCTATGCTCACACTGGGATTCGAACACAAGACCTCCAGCAATTTAACTCCTTATCACTCAAATCAACAAGCTCATTCTGATATGAGTTTACAAGGAATATTACATAAGCCTGCGCAACAAAGAAAAGGCTAGAATAAAAAAATAACAAAATTTCCAAAAAGTGAGACTTGATTCCAAGACATCAAACACACCCTTAGAACACTTAACTTCTAAAGCAGATACATATTTTTTGTCAAAATTCACAAAAACAAGATTAAGTTAATCGAAGCATTACACTTTAAATTCTAATAGTCATTAGAAGTAGATCTCTACTTCATTTATACTTCTTATGTTTATAAATAGACACTTTGGAGAAGCTTTGTAAATATTCTGATTGATTAATAAAATACGCTCTCTCTTTGCTCTCCCATTCTCTTTGTTCTTTATTCTCTGCCTTTTATTTTATAACAGTAATATATATTTTTCTTCTAAAAATAACCATAAAAAATTATTTTTCATATATTTATTTTTTTAATATTTTACTAAACCTCCATAGAATACTTTATGTCATTTGTAGGAATATGAATCGAATGTCTTTTCACTTCCTGTTTACAAAATTTTTTTCAATTATTTAAATACCCGATATGATTCATTCTAGTTTAATAATAATTAGAATCAAATCCGTCCAACTCATACGCATTATTTCAATCATATATACTAAATAATCAGTTTTGGGATAAAACTTTTTAATACTAACTAAAAAAACTTGTTAAATTATTAAAATGCACCATTTTGATTCACTCCATAGATAAATTTGTGTAAATAACTTTTACGAATTATCAAAATTGGATTAAAATTAGATCAAATCGGTTGATTGTATTAATAGTATAACCTATATCATAAATATTATTTAACCACAAATACAAAATAAAATTCTATTAACCTTTAAAATAAATAGAAAATCAAACAAGTCAACAAAATAGAGAAAAACATATAAACAAAGCCTTTTGCAACAAACTAAGAAAAAAATAATTCTTAAAGAAAACTACAAAAGGGTCAAATAGCAGCATCAGAGAGTGAACTTAGAAGCCTGTGCTTGCTCAAAATATTCACTAAGGATGGTGGGGAATATTTACTCAATTCAATGTGTACATCCACCTTTTTATACTGAGAAGCCACTCAGTCTATTGCTGCATTTTTTGAATGGGAAATCTTTACAAGAATCACACTTGTAAATGATGTTGTAAAGTTTAAAGTGTTACTTATAATTCGGTAAATTCTCCAATCACCCCTTCCTTTTCTATTCAAATTTTCCCTATGAATAATTTCTGAATCAATTTCCACAACAATCTTCCTTAACCTCAATTTATCCGCAAGTAACAAGCCTTCTTGTACAACAATAGCTTCAACCTAGAATATGATTAAGCATAGAAATATTTACATATTCCTCTAACAAGCTCTCCTTTCTCATTTCTAAGAATAACTCCTATCTCGGCTAAATGAGAGTCTGCGTCCGAGGCTCCATCATAATTTACCTTGACAACCCCTGAATCAAGTTTCCTCTATTTTTTAACATATTCAATTAGCCTATTCTCATCGACCCTCATCATGTCTTTTGTCACACCCGAATTTGTAAGGTCCTAAGTAGCAAAAGATTTTGGCGTACCAAATTAAAAAGTCCTCTAATCTGGTGGGTTCTTTTTACAAATAAGGATAAGTACCGGGTTGGTTGAGGTAAAGTTGGATTTCAACCATAGTCCGGTTGATTTTGAACTAGAAAAAAAATCAATGGGAGACAATAATTAAGGCATTTTTCAGGTGGTCGTTGGTTTATTATTGTTGAAAGACGTGTGTGAAGATTAAATATTGGAGAGGTGTTAACCTCTGGGATTTCTCTTTCATATCTATGTTCCTTCGCCCTTCCTCTGGTTTGCCATAGAAGAGAGAAGGCTTAAGGAACGTTGGTGCATAGAGGTTGAAATGAAGGTTTGAGGTTTAGAACTTTGAAATATCGTAAGCTGGTAAGCTTCTTAACCCTTCTGTACTAACAGATTTAAGAAAGGAAATAAGGTAAAAAAAATTTATAGTTAACTATCAAATCTATTTTTTCTGGGTTAAGGCTATAAATGGTTGTTGAATGGCTTCTGCATGTAAGCCAAATATGATCCTCATGGGGATTTAGGATTCTTAATTGGTTATCATGTTGTATTGTTAATGGGCTCGTGAAGCAAGAGAAAAGAGATTTGTGGGAAGAATCGACGTCCGCTTCAAGTTGAGTTTGAAATGAGGTCCTAATGGATGTATTTTGTGTCAAAAATATATTGAATGTGATTTAGTGTTACCAATGGTGAATCAAATTATGGTGAAGTATTGATGCATTATGTTTGCATAGGGTATTGAATGCAAATACTATTTGGATGAATCAGATCATGATTGATTAGATGAGTGATATCGTATGATGTAGGTTGTTAGCAAGATGATATTGTATGGTTTGTAAATTAATTATGTTGAGTGAAAATTTTGCTTGGTGTGATGGGTTATCACGTACTAAAGTGATATGATTGGTTGATAGTATATTATGATAAGTCAATGGAATTGATGTGTTGCATGTTGTATCATTTATAGCCTAATTAGCGAAATGTGTGTATGTTATGCATTCTATTTATGTGGCTTTGTGAAGGTTCGGATGGTCATGTGGGGGCTGCATATACATTTTTATATATGTGATTTTGAGGGAGGTTCGGTTGGACTGAGCCAAGAAAGGAGATAAATGATACGAAGATTTGGTGTAAACCCGTATATGAGAGCCCCTTGTGTGGGACGTAATAGTGCCCTTTATGGGATATTTGAGAGCCCTTAATGGGGTGAATAGAAGTCCATGGCCATGGCATTACCGACAATGTGAGAAGTCTGTCTGGACTATCTAAATGTGGGAAGTCCGTCAGGACTATCTAATGTGGGAAGTTGACCAGTCGTCAAATGTAGCAGTCAATTTGGGTCAAATCCACACTTAATAAGCTTGTTTTCTAAGCAATTTAAGATTTTAATTTACATTTTAGTAATTAGGCATTACAATTAAAAGTTAATAAAAATAAATATTTTTTAACACATTTTGTAGGTGTTGTGACCCAATAGGCTGACATGGGTCTTAGGTTATGCTAGTTGGTTTGATTAAGTGTATAGGATGGAGATATAAAGGACCAATTGACGTGGAAGCAAAGGTCGAGTGATAAAAAAGCTTTAGGGACATCAAAGCACCAAAGGAATGACACAAGGTAATATTTGGGTGTCGTGTTGTGCTATGTAAAGGGTGTGGCACGACACAAGATGTAACACCCTATACCCGATCCGATTGCTCGACCCGAGCTATAAGATGTTACAACAATAAATTTTCATAAAAGCATTTAATAATGATCAAATAATTTATTATAAATCATTTTCATGCTAATTAATCAATTTAGAACCTAAATGGAAACTTCTACAAAAATTTAAGTAAAATGTACAAACAAGGGTCACATGCCCGTGTGAAAGAGACCAGCTCGTGTGGCCCCAAGCTTGATCGTATGGCTACTCGACACACTTGTGTTCTCAAACCGTGTACAATTTGAATAAAGGGTCACATGACTATGTCACCAAACCATGTAACTCTCTAAGACCGTGTGAACAATCTTGCAGCAAAAATTAAAGAACCATACGGTCGTGTTATAAGACCATGTGGGCACACGGGCGTATGACAGATCGTGTGTGCCCAAAAACACCTTCAAACACAAGCCACTTCACTCAACTTTTATTAGGATCTAAGTCATTCATTAACCAACATTCAAACCTATTCAAAATGTGTCAAATTATACCAATTCACAAACAACTTAAGTGTCTAACCAATATGCCCTCATTGGCACCAAAATTTAAACATAAACATCAATAAAGTACCAAAAACCACATGGTACAACCATTCAATTATACCACCTTCCAAAGGCCAACATATTCATCCCAAACTATAAATTACCAAAACCAAAATGACCATTTCCACATCTATTCACCAAATAAGACACCAAAACCAAATCATGCTTACCATTCAAATGTCACAGAACACCATCCCACCAAATAGGATCAACATGGTATTTCAACTAGCTACATCACATTCATCACAAGCTTAATCATGAAACACAAACTTAAATTTATATGCAACTTTAACTAAGTTTGTAAATTCAAAAAAAAAACTTCAAATTAAACAACTTCAAAACCTTATATACATGCCACAAATTGAAATAACCAAATCAAAAGCTCCCGAAACAAAAGCTTGATAATGTGAGCCTTGAAGTTGATCCGTCCGACCAGTTCCGCAAAACGTTAACTATAGAAAACAAGAACAAACAGAGTAAGCTTATAGAGCTTAGTAAGTTCATAGATGAAATTCAAATCATCTTACCTCAATTAATAGTGTAAAAACTAATACAGCTTAGATTAATTTAATCTAATAGTCATGTACAAGAATTCACACAATTAGTATAGGATTAGTTCCTCAAATAATTCATGCTCATTAATGGTTTAACCAAAACCTTCATATACGTCACATCAACATTTCATTTCATCAATACTAAAGAAAACATTCAAACATGTTATTACTTTAATAGAAACATTTTAATGCAAAATCATTGAAAATAACAAGTCATTTTGAAATTCATCATAATTTTCATAGCCCGATGAACTATAGTAACATGACTTGGATACATAGGTTTCCCCAAAACATACCAGAGAGCATCGAGATGCTAACATAGGTACCATAGTGCAAATAGAGGCACCGAAGTGTAATCCCGTACAAGCGAGTGTGTTCACCCTATTGGCATGTCAATCATATCCTAATTGTTTCCTACATTCAAACGGGCATTTAACAAAATTCTTAACATTATAAATCAAAGGCACTTCCACAATATTCACACACATGCTATAAATCAATTACGTTCATTTCAATTTAAATTAACCATATTATTCACCAACTACCGAATAATCATTTCTCACATGTACTTAATTGTAAACATTTTTAATTTCAATTTAATATCAAAATTCAACCTGAATATAATTTAACCAAATCGGAATATCACAAGTTATAAATATATATACATATATTCATCTATACTATGAACTTACCTAATATATGCTACCGATTGACTTGTAGGGACTAATCCACGATTTTCCCTTTTCCACGGTTATCATCCACACGATTCAATTCTTGATCTATATAATGATTAAATTCAATTTATCAAATTCAAATACATTATAAAAATCATTTCTATGCATGTAACCTTTAAATTTCATTTTATAATTTTTCCATGAACTTTCATATTTTATTCAATTTAGTCTTTAACACCAAAACTATTTAAATTTTCAAATTTAACCCCAAATACTCTCAACTAAATTTATTAATACTCCAAAATAGCCCCCACATGCTCATATTTTGCAAGAAAAAATGCCATAATTAATTTATTTTCAATTTAATCCCTAAACATAAAAACTATATAAAATCACTTTACAAACTAGCCCAAAATCAGCATCAAACTTCAAACCAAACCTTTTACCACTAAAAGGCTTTGAAAATATCAATGGTAAATTTCCAAAAATTTGATAAAATCACAAATTAGTCCCTGGGCTAGATAAACTAAGCTACAACAATCCGAAAAACATAAAATTTATGAGAAACGGGCTCAAAACGGACTTACATACAAGAGATTATCAATGGTTGAACCATCAAAGCCCCTCAATGGGGTTTTCTTTTCTATTTTTGGTGGAAAAATTATTAAGGAAGATGATGACTTCTTTATTTTTTTTAATTTATGATAACATTAACCTAATTACAATTTTACCCTGAATGTTTTCATCCGAACAAACTAATTTCTAACCTTTACCCGTCCATTAACACAAACAATGGTATTATTGCCTTATGAATCCATCCACTGATAATAATTAAGTCATTTAATCCATAAAATTCAGTATCAATTAAGTTTTATATCTTTTACGATTTAGTCATTTTCTTTAATTAACTAGTCAAATGGTAAAATTTCTTAACCGTACCTTCACATACCAATCTAATAACTTTGTAAATATTTAATAAATATATTTATGAACTCAATTTATAGAAACGAGGTCTCGATACCTCATTTTTCAAAACCACTTGACTTTTGGGACAAATCACTTATACTTAACTATTTGTTTAATTCACAAAATGTTAAACAAATCAAAATTCATTATAAATTATATTTGACCCATCTAAATGGAATAAAAAGATTTACAGACTCAATAGTAGGATTTGTGGTTCTGAAATCACTATTTTGGACACTACTAAAAACGAGTTGTTACACAAGACCGACGTACTGCCCAAGTATTTCGGGGTTATTTTCATCTGCGCAATTAAACTTATACAAAGACCTAACTTGGGCTTCCAACACCTCTATAAATAAGACATTGGGGGGTTGAATGTAATAGAGTGCTCCAAGACGCCTTCAAAAGCCCTCGTAGTTTAGAATTAGTTATATTTTCTTTTCTTTCCGACTTTTTAAATGATTTCTTATTTTTCTTTTTGAATCAGTTTCGATTTAAGGACTTGCTTATTTAATTAAAATATTCAGTTTATATTTTCCTTTACATTTTTTTATTTCATTATTCCAATTGAGAGATTTGTTACTCCGTTTCCCATTCGATATTCAATTCACGATTATTCAAATCTTTTTTCTTCTCTGAATCAGTCGTGTTTCTCACATGATTTATTCAATTGAAGTTGAGATTAGTAACAATAAATAAAATAAAATCGTGTTTATAACCTACAAAATTCCTAATTATTCTTTTACGCACAAAAATTAAAATTAACCTAGTGACGTTGCCTCTCCGGCAACGGTGCCAACAACTTGACCACCTCCGAACGTACTAACATTCAGAGTGTGAATGCTGTAATAAAATATGGAATGACAAAGCGGTATCCACAAGTATATGGTTTGAGTTGTAATATAGTTTTACAACAATAGAGTTGCAATATAGTTTTACAACAAAGTAGGTGAGTACTCCGAGGATCGTACCCAATGGAGGCGAGTGTTAGATCTATTCTAACCTAAACACTAAAAGATCTAATTATTACTTTTAAATAAATTATAGTACGAGAGCAAAAAGAGGGTTTTATGGATTTTATAATAATAATACTAAAATAACATAAAATAAATAAAACTCAAGAGATAGAAGAGTAGATTAAATCAAATCTTGCTTATGGGTGATTAGTTCGCTTCGGTAACCCCCATCAACTATTGCTTCAGGTTCCTCATCAATCAACTAGTCGCTACTCTAGTAGGATATTCCGAGCTTCCTCTAACATAACAAGTTAGTAAGAACTACTTATCTTCTGACCTCACAGTCTAGACTAGCTTGGGGTAAAGGTGTTCACGAATGGGCAATACCAATTTTGGGTTAATTCTCACCTTGATGACTTCTTGGGGTTGTCAAGCTCAAGGTTTGTTTCACGTTATTCATTTCCTAAATAGCTGATTCGTTGAGCAAACCTACAAAACAGTTAACAGATCATACCTCCACTCGCTAATCCCCCATAGAGGGATTAGTTTCTCATGGCTTTCATAAACAACATACAATAATTAGAATAATAAGTCATAATGAATGAATTGAAGAGTTAATAAAAGCCTGATTGATATTGATAATAGTTGAGATGGATTAGTTGGTATAGATTATGTGTTCTTAAACTGTTAGGCTTGACAACCCTAATAAGTTATCATAAGATAGATGAGAACGAAAGAAAACCGAGTAAATCCTAATTTATCTTGGTTGAGAAAGTGAGTTCGGGAGATAAGGGAGTACCAACCAGTCAATTAGGTTAATTAGAAGCCAAAAGGTAATAATTTCTTGATCGGTGATTAATCCACTCTAGACCCCCAATCTAAAGTTAATTGCAAACCTTGAAGCAAGTTAATCTTCTTGATTGGTTTATCTATTTAATTCATTTATTTACTTTTCTTTATTAATTTATTTTTGTTATTTATTTAATCTTATTTCTCTTAATCTATTTTATGATCCATCGTAATATAGGAATTAACTATTACTATTTAGACTAGTTATTGTAAAACTATTTTCGTTATTTAATCCATCCTCCCTTAGGTACGATCTTTAGAAAACTTCCAAGTATTTCATTGTACAATTTACATTACAATTTGACTCGTGCATTTGCGGACACCGTCATTCTTAATTCTTATATTTTAGTGTTCTATTTATTCTATAAACGATAGTGCATTTATAGACAGTCAGAAGTCCGCATGACTATCTAAATATGGGAAGTCCACAAGGACTATTGATCTGACGTAACTCAATGTAACAGATTAAACTAGTTTTCGCACTTTAGGAGCTTGAACATAAGCATTTTAGTTAGGTTTTATTACATTTTCATAAGTTTAGTTCATTTTTAATAAAGTATGTCATTTGAGTCTTTTACTGACCTTAAGGGTTGAATGAGGCTTAAAAGCAAGCTAATATACTTTGTGAGCGTACAAGAGACCATTAGAAGGCACACTAAATTGATACTGGTTGCTATGTTGCAACACGGAGCATTAGATGTCACAACATAGGGAGCATAATAAAGGAATTCCAAGACTACCTTCAATATCACAACATAGCCTGAGGATGTCACGACATGGCCCTTTAGACACCCTGAAGATGAGCATATTGCCCTTGATGTCGGGACACAGGACCTGGTGTGTTGCGATATCGTCTTTGTACGGGAAATAATTACAAACCATGGGTGTTTTGGTCAACATAACCAATTGCTAAGCACGAGGACGGCAGCTAACCTAGGGTTGATGATAATGACCACCCTAAAGTCTATAAATAGGCTCATTTAACACATGTTATGGACACCTTTTCATATTGTATAATTCTCTCTTTAGATCTAGTCTTTTAGTTTCTTTTTTCTTAGGTTTTAGATTCTATTTTAGTTTTTGTTATTTACTTTTATGAAGAGATCAAATTTGAGAAGTACTGTCAAACCCTGTAAGTATTATGCGTTTAATTTTAATACAAATTAGGCTTTTCTATTCTCTTGAATTATTCTTAATGTTTATTCATTCTATTAAGTTTATATTGCTTATTAGATCCATAAGGAACTAATCCTCCTGTGGGGGATTAACGAGTGGAGGTATGATTAATTAACTATTTTGTATGGGTTTCTTAGCGGACCAATTGTTCAAGAGAGGAAAAATTTAAAACCCTAGGTCTTACAACCCTAGAAAGTCATTAAGGTGGGAATTAACCCAGATTTGGTATGGCCTATTCGTGAACACCTTAACCTTGAACTAGTCTGGACTATTAGGTAGAGAGATAAGTAATTCTTGTTGACTCAATATGTCAGTGGAAGATTGGAAGATACTACTAGGGTATTGACTAGTTGTTTGAACAAGAAATCCTAAGACGACAATTGATTATGGTTATTGAAGCGAGCTAATTACCCATGCCTAGATTTGATATATTTTATTCTTTAATTTCTTGTGTTTTATTTATTTCTTTATTTTATGTTATTAGTAGTAGTAGTATAGTTCACCAAAACCTTTATTTTTAACCTTCGTAATATAATACAATTAAAGTACTAGTTAGATCTATTCATGTTTATATTAGAATTAATTTAGTGCTTTCCTCCATTGAGTACGATCCTCAAAGTACTTACCTACTCCATTGTAACTATATTACAACCTAACCTATATACTTGCGGATATCATCTTTTATATCTTTTGTGCAGGATTTTTGCTCTGGACGTTGGTACGTCCGGAGGCGGCCAACTACCTAATGTGGGAAGTCTGCCAGGACTATCAAAATTTGAGAAGTACACCAGGACTATCTAATATGGGAAGTCCGCAAGACTATCTAAATATGGGAAGTCCACCAGGAATATCTAATTGTGGGAAGTCTGTTAGGAATATCTAAATGTGGGAAGTCCATAAGACTATCTAAATGTGGGAAGTCCACAAGGACTATCTAATGTGGAAAGTTTGCCAGGACTATCTAATGTGGGAAGTCCACAAGGACTATCGTTGTGAAGAAATTTTGCCAAAACTACCTTGTGAATAAGATTCCACCCAATGTCTGTATGTGTGAAGTCTACTGTTAGGTGATTTTTTACCTTGAGAAGGCTAAGTACCTAAGATAACATATATCATGAGGCAAACACAAGTTATGATGGTCCGCTGACTCATTCTTATAATTGCGCATTTACCGTAGTAATGAAATTTCATTGCATTGAGATGCAAACAAATTGTATGAAAGCCATATTACAAATGATAGTCAGCCAGCTTCTTTTAAGGATGATATGAGGGTATCCTCCAATACTACCGAATGATGAAAATGTATGTGGGAGACATAGTAATCCACTAAAAATGTCTCAAATGTATAATTCCACAAGTAGAGGATTCACTGTTAAGAATTTGCTTGCAATTAACTATCTTAAAGAGTGGTATACTGAATTGTGGAATAGGATCGGAATGAGGTTTCGTCTGATCTAATCGTTAATGGGGATAAGGAGGCTTTCTATAATAATCCGCGAAGGTGTCTCCTAATGAATTCAGAAAGATTTTAATGAAAGTTTGAGTTCAGAAAGACAGTACACTATTAATGGCCACAATAGGGACTATTCACCAAGAACAGTCTTATGGGAATAGCAGTAGACATTGGGGAAAGGCAATTCATGGAAATTGTCCAAGGAGTATCTTTTTATAGTAAGTAAGAAACCATGAGGATTTCCTTCTCGAAGAGGATACATATAAGACTCCTTATGAAGCATGCAAATGGGAATCATCAAACGTGACCCCATAGGGAAGTAGCTGCAAAAAATTCCACAAGGGAACTATTGGAAGACAATTGGGTGGAATATATGCACCAATTATCAACATCTCTACCTGCTTTATAAATTATTAGATTGATTGTGTTATGTGGATATCAGGTATGGGTCACTCACTAAGTTCTTTAGAACTTACTAGTGTTATTATGCATTGTAGGAAATTATGGGAATTTGAGAGTTTGAGAAAGGGACCAGGCCAGAGTTCATCGTGCATCGGCAAATTTGTTTCTTAATGGTAACTTGCATACAGAGGGGCGACCTAGAGCCGAAATCTCAGGGTCCTTATTATAACGATACTAAAAGGTCAAATGTTAGGCAATTGTTAACATAGGTTAAAATATATTAGTGAAATCATTGTATATAAATTTAAGTTTTATAGACATAGATTCTTGGAAAAGAATCAATTTTCTTAATAGTAATACTAATTGTATTCCTATCTTTACTCTATTATTACTATGGATATTAATAATGATAGTATCAGTTAAATTGATTAAATTGGAATGTAGCATCCTAGAGTTTAGACTCGACGATCGGGTCGGGCATGGGTGTTACATCTTTCTTCGAACACTCCAACTCAAAGATCCCATTCCTAATTTGTTGAATTACTTGTACTAGATTCTACCTTTCTCCTTTGGAAATAGCCTTGCAGCGTGCTTCCATAAATTCCAGCAGGTCAGAGAAATAATTCGCGTCAGTTTATCCTTTATCACTCTCTCATCTTGGCACATATCTCCCACTTGTACCATCCATTTACCAAAAGAAGTAATGCAGTCCTTGTCCACCCTATAATTGGCGTCCAACCCAAATCATATTAGTCGAGCCTCTTCACACATCAAATTAAACATATTCCACTATCTCAATAACTTGACAAATAAAGCATAGAGGCTACTTTTTAATCCTCTTCTTAGAAAGGTTAGCATTTGTAGCCAGCAGATTCTTACAAGCTCTCCAAAGGAAGTGTTTAATCTTTTGGGGTACCTTCACTTCCAAACCTTATTATTAATTACATGGGAAGATGAAGGATACAGACTTTTTTGTCTTTCCACCTTATCTTTCATCACATGATATCCCTCTTTAACAGTATATTCACCACTTTTACTCAATGGCCAAATAATTCTATCCCTTACCCTTTCTTTGCATATATATACATATTAGTAATATCCTTAATAATGCTATCACTCACCACCTGCTGGATCAATCCAACTTTCCATCTGCTATTCGTTTTATCCATGATATCACATACTTGCTCCGACACATTCTTATCCATCCCATCAATAGCTCCAATGATTTCAGTTTGTGTCAATGATCGCTTTATATATTAACCTTAGTCCCATCAAGAACTTGTCATATTATATCATGTTTTAAAAAATCCTTGTCTTCTAATAAACTAGCCCATTCCCATGAAGCCTTTGCGCCTTTTCAAGCCTCCATCGAAGAATTCTAAGGGAAATAAACAACCTTGAATATCTTCACCCACTATGCATCAGGACTTTGAAGCATTGGAAATGCTTGTTTTGCCAACAAAGCTTTATTAAAAATATTCAAGTCTCAAAACCTCATGCCCCCATTTCTTTTCCTCTTAGTAAGTTCCAACCAACTAGCCCAACAAGTCCTCCTTTCCTCTCCCTATAGCCCCACCAAAACTTCGCGACCACAATGTTAATCTCATTACAAATCTTGATAAGAATCCTATAGCATTGCATCACATATATGGGGAAAATCGTGGCAACAACTTTTATCAATACCTCTCTACCTACCTGTGTAAAAAATTTCTGCTTCTACGATCTGAACTTTTCTTTAATCCATTCCTTTACTATAGCATAACATTTAGTCTTTCCCCATAGTGAAGGGATGCCTAGATAAGTATCGGTGTTTTCAGCAATCTTGATTTGCAACATTTTTGTCATTTCCAAATTTGCTTCATGTGGCACGTATGCACAAAAAATGAGGCTCAATTTGTTGAAATTCACCGGTTTCCCTGAAACAATGCAATATATATTTTTGTAAGATATGTATCATCTCCTCTCCATTTCCTGCTAAAGCTTTCTTAAAAATAGTGAATCATCAGCAAATAACAAGTGAGACAACACAGGGCTTTCCTTACTAAGCCTAATACCTTGTAATTGATCCTCGTCAATAGATCTAATATCCAATCTAGACAAGACATCAATAACAAAAAGAAACAAAAATGGGGGAAAAAGGATCCCCTTGCCTAATACCTCTCGTTGGGAAAAATGTGTTAAATTGTTTATCATTAGTCATTAAGTTGTAGGAGACAGAAGAACTACACTGCATAAGCCACCCAATTCACGTAGTGTCAAACACCATCTTTAACATTGTAGCCTTCAAAAAATCCCACTCGACTCGATCATGACTTTATATAGGATTAAGCGAAATTTGATTCGATTCGATTCGAAAAAAATTTAGAATTTTGAGTTATTCGATAAGTAATTTGAGTTTCGAGTTCAAGTCGAGATGAATTTTACAATTCGAATAACTCGAATAATTCGAATAACAGATTGGTTAAATACCCCTTTGGTCCCTGTCAATTTTAAAAATGAGCAAATTGGTCTTTCTCAACAAAAATTACAAAAAAAATCAAAATAATTTTCAAAAAATCAAAATAATTTTTAAAATTCAAATTATTTATAAAAATTCCAAAATTTATATTTTTAAAAAGATTATAAAATTTTAAAAAAAATCTAAAGAATAAATAAAAAAGTTAAAATTTTAAAAATTTTCTAAAATAATAATTTTGGACCTAAATAAGTTAACTAATTATTCAAGTTTATCATACTAAAGTATTTTTTTATTTTTCTTTGAAAGTGTTTTCAAATATGTATGGTTTTAAATTTATGTATGCTAAAATGGAACTAGTTATACTGTAACAAAATTTTAATTTAACATTTTAATTTTTTAATTTAATTTGAACAATTTTACTCGATTCGACTAGACTCAAATTTTATTTCACAAAATTTCAAATCGGATTAGGATAATAAAATAAGTTTTGTCAACTTAATCAACTTAAAATTCTTCACTCAATTCGATCGAACACTCACCTTTAACTTTATTCATATCCACTGTAATAGCCATCTCATATGTCTTTCCCATTTTTTCAACTTTAGAAGTGAAAAGCTTCATGTGCAATGAGGATGTTATCATGAATTTGGCCTCCCCCAATAAGCGCACTTTGATTTTGCGTTATACACTCCTCCATCACACCTTTCAATCTATTTGTCACAATCTCAAATAATTTTACGGGCATAATTACAATATTTAATAGGACACCTCCGCTGGTCTTTTCGCTTTAGGGATCAAAACAATGACGTCCGTCCGTCCTATTCATTTCACTCAGCAGACAACCATCATTGGAAAACTTTTCACATATTAACAAACACTCCTCTTCACTGAACTAAAAAAATTCTGGTAGAAAATTGCCCCAAAACCATCGGGTCCTGGGGCCTTCAAAGGTCCCATTTGGAATACCGCCTATACAATCTCCTCATCCAAGACCTATTTCGCAAGTTGCTTATTAATCTCCGCTATAATAATTTGAGGAACAACATCAAGAACATCCCTCCATTGCCTCCTTCCAACAAATCTAAACACTTCTTTGTAATACTTCACAAATTCCTTTTGAATCTCTTCCTCATCATAAATCCACTCACTGTTCACTTTCAATCCCAAAACCTTATTAATCGGCCTCATTTGAACCATAGCTTGATGGAAAAACTTAGTATTGTGGTCCCTATGATTCAGCCATTGTATTCTAAATCTTTGGCTCCAATATTGCTCCTCATACTTCCAAACTCTCTCTAATTCAATAATCAGTCCTTGTACCTCTTTATAATCTTGTTCTATCATATTCTTTGTCTGAATTTCTTCAATCCTACCAATAAATTCTGCAATCAGTCTCTTATTATATAAAAAGACCTTCCTACTGATCCACTCGATTAGTTTCTATTATATCATAAATATGAGAAGAATTGAATCGGTGTAAAATTTGAACACTATACGAGTATATAAATAAATAAATGAACATTTATAAAATAATGTATAAGGAAATATATAAAAATCTATAATTGAATATATATATATAAATGATAATATATATTAGAAATTTAAATTAATAAATTTACAATGCTAAAACAATCACAAAACAAATACAAAATTTTCAAAAACAAAATCTCTTCCCTTTCTTGTTTTTATTCCTTCTGTTATCTCTCCCTCTTCTATCTCAAGACCTTAAAATGCAAAAGGGACAATTGTAAGCTACAATGCTTTTTATATAGTGTTATAGATGTTGTATATTATTTATATGTATCAGTTAAATTCATTAATTGTAAATTAAATTGGTTTTTTTCTGTTCAAGTTGTACCAACTCAAAATAAAACAAAAAATTGTAAACACCTTTTTCAAATTAAACAAATATTTTTTACATCAACTATAAAAAAATCTAACAATTAAAAACCTAGAACCTAAATCTAACCTCGAATCAACGACGTTTCCTCAAATGTGATTTACACTATAGCGGATGTCGATTGTGTGGTGAATTTTGACATGATGAGACCTTGACGAGATCTTTAGTTGGCTCTTTAACGAAAATTAGAATGGGAGTGTACAAACTTCTAAGAGAAAGTCCAAGAACTTCAATGTTCAAGCCATATCAAAGCTCGTTGATGTAGCTGAAGTATTGGTGGCGAAGTACCCTCGACAAACTAGCATTATGACTGATGTTGGCTCGAGTAATGTTTACCATTCGAATATAGATGAAGGTGATCTGAAAGGGTGTTGAGCTATGAACAAGTGGGTTAGAAAGCTCATTGACAACAAGCACACTCTTTCAATCTCAGCCTTATTGTTGTTGACTATGATGGCTACTACCAATGAGTGGTCAGACAGGTCTAGCTGTGAGCCAGGCTGGTCATCAAATGCTTCACATGCTTATGGTTGAGCTCGCTAATTTCAAGTTCAATGACTACTTGATGCCATTAGCCTCAGGGTAATTGGATATTAGCCATTGGGATAAAATGACGGTAAACCACTAACCCTAAATCGATACATATAATTCAAATTTGTGTGAAATTGATATTCCTAGATCAGTTCAATGATGACACATCCATGACGCTTGTGCCACTATTCAATCAACTCTCAATGTTCATCAGCGTAGTTTATTTCTATCAGACTCCTCAAGTCTACATCCTGAACTTTCCTTATGTCTTTCAACTCCTTCGAAATTGGTTGCTACATGTTAAATTACCGCAACATTCGATTACTATGTTGTCATTCGATAATGTAGAAGCATATAATGTCATGTAGGTTATCCCCAATATGTACGCCTCTTTAACTACATCCCTTGAGAGCATGGCTTGAATGTTTTCGGCCCAATCCACTGAAACTACAAATAGTTATTTATGGTTAACAAAATAAAAATTAATGATATCAATCAATTTATTGAATACTAAAACATGATAAGAACTAACCTCTTCGATTGCATATTTGTCAATATTAAAGTTCCCTATAATAAGTGGTGTAATCTAAATTGATTTTAAAATCTACAAATATATTAAATATTTATAAGGAACATTATAAAACCTTATAACCTGAAATAACATCTAAATGTTAAATATAAATATCTTTTTTACCTTTTTCCCTTTTGGAAAAGATAATGGATGAGAAGGGTTAGCATTATAAACGACATTTGTATCCACGCCCATACTTGCAAGGAGGTACAACAATAATTTATTTCTTTTGTTTCCTGATTGGATGCATCACTGAGTGTTCAGTACAAGAATGTTAATAGCACAAACCTTCAACTGTATGTGGGGCCACGAGCGAGGTTCTGAAGAAATGCCAAATACATTAAGTGGTAGATGTTCCTAGACTTACCTTTTATAAGCAATCCATGGATGATGTATGGTATATACGATCTAATATATTACTCAAACTCTTCATCGATCACACTGTTGGCTGGTGAATGTTAGACCAATCTATTCAGCTAGGTGACCTTCATTCGGCCCCCTTGATATCATCCTAGTTGATCAGATAGTGCCCAATTAACCTCCTTATTTTGGCTCCAGATCAAATTGAGCCACAATAGCTCTTTCAATTGGAAGGCCGATCATTAGGGTTGCATCTTTCAACATGATTATTGTTCCATTGAAGCAAATGTAAAAACTAAGAGTCCCTGGTCTCTTCCTTTCTACCAAGATTGTAAGCAACGAGAAACAAATTGGTGTATGAGATTTTTACTAACCTTTAGAAAATTGTTACACCTAGATGTTCTCTAACTTGCTCTTCATTTTGTGTTGGATAATGTATGTTTTGTCAAATTTGGAGATTTCGTCCCTTAACCTAGAAAGAAAACGAAAATAAAAAATAAATCAATATTTTATATTTAATATAATAAAAAGTAAATACTAAAATTAAATATTAACAATATAAAAATACTTACTTAACTATTAAGTTAATAAAAAAATTATCATGTGAACAACTACTAGAACAATATGATTCTTTTCCCTCAATAAAGTCATAGTAGAGTATAAAAGATCGATTTTAAAGTGAAAAATAAAGATTTGAAAAGATTTTTCTTAAGAAGTTGACAACTATGAGAGGCAACTTTTGTTTGTGTGAGATATTAAATGAGGGATGGAGACATTTATAAGCATGGTGCTGCTAAATGAAATGGAAGGATCTTATAGGCGACCATGAATGATAAATCATAGATCGAACTATTGAATCGGAAAATTTGGGCACTATCATATAGCTTTGTTTCGGTTAAGTTCACGAGTTGGAGATAAACAAACTCAAACCGCTGACATCCGCCACAGGGTAAACCACCGCTTCTCAGACCCCCGATTGATTCCACCATAGAGGCCAGCAATAGACAATAACTCCCCCTCCCCTCCTCCCCCCGAACACAGCTTACAACTTTCATCGTATTGTGCTTTTCAAAGAACAACTCTTCTCAATATCTCAAAAGGTGCTGAGTTGGAATCCCATTCTAACTAAGGATTCTTGTGGTTCCAGAGAATTTGGCTATTGAGAACTAAAATGCCCTAAAATCTTAAATTCTTGATTTGTTAAATTTTACTACTAATAAGTATTTATTTCAGTGGTTAAAGACTTTGATTGTGTGTTTAAGATTTTGGGTTCAAGTCTCTCTTTTGGGAAATTCAATTATTTTTGGCTCCTAAGCCAATCTCTGTTTGTTCGGTTTAGATATTATTTCATTCAATCTATGATAAGAATGAGTTTGAATCCTTTTGCGAGCAAATAAAAATATTTTTTTAAACTCTCTATAAAACAAAAGGAAATGACCGAGGTAATGAAAGAAATAATAACAAGAAAAGCTCAAAGTGATTAAATACTAAAGTTACATATTTTATGTAATTAATTTGGTTAATTTATGAAAGTGCACCACTAATTTTGCCATATTTATTGAATATTGTGCAGGAATGCAATTTGGGGCTAAATAGAAGAAAAAGGAAACAATTGGGCTAGATTGAAGAAAGAAGCAAAGAAGGAGGGCCAAAGAAGAATTTTTCCAAGATTAATTAGCTGAAATTTTTGAGTTAGTGGGAGAATATTTTGGGATTTATTTTATTATGGGATATTTTTCCTTAATTTCCTATGACTAGTTGGCTCCTAATTTAGTAAATCCTCTAGTATAAATAGAGCTTGTATTGTTCATCATTTCATCAATCAAAAAATATTTAGCTTTTGTCTTTCAATTCTCTCCTTTCTCACGTAGCCTTTGTTATTTCTTAGTTTGTTTTCCTTCAATTTATTAGCTCCAGTAGCAAACCATCCATTTCACCTTTATTTTCAACTTTTCACAAATTTATTTATCGTATTTAGTTTATTTAACTTTCAATTCCTAAAACTTCCAGCTAGTTACAATTTACCATTTACAACACTTTTTTCAAATTCTCTTTTTCAACCACCCCACTTTAGTATATTTATTTTTTCCATCCCCCATACTCAATCATATCACCCATCTTTTCACCATTTCTACCTTATTTAATTTATCAAATACCAACATGTCGCAAACCTTAGCCAACTAAACCCGTTTTCAGCTTTAGGCCGAAATTAGCCTCGTCAAAACCCGTGAGTTACGAACCCGAGCCATTTAACTCCTAAAATTCCAGTACTTATTACTTCTTCGAATTAAGAGTATGATTTCGTCAACTCATAAAGTCAGATCAACACTAAGTCAAAAAAGACGTCGTTTGATTTAGTGTGGTTAGACGTACAGTTGGAATTCCGAAAGGAACGTTTCTAATCGATTTTCTGTGAACACATTGGCGTGCCAAGTGGAGATTGCTGTTTGGTTCCGTCAAGGGAAGTAGTAACCGGATTTAAATGTCCCACGCGGTTGAGGACATTGGTTCGAGCTAGGCTCTTCTAGAACGCAAAGCTGCCGGAGTTCTAAATCACGAACGTTTCGTGGTTGTTCGATCGGTAAGAATTAGTTATTGGACGTTCCATAACTAATTTACACAAGGAAGAGTTGGTGTCCGAGGCGTCCTTGGTAGCTATAACTAGCTTATTGGAAAAGAGGAGTTCATCCAATTTCGAGGATCGGTTCAAAGACGAGGAAAATTCGTGTCTAAAGCTGAGCTCATTCTAATTAATTTTTCTTAATATTTATTTCACGGTTTTTATTATTTTGTTTTCAACTTTTACTTTTGACGTTATTTTTCTGTTTATTTCAGGTTTTCAAATTTTTATCCCCCCGAACGTCTTGGGCACGACAGCTACCCCGACATAAATCTGGTCAAGCGAGCAACAATTTACAGTAAACCCAGTCTCTGAGGGATCGACCCTACTCCCTATACTGCTTAAATCGTAAATTAGGCGTAGGTCTATATTGGTGGATTTGACACCTACCATTTTTGGCGCCGTTGCCGGGGACTGGCAATACTTATAATTGTTTAAATTATCTTCATGACCAGATCTTCATCCGGAGATCTCGAATACGACCCAGAGATCGAAAAATCAGTACGAGCACGACGAAAAGAGACAGACGCTCTTAAACGTGCAAGTAAAGAAGAAGTTGAGCTAGGACAAGGGCCCTTAGAAACCGACATTGAAAAGTTGAGACTAGCAATTCGAGCAGAGGCAATTCGACGTGGAAAACAAGTCGAAGTGGTTGATCCTAAAACCGAACCACTTCCTGTAACAAAAAAAGTAGAAGACAACCTCGGCGAACCAGAAAGGATGGCGAACCGAACCATTCGTCAACTAGCCGCTGCTCCCAACGAGCAAACACCGTTATGCATCAACTATCCAATCGGAGAAACCCCATTCAAGTTGAAGTCAGGCCTGATCCACCTTTTGCCCACTTTTTGAGGCTTGAAGAATGAGAATCCACATACCCACTTGAGAGAATTCTACATGGTCTGCTCAAGCATGAAACCACAGGGAGTAACCGAAGATGAAATTAAACTTCGGGCCTTTCCTTTTTCTTTAATTGATACAGCAATAGAATGGTTATTTTACTTACCCCCTGGTTCTATTACAACGTGGGATGACTTATCTCGTGTTTTTCTTGACAGATTTTTCCCAGCATCGCGAGCAGCTGAACTTAGGAGAGACATAGTGGGAATCCGCCAATTGGAGAGTGAATCGCTCTACGACTATTGGGAGCGATGCAAGAAACTGTGTGCAAGTTGTCCTCAACACGGTTTGACCGAGCAATCACTTCTTCAGTATTTCTACGAGGGTTTGCTCCCTATGGAAATGAAAATGATTGACGCTGCTAGTGGAGGGGCACTTGTCAATATGACTCCTCAAAGGACAAGAGAACTGATATCCACCATGGCGGCAAATTCTCAACAGTATCGGCCAAATTTAGAACCCACAAGACGGGTTAATGGGGTAAATGTTTCATCCTTAGAAGATAAATTGGATAAGCTCACTAATATTGTCCAATCTATGCTTACAGAAAAGAAGAATCAGACCTAACTATGTGGGATTTGTACTACATCTGAACATCCGACGGATTTGTGCCCAATCCTTAATGAAAATTCAACGGTACATGTCGACGCTATCGGAGGATTTTCGGGACCTCCACAAAGACGTTATGATCCTTTCTCCAACAGTTACAATCCCGGGTGGAAGGATCATCCCAACTTGAACTACGGAGCTAACCCCCGATATAATCCGTCATACCAACCGAGACCTTTGCAACCACCGCAACCGCCACCTAAGCCGAGCACATCTCTTGAAGCTATTATGGAGAGACTTGCTGTCGATGCTGCAAAATACCAACAAAGGAGAGACGCATCAATACAAGAGTTAACTAATCAAGTTAGTAAACTCTCGATGGCAGTTAATCGTTTGGAGTCTCAAGGTAAATTACCTTCCCAGACAGAGCCGAATCCTCGGCAGAATGCAAGTGCAATAACTCTTCGTAGCGAAAAAATTTTGGAACCAGTTCTAGACAAAAGTCTTGGGTAAGACAAGGAACGGGAAAAGCAGATCCCTGATCAAAAGCCAGACCAGAATCAGAAATTTAGAAACCAGTTGTGATGCCACCTCCTTTTCCAGGGAGACTTGCGAAGGATAAGAAAGAAAAGGAGGAAAAAGAAATCCTCGAAACGTTCAGGAAGGTTGAGGTGAATATCCCTTTGCTCGACGCTATCAAACAAATCCCTCGTTATGCAAAATTTCTCAAGGAATTGTGTACTAGCAAGAGGAGGTTACTAGGTAACAAAAGAGTAAATGTAGGAGAAAATGTCTCCGCAGTACTGCAAAAGAAAGTTCTGCCCAAATACAAGGACCAAGGTATGTTCGCTATTTCCTATGAGATAGGTAATGTAGGCATTAAGAAAGCCATGTGTGATTTAGGGGATTCCATTAATGTTATGCCTTATCCTATATATAAGTTGATTAACGCGGGTCCTCTGAAAAAGACAGCAATGATAATCCAGTTGGCGGACAGGTCAGTCGTCTATCCCGAAGGGTTGCTTGAAGACGTCCTTGTTAAAGTTAACGAATTAGGTTTCCCTGTAAATTTCTACATTATTAATATGGAGGACGATAACTCAACTAATTCGTCTGACATTTTGCTTGGAAAACCGTTCTTAAGTACTGCAAGTGCAAAAATTGACGTTCAGAGCGGAACACTGACAATGGAGTTTGACGGCGAAATCGTGAAATTCAATGTCTACGAAGCGATGGGTCATCCTAACTCACTATCAAATATCTCTAGCATTGATATTATAGATTGTTTAACTCAAACTTATTCTGAATATCATGATTTTCATGAGTTAGAAACTATCCTTTACAGAAGCATTGACATGGATGTTTTAAGTCGCTTCGACGAATTATCAATTATAAAAGATCCGTTGTGAAAAGTTGTCAAACACTTAGAGACTCAGCAATCGTCGACAAATCGAGGTAACCAATTTGAACTATTACCTTCCCAAGCTAAAATGTTGCCTTCGATTTTGTAGCCACCAACCTTGGAGCTTAAAGCATTACCAAACCACCTCAAGTACGTCTTTTTGGAAGAGAAAGACACTTTACCGGTGATAGTGTCAAACAAACTAACCAAAGACGAGGAGGAAAGTCTACAAGTTCTGAGGGATTATAAGGAGGCTATTGGTTGGACAGTAGCTGACATAAAAGGGCTAAGTCCATCCCCCTGTATGCATAGAATTTCCATCGAAGATAACACGAAACCAAAAAGAGATGCTCAGAGGCGCCTTAATCCACCCATGATAGAGGTAGTGAAGAAGGAAATCCAGAAATTGTTGGATGCTAGAATGATATACCCGATCTCCGACAGTGATTGGGTTAGCCCGGTTCATGTCGTGCCCAAGAAAACTGGCGTGACAGTGGTGAAAAATTCGTCTAGAGAGCTAGTTCCTACCCGAGTCCAGAATGGATGGAGGGTTTGCATCGATTACAGAAAGTTAAATCAGCTACCCGGAAGGACCATTTTCCACTACCCTTCATCGATCAAATGCTCGAGCGATTAGCTGGTAAGACTCATTATTTTTGTCTCGATGGATATTCAGGATTTTTCCAAATTCCGGTGGCCCCAGAGGATCAAGATAAAATAACTTTCACGTGTCCCTTTGGAACGTTTGCGTATAGACGAATGCCGTTTGGACTCTATAATGCTCTGGTCACTTTCCAGAGATGCATGGTGAGCATATTCTCTGATTATGTCGAGAAAATCATTGAAGTCTTCATGGATGATTTCACGGTGTACGGTAACTCTTTTAACGAATGTCTCGATAATCTTGCCAAGATATTACAAAGATGCCTAAAATTTAATCTTGTTTTAAATTATGAAAAATGCCACTTCATGGTTGACAAAGGATTTATTTTAGGTCATATAGTTTCCTCGGAAGGTATTGAGGTCGATAAGTAAAAACGGATATTATTAACTCATTACCTTACCCCACATCTGTAAGAGAAATTCGTTCGTTTCTTGGCCATGCAGGATTTTACAGACGATTCATAAAAGACTTCTCGAAGATCGCGCAACCACTCTGCAGTCTATTACAGAAGGATAAAGAATTTAAATTTGAGCAGACTTGTAAAGATGCATTTGACGTACTGAAGCAGAAATTGGTCTCCGCCCCCATAGTGCAACCACCGAATTGGAACTTCCCATTTGAAATCATGTGTGATGCAAGTGATCGAAGTGTGGGAGCTGTTCTTGGGCAAAGAATAGGGAAAGAGCCTCATGTTATCTACTACGCTTCGAAAACTTTGGATGCTGCCCAAAGCAATTACACAACCACTGAGAAAGAATTATTAGCTGTTGTGTTTGCTTTAGATAAATTTAGATCTTACCTGTTGGGAACTAAAGTGATTATCTTTTATGATCATGCAGCTTTGAAATATTTGATAGGGAAAAAGGAGGCAAAACCTCGACTAATTAGGTGGATTCTACTTCTGCAAGAATTCGATTTTGAAATTCGAGATAAAAAAAGATGCGAGAACTTAGTAGCTGACCATCTGAGTCGATTACCGATTCCAGTAGATGACACACCATTGAAAGACAACTTCCCAGATGAAAACCTATTTTCAGCAAATGCGGTTCATCCTTGGTACGCAGATATAGTAAACTATCTTGTCACAGGTACTATACCTTCAGAATTACCAAGGTCTAAAAAAGATAAGATTAAAAAGGACGCTCGATATTACATTTGGGACGATCCTTACCTATGGAAGCATTGCTCCGATCAGGTAATCCAACGGTGTGTAGTAGAAACAAAGGTACAGTCTATCTTAACTTTTTGTCATTCTTATGCATGTGGAGGACACTTTGGACCCAAACGCACCGCACATAAAATTCTAGAGTGTGGACTATTTTAGCCAAACATATTTCGTGATGCCTTCTTATTCTGTAAAACCTGTGAAAGATGCCAAAAAGTCGGTAACCTTAGTCGACAAAATGAGATGCCCCTTACTCCTATCCATATTTGTGAAATTTTTGATGTGTGGGGCATCGATTTTATGGGTCCTTTTATTTCTTCTTTCG
The DNA here is from genome assembly GCF_007990345.1 of Gossypium hirsutum. Classification (NCBI taxonomy): domain Eukaryota; kingdom Viridiplantae; phylum Streptophyta; class Magnoliopsida; order Malvales; family Malvaceae; genus Gossypium; species Gossypium hirsutum. The sequence continues at coordinate 30,661,653 of NC_053445.1, read as the reverse complement.
GTAATTTTTATATACTCTTAGCTGTTGATTACGTTTCTAAGTGGATAGAGGCAAAGGCTACGCGCAATGATAATGCTAAGACTGTGGTTGACTTTCTTAAAAGTTCTATCTTTTCCAGGTATGGCACCCCACGAGCATTAATCAGCGACAGAGGAACTCATTTCTACAATAAACTCGTAAGTGCACTTATGGAAAAATATGGAGTGACTCAACGAATTGCCACTGCCTACCATCCACAAACAAACAGACAAGCTGAAGTGTCAAATCGAGAAATCAAGTCCATACTGGAGAAGACTGTTAAACCTAATAGAAAGGATTGGAGCTTAAGACTAAACGACGCACTTTGGGCTTATAGGACAACTTACAAGGGTCCAATAGGCATGTCACCTTATCGACTTGTTTTTGGTAAACCGTGCCATCTCCTGGTCGAATTAGAGCATAAAGCATTTTGGGCAGTTAAGCAGTGTAATATGGAGATGGGGACCGCTGGAAGAGCTCGAAAGTTGGACATTCAGGAACTCGAGAAAATTAGAAATGATGCATATGAAAATGCTCGAGTTTATAAAGAAAAGACGAAGGCATTCCATGATAAGATGAGCACTAGGAAGCAGTTTTCAATAGGACAAAAAGTTCTCCTATACGACTCCACCTTAAAAATTTTCGCTGGTAAGCTTCGATCCAAATGGATAGGTCCATTTACTATCACTAATTTATTCTCAAATGGTGTAGTGGAAATTCAAAGCGAAGAAACCCGGAAGTGCTTTAAGGTGAATGGACAACGATTGAAACCCTTCTACGAGAATTTTCAAACGCACACGATTGAGGAGATTGTTCTCGAGGAGCCCGAAAATTGAATAACAGGTCGTCGAGCTAACGACGTTAAACATAGCGCTGTTGGGAGGCAACCCAAATTTTCTTTTCCTTTATGCAAATAAAATTTTTGGTAAAATGTAAAATGAAAATGCATGTCGAGGATTAGTTCTGTCTAAGTAAAGACTTGGTACTTAAGTATGTCCATTGTGACTCACCTCTCTTTCCTGGGAACTTACTTGGCACATTCATCACTACTGTTTTACCAAATCTCGTAATCTTGGTTTTTAATAATTTATTTCTCGACTTTATAACTTAGCTAATAAATTTGAAAAAAAAAACATTTTAATTTTCCTATTATTATTATTATTTATTTTTACTATTTTATTTTATTTTCATTTTTATTTTTACAGGAAACATTCCAAGACAAAATTAAATTCCACATGTCAACCCACAAAATTCTTTTTATTTCAGCCAAAGCCCACTCTATCTACGAGACCACCCTCCACGACATTGAAATACATGAGGAGTTTCTTTTTTCTCTCTTTCTCCTACTTATCTTTACTTTTATTCTTTAAATTACACTGGGATAATGTAAAATAAGTATGGGGGAGGGAAACATAAATTGGTTCTAATATGATTATCTGTCATCGCTATTTTTGCATGTTTTTGGTAAAAGGTAAAATTTTTCTTTTGATAAATTGGGATGGTACACTTATGGTTTGACCTATTTAGCTATTTAATTCTTTACACATGGAACTTTTCAATAACCTAGACTTAGTGGGTAAGAAATTTTTAGGAATTATAAGTTTGCTTGACTGCCTACTTTTTATCATATGTCAAATTTTTGAATGTCAAAAAAAAATACTCCTCTGATACGAATGTTAAGAGTGAAAAATTGGGGTTGTACATCGGGCTGAGTAACCGGAACATGGTGCTTGGGTTGTCATCATGTCTCGCGTAAAAAGGTTCGTGTGGCTGCCCAATTTCTTTGCACTCACTCCGCTAATAAGTTATCATGAGTAGGGCGAAATAACCTGCTTAGAGACGTCCGAATTGAGTAACCGGAATATGGTGCTTGGGTTGTCATCATGTCTCGCGTCAAAAAATTTGAAAATGCCCTAAGTACAAAAATAATAAAATGAAAGGTAAGCCTATCAAGCTCTCATAAATTCTGAAATATATTTACTTACTTCTTAGGCTAGGCTATTTGAGATGTTAATGTGCTAGGATTAAATTGTTGAAATGTGCAAACCACGTGGGTCAAGTCCTATTTTGGAGAACATTTTTCCTTTTGCAGATACATACAAAATGCTCGAGGACTAGCATAAGCTAAGTAGGGGGAATTGATTAAATACTAAAGTTACATATTTTATGTAATTAATTTGGTTAATTTATGAAAGTGCACCACTAATTTTGCCATATTTATTGAATATTGTGCAGGAATGCAATTTGGGGCTAAATAGAAGAAAAAGGAAACAATTGGGCTAGATTGAAGAAAGAAGCAAAGAAGGAGGGCCAAAGAAGAATTTTTCCAAGATTAATTAGCTGAAATTTTTGAGTTAGTGGGAGAATATTTTGGGATTTATTTTATTATGGGATATTTTTCCTTAATTTCCTATGACTAGTTGGCTCCTAATTTAGTAAATCCTCTAGTATAAATAGAGCTTGTATTGTTCATCATTTCATCAATCAAAAAATATTTAGCTTTTGTCTTTCAATTCTCTCCTTTCTCACGTAGCCTTTGTTATTTCTTAGTTTGTTTTCCTTCAATTTATTAGCTCCAGTAGCAAACCATCCATTTCACCTTTATTATCAACTTTTCACAAATTTATTTATCGTATTTAGTTTATTTAACTTTCAATTCCTAAAACTTCCAGCTAGTTACAATTTACCATTTACAACACTTTTTTCAAATTCTCTTTTTCAACCACCCCACTTTAGTATATTTATTTTTTCCATCCCCCATACTCAATCATATCACCCATCTTTTCACCATTTCTACCTTATTTAATTTATCAAATACCAACATGTCGCAAACCTTAGCCAACTAAACCCATTTTCAGCTTTAGGCCGAAATTAGCCTCGTCAAAACCCGTGAGTTACGAACCCGAGCCATTTACTCCTAAAATTCCAGTACTTATTACTTCTCCGAATTAAGAGTATGATTTCGTCAACTCATAAAGTCAGATCAACACTAAGTCAAAAAAGACGTCGTTTGATTTAGTGTGGTTAGACGTACAGTTGGAATTCCGAAAGGAACGTTTCTAATCGATTTTCTGTGAACACATTGGCGTGCCAAGTGGAGATTGCTGTTTGGTTCCGTCAAGGGAAGTAGTAACCGGATTTAAATGTCCCAAGCGGTTGAGGACATTGGTTCGAGCTAGGCTCTTCTAGAACGCAAAGCTGCCGGAGTTCTAAATCACGAACGTTTCGTGGTTGTTCGATCGGTAAGAATTAGTTATTGGACATTCCATAACTAATTTACACAAGGAAGAGTTGGTGTCCGAGGCGTCCTTGGTAGCTATAACTAGCTTATTGGAAAAGAGGAGTTCATCCAATTTCGAGGATCGGTTCAAAGACGAGGAAAATTCGTGTCTAAAGCTGAGCTCATTCTAATTAATTTTTCTTAATATTTATTTCACGGTTTTTATTATTTTGTTTTCAACTTTTACTTTTGACGTTATTTTTCTGTTTATTTCAGGTTTTCAAATTTTTATCCCCCCGAACGTCTTGGGCACGACAGCTGCCCCGACATAAATCTGGTCAAGCGAGCAACAATTTACAGTAAACCCAGTCTCTGAAGGATCGACCCTACTCCCTATACTGCTTAAATCGCAAATTAGGCGTAGGTCTATATTGATGGATTCGACACCCACCACAAAGTATTGAAGAACGTTTTTGATTATTGAAAACACAAAATTACATTAGATAAAATGACATATAAATAGCTTAACTACATGTAACGTTAAAGCTAAAAAACCTACAACTAATAGCCTACTAAAACCTCGACTAACAAAACATAATCTGATCATATCCCTATAAAATAGGAACCAACTTATTTGATAAAGAAAACAAGTAAATTAAAAAATCCAATAAGATGCACTAATTTTTAACACTCCCCCTTAGTGCATGCTTACGATCAAGAACTCCAAGAGCATCTCTAAATTGCTGAAACTTAGGCTTCACCAAAGCCTTAGTGAAAATATCAGCCACTTGATCGTTAGTGCGAATGTTTACAAGCTCAATCTCTTCACTTAGAACCTTTCCTCGAACAAAATGATGTCAAACCTCAATGTGCTTCGTTCAAGCATGAAAAATCGGGTTCGATGCAAGCTTAATAGCACTTTCATTATCACACTTGATTTTTACAGCATAATCACCTTTGCATATGTCTCCAATCAACCTCTTCAACCAAATGCACTCTTGTGCAGCCATAGTTGCTGCCACATACTCGGCTTCGGTACTCGACAAAGCAACAACACCTTGCTTTTTGCTACACCAAGAAACTGTTGCTGAACAGATGCTGAAAAAATATCCCGAAGTCGAGTGACGATCGTTTGTATCTCCAGCCCAATCGGCATCAGTAAATCCACTCAACATAAAGCTATCACATCTCTTGCATAGAAGACCATAACCAATAGTTCCTTCAACATAACACAAAATCCTCTTTGCTGTATCCATATGAATAGTTGTTGGATTCTGCATAAATTGAGAAATAACACTAACAGAGTATGAAATTTCAGGCCTTGTAATGGTCAAATAGATTAAGCTTCCAACAAGTTGTCGGAACTTCCTTACATCTTCCAACGGCCTCCCATCATCTTTCTTCAACTTCAAATTCGGCTCTATTGGAGTAGTTTTTTCTTTCGACTCCCCCATACCGAAACGCTCCAAGAGATTCCTTGCATAGCCTTTTTGAGAAACAAAGTAACCTTGATATGATTTTTCCACTTCTAGATCAAGAAAACATCCAATCTTCCCCAAATTTTTCATCTCGAAACGAACAGACAAGTCATTCCTCAAATTACAAATTTCTGATTCATTATCTCCAGTTATTATCATATCATCAACATATAATAATACCAAGAGATGTGCACCTGATTCCAATTTTATAAATAAACTAGAATCTGATTCAGAAACTCTAAAGCCACAAAAAATGAGATATTGAGCAGCTTTACCATACCATGCTCGTGGCGCTTGCTTAAGGCCATATAATACTTTTTTCAAACGGCAAACACGATCGGGAAATTCCTTAGGGACAAAGCCAACAGGTTACTCCATAAATACTTCACGATCTAAATCTTCGTAAAGAAACGCATTCTTTACATCAAGTTGCCATAGTCTCCAACCTTTAAACGTAGCAAGCGAAATAATCGATCTCACCATCACCATCTTTGCTACTGGGCTTAACGTCTCCTCGTAGTCCAATCCATAATTTTGAGAAAAACCACGAGCCACCAGACGAGCTTTAAATCTATCAACGGTGCCATCCAATTTTATCTTCACGCAAAAAACCCATTTACAAGTGATCGGCTTACAATTTTCTGGTTTAGGAACCAACTCTCACATCTCATTTTTATCTAAAGCTTCGATTTCTTCTTCCATGGCTGCCTCCCATTTTGAATGGCCTTTGGCTTCTTCATAACTTACTGGTTCTTCATCAGACACTCCAACAAAGAAACAAGAAGTGATACTACAATGATTAAGTTGCACCTCATAGTCTCTAAGATACTCAGGTTGTCTCGTTTCTCTGGTAGACCTCCTCACTCTCTGTTGCTCACCACCCTCATGTCGTTGAACATTCTGACTTGGAGTTGGTGTTGGAGATTCATTTTCCAACTCATCATCAGTGAATGGTTGCAAATTAACTCTTAGAAATAGCTCATCCAAGTTTTCACCATCACCTTCAAGAATAATATTTTCTGCAGCAAATCTTTGAGTGGAGTAGAAAGATGATACTTCATCGAACACGACATCTCTCGAAGTAGTAAACTTCTTCGTATCCGGATCCATACACCTCCATCCTTTCCTGTAAGAATCATAGCCAACAAATACACACTTCTTTGCTTTCGGATCAAGTTTAGTTCTTTTCGATTTCGGAACATGTACATAACAAATAGAATCGAAGACTCAAAAATAATTCACATTTGGCTTTTCACCATATAAAATCTCAAAAGGAGATTTCTGTGTACCTGGCCAAGGAGGCAACCTATTTGTCATATGACATGCACAAAGAATAGCTTCCGCCCAAAGCTCTCGAGGAAGATTCTTGTCATGCAGCCATGAAAGGCAAATCGAAGCAAGATAACCAAGCTTTCTTTCTGCAACTCCGTTCTGCTGTGGAGTATCTGGACAAGTCATTTGACGACAGATGCCGTTGTCATCACAATACTGAAAAAAATCATCAGACATGTATTCTCCGCCATTGTCACTTCGAAGACACTTAATCTTCTTTCCAAACTCTTTTTCAACAGCAGCTTTGAACTCCACAAACTTGGATAATGCTTCACTCTTCTCTTTCAAAAATTTCACTCAAGCGAACCTTGAGTAATCATCCACCAAAACCATGACATAACAGTGGCCGCTACAACTCTGTGTTCTCGTTGGTCCCATCAAGTCCGTATGAACCAATTCGAGCAAAGAAGATCTCCGATTTGATGAGCTTTTGAAAGAAAGACGATGAGATTTACCATATTGACAGCCTTGACAAATCACATCTTCACGTACACTCTTCAAGATCGGCATCCCATCTAACAACCTTTTCGAAGAAATTTGTTGCAACATTTGGTACCCCACATGACCCAATCGAGCATGCCAAATAACGACGTTATCGGTTTGGCTTATTTTCTTCACGTAAGCTTCACCTGCTGACATAACGAACAACGAGCCTCTCTTTTCACCAGAAAACACAACATCAACAGAAATTTCTTTCACATTATCAAGCACCTTCACATCTTTAGGGCCAAACAAGACATATTTTCCAAAATCAATAATTTGAGAAATTGAAACTAAATTTTTCGTCAAACCTGGAACATGATACACATCAGTCAATTTGACACTTTTGGTTCTCGTATCGTCGGTAACATCGATCACCAAAATGCCCTCTTTTGCTACCGGATGAGTGGAGTTATCCGCAGTCACAATAACTCGATCTCCACGGTGTTCATGCATCTCTGAGAACAAAATATCATTTCTGGTTACATGGTAAGAACAACCAGAATCAATTATCCACTCCTTATTCTTGTTATCAGCATAATTGACAAAAGCTTTTGATGACTTTTATTCAATAGCTTCAACAGTAAAGCAATGCTCCCATTTGAGTCGATTATCGGTTTCTTCTGTGGACGCGACATTGGCCTTGGAAATCTTTACACGGCAATTTCTCTTGATATGTCCAGTCATTCCGCATTTGAAGCATTTGAAAGACTTTTTGCTTTGCGAGTTGTCATCTTTTTCCGAACTAAAGTCTTCAAATCTGCCTTTATTTCCAAACTCATTCTTCTTGCTTGGCTTCCCTTTTGAGAAGAGAACGGCATCAGATTCGAAACTTTTCACCATCTGCTTTGCCAAAGCTTCTTGATTAGAGAGCAAATTCTCTAACTCCTCCACCGAAGGCTGTGTCGACCACCCTTGAATAAAAGTGACAAAAGGCCCATATTCCTTCTTCAAACCGCAGATAAGATAACGACGCAAACGAGCTTCACTAACTTTCTCATCCATATTTATCTCTGAAATTTCAGCACAAATATTTTTAACTCGTAAAAAGTATTCTGAAATTGACATACCTCCTTGTTTTATCCCGGCCAATTCGTTCTCCAACAATTGCAACCTTGCGGTATTCTTCTTGGTAAACAACCTTTCGAGCGTTTCCCAAACTTCTTTTGGAGAGTTAACATCACGAACATGATCAATGAACTCTTTGCTAATAGAAGTCCTCAAAGCAAAGAGTGCTTTACCGCACTTGACCTTCCACCTCCTTCGTGACTCGGCATTCTCGGGAATATCGGGAGGGATTGTTGTATCAGCGTCAACAACCAATCCCCACAAGTCCTGGCCTTGAAGAAATGCCTCCATACACATCCTCCAATACTTGTAGTTAGTGCCTACAAGCTTCTCCATACCAATATGATTATTTCCTCCATTTGAAACCTCCATTACAGCAACTAGCAAAACACCCTTTCACACAATTAACCAATGAATAACCTGGCTCTGATACCATAAAACAAAAGGGAATAACCGAGGTAATGAAAGAAATAATAACAAGAAAAGCTCAAAGTATTGAAGAACGTTTTTGATTACTGAAAACACAAAATTACATTAGATAAAATGACATATAAATAGCTTAACTACATGTAACGTTAAAGCTAAAAAACCTGCAACTAATAGCCCACTAAAACCTCAACTAACAAAACATAATCTGATCATATCCCTATAAAATAGGAACCAACTTATTTGATAAAGAAAACAAGTAAATTAAAAAATCCAGTAAGATGCACTAATTTTTAACACTCTAAATTGAAGATGAGCTTAGATTTAATTTAAACTCTCTAAATAGATATTTGTTCGGTTGTAGAAATAGATTTCTACTCTTTTTTTAGCTGAATAACCCGTAGGTGGTTATTCTTTTTATTTAAATAATAATAATAAGATACGATTCTTGTTTTTTTTTGTTCCCTCATTCCCCACTTCACGTCGCCTTCTTACTCCCCTACCTTCTACAATTTGATTTTTTTTTCTTTGTTTTTTTTTTCACTCTATCATCATTTGGGCTCCCATTTCATTCTTTTCTTTCTTTTAATTCGCTCCCTATCTGCGACCTTGCTCTCCCACTCTCTTGCTATCTGTTTCATATTTGGTGGTGAGGGTTTAATTGAATTGTTTAAAACTCGATTCTTGCGTAAGTACCATCTTTTATTTTTTTTATTTTTTTATTTCTTCTATTATTGAAGTTTCCTTTTGTTATTCTTGGTTAAGTGGGGTTTGGATGCCGCGTTTTCCGTTGTTAATCGTTTGGTTTTCTAGGTGAAGGTCACTAAAGGATTAATTTTCTGCCGGATTAAGCTTGTAAGGGTGTTGTTTACATTCTGGGGTAAATGGTTATTGCCATTTTGGGGTTGTTAATTACTGAAAATAGGTTCGATTTGTGATGATTATGTCCAATTGATCGATTGAGGTTGTTATAATTTTAGATTTTAACTCGTATAAATTGTCAATTTAAGTATTGGTATACTAGACTCTTAAACCTACATCGAATTTTGACCAGGTGTATAACGAAAACTCGAGAGAATAGTGATCGACGAAAGTCAAAAATTTAAACTGTCGACGCCACACAGCCGTGTGCCAGGCCGTATATGACACATGGTCGTGTGACAGGCCGTGTGCTAGACCATGTGAGTTTAGGCCAATTAGGCCATGTGGGCCACACGGACGTGTGGGCCCAAAATTTAAATTTTTTTCCTAGGGCCATAAGTGTCATTCAGATTGAACGTAGGCCTTCTGTAAGGTCTATATGTTATAACCTAAGTTATAAAACGTGATTTATGTTAATCTGTTAGCATAAAACTTAATATAAATACGTGTAAAATATGTGTAATTAATATGTAATGTGATATGAAATGTATGATCTGTTATACGATTTGTCTGATTTGTTATTCATCAAACATGATTTACATATGTTATATGAGCATGTATGATATGTAAATTCAGGCATCTTTTATTTCTGTATGTGCAATGGGGTGGGGTCTATATTATGGAGGAAGTGTGGGCAATATAATTACCTGTCGATTTTGGTGGCTCAGCCACGTGTATATTTGAATTTGGAGATAAATCGCTTATTGATCTGACAACTAAGCTGCAAATATTCTGAAAAGTTTCATACCGACACTAAGCGATATGTAGGGCCGAATGGGTATTTAATACCCTATATGGTGTGTTGGGATAGTCAAAGATGGTTGTAGCAGATGAGGGTAGGAACGTAAATCTGATTCTATTTCTATATATGATATGTATATCTGTTTGACTTCTGAAAGCATGATTGAAGATTATATTTGATATTTCTACTTATATAAGTTACACACTGAGCTTGTAAGCTCATTCTTGGTTTGTTTGATTCTCAGGTAGCTTACAGACTTAGGATGGATCAATGTGACGGGAGCTCGGTTAAACTCTTCTGTTAGTTTTTCTATTTTTCTTAAAATTTACTGTCTTGATTTTGTTGGACTGTTTGGACATTTTTGGGACTGTTTTAATTTTTCGATTGATATTTTTTTTATTTTAGTTAGTTAAACGTTTTGGTGGGTTTAAATCTAATCTACAAAACGTTTAATTTTTTTCAATAAAAAATTGTGTTTCCAAAACTGGACTCACCTAAGTATTTCCCCTACAACGTAAGTATTTTACAAGTAATTAATCAACAAATTTATCAAAATATTTAATAAAGGTATTTTCCTAAAACAAATTCGAATTTTCCTTAACAAAAGCTAAAAACGTTTTACAAATCAAATGAATCCTAGATTTTTAAATTAATGGTAGTAACGTCTCCAAATCTGGTCATAACGTCTAGGCCGAGTTTGGAGTGTTACAAGAATCAGGATCAGCGAAGAGCTTTCCCCCCTTGACTATTTGGTCTTAAGAATGTTAACTTTAGAAATGAGTGATTGCCCTTCTCCAACCCTTACTGCCCAACTTGAGAGTGGACAGCTAAGGCATTCCACTTATTGAATAGCGTTCTATGGTCGATCCGTAACCCTTGGATACCAAAGGTGTCTTTGGGGTGATGTCATAGTTCCTACGAGGTGGAGACGATAGGGTTGGTCCATGGATTTTTCTTCCTTTTGTTGCATTTCGCTTAAAGGGTTGAAGGGAGATAGTGCATCAAGTTCGCAAAAGCCAACTTGATCCTCTTCCCCAAGGATCTCAAATAGGGGAACCTAGGGGAGTCGCCAACTCTAACTACCGTTCATGTACGATCCATACTAGATCTGACCAACCAACCATCCATCCTACCTCTTATACATTCTTGACAACCCATCTTTGTCTCGATAGATTCTTTCAGTAGCATGTTTCAATCCTCTTCCCTATTACTTAGAAAAATTAGCCCCCGGTTCAAGTACAAGATACTATCATTACCGCTTGGACAATTAGACACCCAACTCGTAATCGCAATGACCTAATTGCAAGAGTGGAGCTCTACCAATTGAGGTATATTCCCCGAGCCAAGTGGAGCATACATGAAGGAGTTAGATGCTTTTTCTATTCTTTTCCTTGGTGCAGTTGGGCCATCCTGGACTTAAACCAGAGACCTCGCCCGTGAAGCAAATCATCGCACCTACAGTCCAACCAATTGGGAGAGAATCAATGGATTCTTTTTCGGGAGCGATTCATCTTTCACGAACACAACATACAACTCTTCGTTGTACTGCACTCTTTAAGTGTGCTTGTTCCCCCCTTCTTCCTTTCTATGGCAAGTATTTGTGAAATAAGAAATAACTCTTACAGGAAGAAAAAAAAGCATTAAGAGACCGTCTTGACTCAACCCTAAACACTTTAAGATCTTGATAGTCCCTAATTATATTTGTGAGAGTTAGATTTACGGTAAAAGGTAAAAATTAAAATTAAATTAAACTAGATAACCATCGGTGCCGAGCTACATTGAACATATTTATTAACAATAGGTTTTCCAAAAGGTTAAAATATTAATTAAAGAAGAACATTATACCAATGGGTGTTAAGATTTGTTTCTATTTATAAGGTTTAACTCTACATATTACACGCAACTCAACTCACATGGATATCAAGGTCTTCGTAAGTTAATTACAGTTGAAAAACTAAAATGTCATCATTAAATGTATTAGACACGTTGATTTGTTTTACATGCACAATAATTACTCTAATTCTGATATAGTAGTGAAAGCTTGAAAGCGGAACTCGGCACTTATAATTATCAAAGTTAATACTAAACATATTTTAACTTTTTTTTATACTAAAATTTTACCATATCCAAGTAAAGAACTTAATTATTTATAAAAGTATATTTAAAAACTTCTAGACATTTAAAATATATATTTAAAATTTTATTAATTAAAAGTTTAGGCCACCAGCAATCTAAGTATAACGTTTTCCTTTTTACTGCAAATAAGATGATCTCCAAAAGTCCGATGATGCTGCCAAGGAACTTGAGAAAAGCTGCAAGGGAGATGGAAACTGATATATAGCAGTGCATTCTGATCTCAAACTCTCGGAGGAAGCCCGGAAGATTACTCCCCATAACACATGCCCACACAATTGTTACATTGTTATGGTTGTTTATCTGGGGCTCTTAAATAAAAATGGCTATTGATAGCGGGCACTCAAATATTTATGAACATCGATTTTTTTTTCTGACTAAGGTTCAATTCTTCATTGCTTAAAAAATGCACTTCTAATTCCAAAAGCACTTTTAAAAGAAAAGTTGTGAAGAACAAGTTACTTTTGGCTGAAATTTTTAACTTTTAGAAGTACTTTTCAAAAGCACTTTTGAAAATGAGCTGAAAATGAGATGTTAAAAATTTTAGTTTTTCCTCTCCCAAAAGCACTTTTGATGCTTAATTACTTTTTCACCCCTTCAATAACATAATATTTTTCTTTTTTTTCTTGGTGTTTAATTACAATTGTATTAAAATCATTAATTAAAAATAAAAAAATATTTTTTCAAATACTAATTACAAATATTTAATGGTTATATTTAAATATTTAAAATATAATTTATATATTCTAATTAAATTTTATAAATAATTAATATGTATTGCTTAAAAATATTTACAATTTATATTTCATATATTAAATATTAACAAGTTATAATATTTTTATATTATTACTAAAATATAATAATATTAATTAATTTAAATATTATTTAAATACATATTTGTTATTTGATAATAATATGTCTAAAATAAATATTTTATTTCTCAAAAACACTTTTTGACAACAATACTAAACACTCAAATTTTAAATCAAACTTTTCAAAAACACTTCTCAAAAATACTTTTCCACAGCACTTTTCAAAAGTACTTTTCAAAAGCAATGAAGAACTGACCCTAATTCTTTAGAATACCCTAATTCTTTAGAATTTGTACGTGTAACCCACAAATTTGAAATCTTAGTTTAGTTAATTCTCCCCACTCAAATTTGGGTTAGTGTCGAAAATGGAGATATACTATTTTATATTATTTCAAGGTTTTATTCCCATGTTCGACATATTGATTTGATCTCAAGTCAAGCTTAAACATATGATAAAAACTTAAAAAGAGAAAACTGAACATACCACCTTGGCGGATAAACATGTGCACGTAACAATCACACTCAAGTCTAGGTAATGGTGAGTGTTCACTCTTTGTTCTTTTTTAAGTTATTAGAGTTTGATATATTATTGGATGGGAGGAATGATATACTAATTAAAAAGAACTGTTTTAATGTGAGCAATAAAAATACTGTGTTTTGACGAAGATGAAAATAACATATGAGAGAACAACAGCGTCACTTAGCACAACTTCCGCCATTGGAGGTACCTCGATTACCAGATGCATTGAGGCCACCATACTTCGTACCATGGTTTAAATTATCAGATCAAATCCATCAATTTAATCAATTGGCCCGTGTTATATGATCCGACTGGTTCAACTAATTGAACTAAAAACCGAGACAGGCATAACCTCCAAAATCAAATGTTGCATGTACTAAAGATAGTGCCCTCAATTGATTCTTTTTAATCCTTTCTCAGACCAAAACATACAAAATAAAAATAAAAATAAAAAAACAAAATGCAGAATATTTGAAGGCAAAATTAGCAAAATACCCAAAATCTTCTGAATCACTTCAAGATGCATTCTCCTTTTTCAACTTAGCAAGCTCTTGCCTCACAACTCCAGCTTTCTGCAAAATCATATCCATTTTTGGTTCAGAGTCTAGATAAACAACGGAAACAAGATACTAATGCTTCCAAGTTATTCGGGTTTTAATTGTAAAAAAACACATGAATGTGGTTAAGTAACTATTGATTTGAGCTATTTAATGAGCCGGACTTGTGTATCCTAATACTTGAGTTCTTTTATTAGTTCATAAGCCTAACTCGTTGTTTTTTTTATTATTTTTAATTAATATTGATAAACGTCAAGTTCAAGCACAAGGACAAATTATCAAGTTTGAAATTGAGCAAGAGAATAAAACTATATTTTCAGAGTAATAAATAAATTTAATCAAGCTAAGCTTGGCAATCAATTGTTTTTTTTTAAATCGATCTCAAGCTCTAAAAGCAAAACTCAATCGAGCTTCTGTTAAGCTTGATATCAAGTTTCTTATAGCTTAATATCAGCCATGCACGACTCGATTTCACTCTTACTCAAGAGTACCTAACATGAAACAAACAACTAAACACTCTACATGTTCCAATAACTAACCTTGATCTTGGCCAACATGATCTTGAATCGGTCGAAGTCATTGAGAGATGCTCTCTTCTTTTGAACAATCAGCTTTTTACCCCATGAGCTATTCTCCCACTTGTTTTTAACATCTTCCATTCCAATAAGAACAAAAAGAAAGAAAAAGCTATGTCACTTGGACTTGAATAAAAATGTCAAAAACGGATATGTTTCCAACACGAGTATGTTCAAATTTTTCCAAGCTTTATGTATTTTTAAAGTTTTGGGCAAATCATATCACCAACTCATGTCCAAATATGCATAGGATACAAACGTTAGACACAAGTGTTTCAACAAAAATGGAAGGTGAAAACAACACTGGCAGACAAGAATAGATTTTCTTACCAGCTTTTTCCATTGCTTCAATCAGTGTCTTCTTCTTTGGAACACGAGGAATGTCAATTTTGAAATCAGTCAATTGAAGCCTCTTAAAGTTCATTTGGCCCCTCACCATATCTGGGGCATCAACTAGAGCCTGCAATGACGAGACACAAGAAAAAGTTCCAATCAAGTTTTACACAACTTATTAGCATATCCATATTAGTCCTCTTCAACTACATTTACGACTAAACTTGCACGTTTAACACATTTACTAACTCAATATCATCACATGGTATGCATATACAACACTACCACAACTAACAACCAAGGCAAAACAGAAACAGGTCAACAAATTAAAATTTTTCATTTTAATTTGTAATGTCGGTACATATTCAACACCTCTGGAGGCAGATATATCGGGTTCTAACTAAGGGCGTAAATGAGATATGCTAGTACTCGTTAACTTTTTCATTTTAATTTGTTTCGAAAGATGGAAAATAGAGATTGAAGTCAAACAATTCAATGGCTATCATGAATCAAGCTCAACATCTAAAATTAAAGCTAGATCAAACTCGACTCGAGCTTAAAACCTCAAATTCCGGGTTAAGCTTGAGCTTCTTACAACTTGAACTCGGATTTTGCTCGATTACACACTTGGTCCTAACCTTTCAAACATAGAACCTATTTTCCAAATCAATCTCAACAGGAAGGAAACAACTAAATCCTACTTAAAAACTAAATTTCCTTTTCATTACCATAGATTAAATAAATACATAAAAACTAAATAAAATTACATACTCTGTTCTGGTCAACAACATCGACGATGACGACTAGCTTGCCATAGTCTTTGCCGTAGTTAACGAGAGCGACTCTCCCGATCTCAACGTACCTTTTGAACGGCTACACAAAAAAAAATAAAGAAGAAGAAGAAGAAGAATCAAAAAGTGAAGAGAGTGAAAAGGGCGGCGATAGAGATTGAAGAAAAACTCACCATTTTTACCGTGCGTGAAGAGCGTTGTGAACCAAAAGGAGAGATTGAGCGGCGGAAGAAGAAATGTGATGAGGGTTTTGAGAAGTTAGGGTTTTATTATATGGTACTTTTACAGAATGTTGATAACCGTTGGATCTATTCATTCTACTAGTGATGATGGGCTTTAGGTTCGGGTCAATTTTATCTAACCCATATTGCTATTAGACAGAATAAATATTGTTAATAAACGTTAAAATATGCTGTTAGTCCCTATACTTTTATAGAATTTGATATTTAGTTCTTAAAAGTTGAAAATTCAATTTTCTTACTTTTTTAATTTAAAAAATACTAGTCCAGACATTATTGCCATCAGTAGTTTTTGTTAAAATTTATCAACTTAGCATATTTATTTATTTCAATCATATATCACATCACATGAGGATAGTCTAATCCACATGTTAAATTGTCAAATTTTGATAGAAAAATGAAAATATTTACCATATTAATAATTGAACTAGAATTTTTAAATAAAAAATTTTCAAGTATAGAGATTAGATCTCAAATTGTGCTAAAGCATAAAGACTAACAACATATTTTAACGTTTAATAAAATATTAAAATTAAAATATGGGTTAGGTTGGAATTTAACTATACATTGGTATCAAATTCTATGTCTAGTATTTGTTTTTAGCAGTTTGCATGACATAAGATATCATCAATGCATTTTTGTAAGTGTCTTGTCACTTTAATTTCCATAATTACAAGTGTAATTATAATTAGGAGGTTGTCTTTTGTTTATTTGCTCTTTACAAAACTAAACAATGGATTATGCTACAAAGTTAAGCTTGACACTGAATTTAATTGTTTGGCAAGTTTAAGATTTTTAAGTCATTATTCGCTTGTTACTTTGATTATCATGATGATTAACTAAATCTTATATTTTTTATATATAATATTTAAAGTCCGCGTTTCTAAAAAATTAAAATTATTATTCAGAGGCGAAGTCAGGAAATATTATTGGGAGGATCCAAATTAAATTGTATATTTTTACAATAGAAAAAATATAATTTCACCATTTTAATAGCTTATATCTTTATAATTTTTAAAAGATTAAATCAATTTTTTATCATTTTTAGTGGTTAAAAGTATAATTTTACCTTTACTAATTTAAAATTATATAAATTATACATGGGATTAAATGGAAAATTTTTCATTTTAGGGGGCCCAAAACCCCTACCAGCCCCCTAGCTTCGCCACTGAATAACTTAAAATTTTGACACTTGAATGACTTGAAATTTTGTCATATAGCATATCATGCATTTAATTTTCTACAAATTCTTTCTTTGAAAATAAATTGCAATTAACTAGAAAGAGAAGGAATTGGATTAGATTGAAAGTGAAAAAAAAGGCTGACGTGTAAAAAAGTGTTTACATGATATAAAATTATTAGGAGAGATCGTTCGCTAATGAGGTGTTAACAAGAGGCATAAGAACAACTTGTCTCAAAAAATGTCACTTTATAAACATTGTTTTTACTTGAATGGGGAAATATTGTTATACCTCCCTTACAAATGGGGACATGTGGCAAATTGAAAGGCCATCCGAGGTATGCACCCCACCTACTAAAAATCAAAATGTCATTGAGAGAAGGTGTGTCCTAACCACCTGGATGAGTAGAAGGTAACCATTCAAGGATGCAAACCATCCATTCCTTCAGGCACCCAACCTTCTAATAAGAATGTAATCTCTTTGATCACCAAACCTCACATAGATTCAACTGCTCCATACCACCAAATCAAAATGAATGACAAAATTTGTCTCGTCATAGGCATCCTCATACCATCGAAGACATTTACCCCACACATCCTACAATGATGACTTGATGGCATTGTAACGACCCGGAAGTCAATGAAGTCAGAAACGGTGGTTTCAGAATACTGTTTCCTATGATAGGATTAGTGACTATTATTTATTAATATTTGCAAGGATATTACAGTATTATATTGAAGTTTGGTCTAATAATTTTAATTATTGGAAAGTTAGACAAGATACAAGTGTATCAGTTCTAAAGTCGACGGTTTTGGAAATTGAGATACCGAGACCTCGTTTCCCTAAACTGAACTCGTAAATATTTAATAAAAATATTTGCAGAGTTATATTAAAAGTGAATTAAATTTTTGGTTATGTAATTTTGAAGAAAGAGTGTTTAATTAAAATAAAAGGACTAAATCAAATAAGTAATAAAAGTAAGAATTAATACTAAATTATAAGGTGAATCTATATTGAAGGACTTATTAAATGAATAAACCATTGTTTTTATAGATTTTGATAGTGGAAAAGTATGAATATTATCATGTATAAGATCATAGTTATATTATATTTATTATTTTATTAATAAAACAAAGGAAAATGTTAATAAAAGGATATTAAATAATAATAAAAAAGGTTAGTGGGGGAGAGGGGTGTTTATCTTTTTTCTTGTTGCTGCCGAAAACCATGGAAAGCTTTGGAGAAAGCTTTGCTATTTTGTTACTAACTTTGAATGCATATCAAGAAAATAGTAGATCGGGTATCAACCGTGGAAAAGAAAAGACCGCCGAGTAGTCATCTCTGAATCTTAGCTCTGTCGTATTTATGTAAGTTCGTAGTCTTTGAACTCGAACTCTATTTATTTAATTTAAATACTTAATTATTACTTTGATATCTCAATTATATTTACATATATACAAATGAATAAATTATGAGATGAGAAATTGTGTATTATATATATATATGAAATGTGACATTATGAAATGAATCAATAAGTATTTAGAATTTAAATTGATAGTATGAGAATGTTATATATGGAAATGTAATATCGAATGATGAGATTGAAGTTGAATAATGTTGGTTAATGTATGGAGTTAAATAAAATCTTGTGTTTACATGCTAGGTAAGTTTGTAGTCTTGAAACTCGAATAGCATTTACTTAATCTAATTAGTTAATTGTTAATTATTATTTAAGCATGTTTTTATTTGTGTTTGGTTAAGCTATTGAATGGATATTGACAAAATCATAAATAGATAGAATGTGACATTATGGAATAAATTAATGAATGATTAATAGATAATTGAAGTGAATATGATATTGAGTTGATTAATAGATAATTGAAGCGAATGTGATATTGAGTTATGAAATGCGATACTGAGATTATGAAATGTGATTTTATGGACTTGCAAATGAGTAATTGATATTGTCGGTTCATTCGACTAGCGCTGGGCTCAATCATCGTTGGTTCATCCAACTAGAGCTGGGCTCACAATTACAATCGTCGGTATACCTGACTAGCACTGAGTGCAAATATTGTTGGTTTATCCAACTAAAGCTGGGCTCACTATTTATATCGTCGGTTTATCCGACTAGCGCTGGGCGCAAATATCGTTTGTTTATCCAACTAGAGCTGGGCTCACTATTTATATTGTTGGTTTATCTAACTAGCGTTGGGCGCAAATATCATTGGTTTATCCAACCAGAGCTGGGCTTACTGATTATTCATCGGTATATCCGACTAGCGCTGAGCGCAACTTCCATCAGTTTATCTGACTAGTACTGGGCACACATTTTTCGATTTATTCGACTAGCACTGGGCGCAAACTCTTTTGCGAATTATCCGTTAGGCACTGGGTGTCATGTACCAAATGGACTATACAGCAATGTGTTATGAATCGTCTAAGAATGATGGTTATAGGTATTACTAAAGATGATTTTATTTACTTATGTATATACATTTATTCATTTGAAGATATGATATATTCTTGAGTTAGATTATTAAAGTTGTGAAATAAATTCAAATGTTTTAGATGTACTTGTGTTTATTCAAATAAGTGAAGCTGTTTAATGTGGATTTGTTTGTGCCACAATATAAGTAAATTGTTGATTGATCTATGCAAAGCTATTCATATAGCAAGTGATGTGAATTGAGAAATATGTTCAAACCAACTAACGGTGAATACTTGTGAAAATTGAGTATAGTATGAAATAAAGTGATGAAAGGCATGAAATTGAAATTGTGATATCTTGTAATTGTATGTTTAGATAGTAGTCTGATGATATAATTCAATTTCAACATTCATGTATCATATCATGTCTTAAAATGTTTAGATTATAGAAATATCACTGATTTTTACTCAGCGTGTGATTTT
Organism: Gossypium hirsutum; assembly: GCF_007990345.1. Lineage (NCBI taxonomy): Eukaryota > Viridiplantae > Streptophyta > Magnoliopsida > Malvales > Malvaceae > Gossypium > Gossypium hirsutum. The sequence goes on along the minus strand of NC_053445.1, from coordinate 30,641,914 downwards.
GTTTTCAGTGCGCAGGTTATGTACTCTCTTTTAATCGCCGACTCAGCATCCAACAACAAAAATCCCGAACTCAAGTGTCGTTATGTTTAATTTTGTAATGGCATGTACTTAGGATGTCTTTGTTTGTTAGTTATTTTGTGAATGTTATTTAAATTGAGTTATAAGTATATATTTATGTTTGAAGCTAAATGTTAGTATGCGTTTTGACCAAAGGCTTGATATGTGTATGAAACTTGAAGCTTGGTGTCTTAAGTAGCTTTATGTTAGGCTAAATTGAGTGATTTTGGCACATTTTAGATCTACACAGCCAGACACACAGACGTGTGACTTGGCCGTGTGAGACACGCGGCTAGCACACGGGCGTGCGAGGCCATTTCGAAGGGGACACAGCCCACGGGCACGAACATGGGCTGGGACACAGCCGTGTGTCCCTACTCCGAATGCCTACACGGCCTTAAACAAGGGCGTGTGTCTTAGTCGTGTGAATCCTGTAGTCAAAATTTTTTTTCAAATTCTTCTTCAACTTTTCAAATGATTTCTATTAGTCCCAAAGTGTTTTTAAGGGAACTTTAAAACTCAATTTAAGGACAATTAGCATAATTATGATTGAATTAGAATATGCTTATGATTACTTATGAATTGGTTGTTAAATGCTTTGATTGGTTGGTAATATTTTGTAACCCTACTCCAGCGTCAGATACGAGTTTGAGGTGTTACAGGCATGTCCAACACGATAACACCATCCTGCTCGGGACCTCGCCTATAAATAATTCTAAAGACGATGAAAAAAAGGACCAATTGTGACGCCCCAAACCCGACTGGGACGATCTGACCCAAATTTCGAACATCACATTTGCCATTGAGGTGACTCTCTATTTAAACTTTACGAACCACACCAACCACCCATACGCACCACGAATTTGTAGAATATTTCATATAGAAAATTAGTCTTAACTGCATGCTTTTTCTAAATTAATCATTCCATTCACACAAACAAAAGGTATAAGGTGTACCTTAATACTCGACGACCTCCCTTAGCTACAAAAATTTGTTAGTTCATTTAATTATCATCACATTCAACAAGTAATTAAAACTATCCAGATAAGCAAGCAAGTAAGCAATTATAACGTCCAAAAATCCAAAAAAAAAAACAACAGTCTGTAATGTTTGTTTACAACCTGTTGAAAATTTTATTTAAAATGTCTAAGATTAATTCTAATACTAAACCCTTGGAATGACCCACATTGCCTTCACTTCAAAGTTTAAAAGCTTAACACACATACTCTAAAAAAAACCTTGCAATAGATCATCGATTTGCCACCCTCCTCGCTAACCCATAAACTATTTATCTACAAGGTAAAGTAAGGAGTGTGAGCTTGGAGAAGCTCAATGAGTACACATGCATACAACACAGATATACATACCGGACATGTTAGGATTTAAACATACTTTAACAATTCACATATAACACAAATTACATACTCAATATAGTGATATATTGGCAAAAGATAGCTTTAAACATACTTTAACAATTCACAAAAACATCTCTTAGCTCTTTAAAATGAGATTCACCATTTTTATGCAAAAGATAGCTTTAAAACCATGGATCTTTAATTTTCTTCCTTAGATATATGAAAATTCAAATTAAAAACACCTAATAAAAATTCAATACATAAGAAAATATAAAAGATGTAGGAATTTTTTAGGGAAATTTTTCCAATCTAGATCTAACAAATTTTTAAAATGAAAAAGCATGGAGAGAAATTGAGAAGGCATGTAACGCCCCGAATTTTAGGGTTAGAAGTTTTGAGATTTGTAGGTAAGAGTCAATGGCTAGATCAAGCAATTGAGTTTGTTTTCATATTCTAGTGTTAGAATGAGTTTGTTGGTCTGGTGGTTGGTTGTGTGTTAGTTTAGTTTGGGGTCTTAGGTTCGAGTCTTTAGGTGTGTTAGTGAGAAATTATTTTTGCACCTTTTATTTGTTTGGAGTTAAAGATAGTTATTAATTTTAACTTTATTTTTTGTTAATTTGATTGTTTATTTTGATTTTTATCATTTTTTTATTTTGAAAAAAATGGAAGTTTTTGCACGATCTCTTCTATTTTCTTCCTCTTCCTTTTTGGTTTTTTTTCCAATCGAGAGATTTTCTTCTCTTTCTTTCCCTCTGTTGGTTCCCTAATTAATTTTGGGTATATCATCGTCGTTGTGATTAGTGGGTATCTATGTTGGCTTGGGGAGTGAACCGAACGATTCAAGTGCATATCTTGCAAGTCAGGTGTGGGTTTCTAACCTCTTCTCTTCTATTTTTGATTTTTTATTTCAGTTTTATAGTATTTGATAACCTCGAGTGTGTATAGAACTGGGTATTGGTACCGAATTGCTATGAAATTTGACATCTTGTGTGTGTTCTGAACTGTTTATTTTCGACATGAAATTGATGTTGAATTTGGAGGATTTCTATAAGATTTTTTTGTTTAAAGAATGGTTAACGATTAAGGTTTGTTCTGATGTCGCAAAAACGAGATTTCAATTTATTTTGGTGTGGTTTCATGAACACACGGCGGTTCACACGATCGTGTACTTTTGGGATTTAGGGTTTCCAAGCTAAATTGGGTGCCACACGGCCGTGTCCCTTTAGCACATAAGCGTGTGTGCTTAGAAATTAGGGATTTAGTGTTTTGGTGTCACACGGCCTAGCCACAAGACTGTGTGGCTAATTTGAGGATTTAAGGATCCCACACGGGTGTGTGTTTTAGACACACGACCGTGTTTGGTGGGCACACAAACGTATGAGACCTTTACACAGCCGTGTCTACCCTATACTCTATTTAGCACAAATGGACAGAGAGTTACATGGTTGGATCACACGACCATGTCCCTAGGTCACACGAGCGCGTGCCTCCTTCCGCACGGGTGTGTCTCTTCACATGAGCATGTTGAACCCTACACGGCCTAGGCATTTCCACACGACCGTGTGGCTCGACCTTGCCAAATTTTATTCTACGTCAAATTAATGCTTGATTGAAATTCTATGTGTTCTGAGTCCTAGCTAAGTCTTAGTAGGGGTGTTCAGGACTTTGTTTCGGCCTAGACTGGTATGTTTATATAGATGTACCTTTATTTAAAAAAAATTGTTTGATTGTTACTTGTGGTTACTATGTAATTGATTCTGAGTGATTGGTTATTAGTGTTTGAGTATGGTACGCATTATGTGACTGTACAAGAATTTTGTAATTGGTTGTCGGGATGTGAGTTTTTGTGTTTGAATGACTGTTTGAAAATTTTTATTTTGATTCTGTACGTCTATCTGCATACATACATACATTGCATAAAACATTTGGGGTTTTGGTTGTGAAGAAAAGGAAGACTATTCTGATTTGGCAATTAAACTGTAACCTATCTGTAAAACGGTTTACAGCACTGTACCGCATATATGTCAGCTTTGCTGCGTATTATTACTTGATCTGACAGTTTAAACTACAATATGTCTGTACAGAGGTTTACCGTAAGGCACTGTACAACATATACGATAGCTTTGCTGCATATTATTATCTCAGTGGCTTAATCCACATACATGGTGTGTAGGGTTGGGTGGGCCTTTCGAGGTCCTACGTTGTGTGTTTGGATGGATGAGCTTAAACAACTCTTATGGGGTGTGATCGGGGGACGAAGAGGTGTTTTGGTTGGATGGGGGTTTTTGATATTTGACTACATTCATACGCATCTATTTGAGTGTTTTGGGTACAATATTATTTGACTGTATTATGTCTAACTGAAAACACATATGACTGAGTGTCTGTGTGTGACATGGTGTGTTTGAATTGTTACGTTCTATTGGGATGTTGACCTCGAAATTACCTTCTATTTCTGTATATATCAGTAGTATGTTTCGTTATTGAATTGTGTTCTATATTTCTACTATTAGTCACATGTCGAACTTACACTGAGCTCATGTAGCTCACCTCCCTCAGTTTCCCTTTTTCAGGTATTTTCGTATATTGTTGCTGGACTCGACGCGGCGAAGGTCTTGGAAGTGTCACCTTTATTAAATTAGTTAATAAAGTGTTTTATGTAAATTTGATTTTATGTAAACGATTTTGGACTGTAAGTTCTGTTATTAATACTGTAATGTTTTTTAGGTTGTTAAACTAAAATTTCCCCCGATCACTTCGGCGATCAATGTGACTTCCGAAATTCAGTCTAAACTTTTAAGCCAAGTTTGGGGTGTTACAAGGCAAGTGGCTTTTATAGCCAACTATTTTTTTAAAAATTAGACTATTGACCCTCTAAGTCCTCTATTATTTCTCCCCTATTCTAATAACTTCTTTTTTAACAATTAGTTTTAATTTACACATTTAACATCTACTTTAACCTCTATTCCAAATTATTCTCTATTAATTTTTACTAATGCCCCAACTATTAAAACAATTATTATTTTATTTAATTATTATTTTGTTACTATTATTGACTATTTATTTATTTTATCCTATTTTAATTCCTATGACAAAAAACTTGATTTTTCTCTCGAGCCCACAATTTAATACCCATTTCTACTAACTTGGTTTTCGGGACGTGACAACTCTCCCCCTCTAAATAGAATTTCATCCTCAAAATTACCTGAATCAAATAGATAAGGATACTGACGTCTCCTAATATCATCAGTTTCCCATAGAGCTGATCATGGGTTAGGATACTTGGCTCAGCCCGACGTCCCGCCCGAAAAATAGAAGGGTTCGGGTAAAAATATAGGCTCGAAATATGGGTTTGGGCAAAAAAAACAATGTCCGTTTAAAAACTTGCCAGGCCTCGGGTAAAACTTTTTTAGCTCGGGCCAGGCTCGGCCGAGTTATATATTAAATATATATTTTTTTATTTTTAATCAAATATATATATTTATATATATTATATATTAAATACATATATTTTATATGAACCGGGCCGAGCTGGGCTTGGGCTTAACAATTTTCTTTCGGGCCAAGCTTGGACAAATTTTTAGGCTCATATTTTGGATCAGGCCGGGCCCGTGTCTAGAAAACGGGTTTAAAATTTTGTCTGGGCCCGGCCTGACCCATGATCACCTCTAGTTTCCTAAGTAGCCGCTTCAGTTTTGTGATTATGCCATAAAACCTTTACTAAAGGTATGGTCTTATTACACAACACCTTAACCTCTTGAGATAGGATTTCGATCGGTTCCTTCTTATAGGTAAAATCAGATTGAACCTCAATCTACTCTATCGGAACAATATGTTATGGGTCAGATCGATATTTCCGCAACATAGACATGTGGAAAACATCGTGTCTACGTTCAAGTTTAGTCGGTAACTTGAGTCGATACACTATCGGTCTGATCCTCTCAATAACCTTATAGGGTCCAATAAATCTCAGACTAAACTTACCTTTTTGCCTGAATCTTAGAACCTTCTTCCAAGGTGAAACCTTAAGGAACACTCAATCCTCAACCTAAAACTTGATATCACGACGTTTCAGATCAACATAAGACTTTCGCCTGTTAGAAGTGACTTTCAGTCTCTCACTAATCAATTTTACCTACTCCTCAGTCTTCCAAATCAAATCTGAACCCATAACACACCTCTTATCCAACTCGGACCAGTATAGAAGAGTCTTACACCTCTTACCATATTGTGCCTCGAATGGTGCCATCTGAATACTCAATTGGTAGCTATTGTTGTAAGCGAACTCCACTAAAGGTAGATATCGCTCTCAACTACCACCAAACTCGATGACCCAACTACGCAACATATCCCCGAGTATTTGACTTACCCATTCCAACTGACTATCTATTTAGGGATGATAAGTCGTACTAAAGTTAAGCTTTGAACCCAACGCTCATTGAAGACTCCAAAATCTTGAGGTAAAACGTGAATCTCTATTAGAAATGATCGAAAATGGTACACCATGAATTTGAACTACCTCTACCACGTTCAACTCAGCTAATCTCTCCATTGAGTAATTAGTACGCACTGCTAGAAAATATACACTCTTTGAGAATCGATCAACAATCACCCAAACTGAATCCTTCTTCATAGGGGTTAATGGCAAACCCGAGACAAAGTCTATCGTGATCCTCTTCCATTTCCACTCTAGAACCTGTATCGACTGTAACAAACCCGAAAGATGTTGGTGTTTCGCCTTCACTTTCTGACGCACTAAACATCAGTCCACAAAGTTAGTAACATCATGTTTCAATCCAGACCATAAGTATAATTCCTGAAAATCTCGATACATCTTGATACTACTAGGGTGTACAGCATAAGGGCTACTATACGCCTTGATAAGAATCGCGTGCCTAAGCTCCACATCAACAGGTACACATAGTTTTCTACAAAAACTTAAGATACCGTTGGGATTCAACTCAAAGTCTCTACCATTACCATCCTCAACTTGCCGGAGCTTTTTCGCTAAAAACTCATCAACCAACTACCTCTCCTTAATCTGACATGATGGATTTGGCTTCACCTGAAGTTTAGCCAAGAAACCACCATCACTGGTTAAACTCAACCGTGTAAACATGACTTATAACTCAACCATCGACTTCCAACTTAAAGCATCAACAACCACATTCGCTTTACCAGGATGATACTCAATCACGTATTCATAATATCTCAGTAGCTCAATCCATTGCTCCTGTCTCAAGTTTAACTCCTTCTGGCATAGAAGATACTTAAGACTTTTGTGATTGGTGTAGATAACACATCTCTCACCATACAGATAGTGACGCCAAATTTTGAGCGTAAAAACCAAGACAGCTAACTCCAAATCATGGGTCGGGTAATTATGCTCATGTGGCCTCAATTGCCTCGAAGCATACGCTATCTATAACAGACCGTTTTCAGTAAAATCAGAACACTGGTTTTGGGACCACAAATCCGAGTCAGAAAGAAAAATTATTTTAATATTATTGCATGGTTTGTATTATGATAGGAATAACGTATGAAAATTTTGTTAAGAAAATTTTACCAATTACATGTTTAATTAGGAGAAAATGACCAAATTTCATAAAATGTAAAAGTTGAGTTCTGCTAGCTAAAAGTATCAAATAGCTATGAAATTCAAAATTTGAGGTCCTTATATGGAAATTAGACCATTAAGTGGAGCTAGTAGATAAGTATGATGATTCATCCATGGAAAATCTAATAAAGAAAAAGACTAAATTGGAAAGAAAAAGATGAAAAGATGATAAATTAATAAAATAAGAAAATATCATTATTTTTATCATCTTTTCCCAAAATTAAATCCATGAAAACCCTAAGAGAAAAAAGTTCAAGCAAACTTTGTTGGCTTAATTAGGTATGTATCCTTGCCTGTTTTTAATGATTTTTACATTTCTGAGATAGTAATAGCTTAACCTAGCTATCTCGGGATTAATTTTTAAAGATATTAAAGTACTAGGGTTTTGCCATGGATGAGTATGCATGAATTACGAAATTTATGGTAGAAAATGAAAGGTTGTTGATAGGTAAACAACTTTTGTAAAGTGAATTTTGATGAAATTATGATTTAGGGACTAAATTGGAAAATATGTAAAATTTATGGAAAATTCTTATTTTTTTGAAATACATGGGCTGTAAATGTTATTTGTAAAAATCAGCTAGGCTTAGAATAAGGATTAAATTGCATGAATTTTATTTTTCGAGTCTAGGGATGAAATCGTAATTAATCAAAAATATAAGGGCAAAATGGTAATTTTGCCTAAGATGTGAATTCAATGGAATTGAATGTGAATTTTATTAAATTGAGTTAAATTTACTCGTATAGATCCAGATAGACCTAGTTCAGAATTGGATCAAGGAAACCAAAAAGTATCGGATTAATACCCTACAAACACGAACATTGTCGAGGTAAATTCATGTAACTAAATTGTAAATTTAAATGTTTTAAATTGAATATTTTTGTATGTGTATTGTATAATTGACATGTATGAAAATTGATCATCTATCCGATAATACCCGATAAATAATAAGTCATGTTTGGATAAATGATATTCGATGGATATAGGATTTCCTATATTGGTTATGGTCCTACATATGTTGCGGACACACCACAGCTTGAAAGAGCGTCCGTTATTAGCTCTCTCGAGCTTCCAGTTATATGGTTCTTGCGAGCTTCCCATTAATAGCTCTTCGGAGCATCCCGATTAGTTGTGATCCTGTATGTATGCATGTGTTGCGGACACACCGCAGCTCTTATGAGCGTCCCGTTATATGGCTCTTCATGCGCTTTCCGATTAAAGGCTCTTTGTGAGCTTCCTGATATAGCTCACTTGAACTTCCCGATATATGGCTATTCGAAGCTTCTCGTTAATGGTTCTTCAGAGCTACCTGTTTTAGGTTCGCATGAGCTTTCTGATTATGGCTTTTATGAGCTTCATGTTATAAGGCCCAGATAAACTTCCCGTTATACAGCTCATATAAGCTTCCTATTATATGGCTCGAGAGAGTCTTCCCGTTTATGTACTTGTATGAGCACTCTTGAAAATGAATTGACGAATTACAATTTTTTACACTCCGAGTGTACTACCTATGTATCTATTGATATTTCAGATAAATTCAATGGGCAAAGTCCCGACATGGGATAA